>NC_134373.1:16385714-16695357 GCF_035582795.1 Mycteria americana
GCTCTAAAGAGCAATAAGGTCTCCCCTGAGCCTTCTGTTCTACGGGCTCCCCAATTCCCTTGATCTTTCATAGATGATAGAGAGCAGCCTCACGAGGACCTTGTCCAGCTCCTTCAGCACCTTTGGATGCCTCCTGTCTGGTCTCATGGATTTGCTTATGACCAAGCTGGTTAAGTGATCCCTTCCCTTTCTTCCCTCTACAGCAGGTACTGCTTCACTCCCACAATATCTGCTAGGAGGCTTAGGGACTTGGGAAGCCTCAGGACAAGCCTTTCCAGGGAAAAATAAAATGCTCTTTTCTATTCTTTTTTAATGCCTTCCAAAGAAGATACTTGGAAATCTTCTTTACCATCCCTTCTCTTCCCCTTTTCCAGATCATATCTTCACCTATGTGTGCGCCTCTCTTTCACCAATGCTAGTAACTATCTCAATACCATGAGAATTTCTTGGCTGAGACCAATCAGAGAAGGCAGGGGGAATAGGTTTGCCATTCCTGCAGGAAAAAAAGGTTGGCTACATTGCACCCATGTAGCTTTACTCTCTATTATTTCTGTGGGATATTAACACGTGAGGATTCACTGATGCGTCATGCTGAAATAAGGAGGTATTAAGGTAACGTTTATCGTACTGTTGTATTCTTCTCTTTCTGGGCTTTGGCTTATATAAAAGTCTGTATGTGATCTGACCTATTATTTTTTAAAAAATTCAGACATAATGTTACTTTCTGGTGTGAAAAACATCAAGCAGTAGGTTGCTAATGCTAGAAAATGTTTGTTAGGTTTCCTAATGTAATTAATCTTTTTGATCTCAGAAGTGGTACTTGAATACTGTTTCACTCAGAAGAGCAGAAACAATATTGGTCTGACTTCTGAAGACAAGCATAAGATGAAATCTTTCTATCATGTTCTGTTATACTTGTGCTTCTACTTTTTGTCTTGTATACTCGTCAGAGCACTTGGACAAGTTCTATTTCTGCTTGTTTGTTTTCCTTCTGTTTTCCTCATAGTTTAATGTAATTTCCCACACCAACACAAGTTATTTATGAAATTCAGAAAGCCAGGTACGCTTTTAAAAAAGCCAAACCTTTAAAACTTCTAGCTGCTTTTTTGTACAAAATAGCTGGTTTTTTATACAAGGTGAGTATATCTTAAAACTGTATTAGAAATTGTGTTATCCACTACTCCTTAATTTCTCTAGTCTTCTTTATTAAGTGTGCTGATTTTGGCTGGGGTAGAGTTAATTTTCTTCACAGTAGCTAGTATGGGGCTATATTTTGGATTTGTGCTGGAAACACTGTTGATAACACAGGGATGTTTTCGTTCCTGCTGAGCAGTGCTTACACAGAGTCAAGGCCTTTTCTGCTTCTCACCCCACCCCACCAGCGAGCAGGCTGGGGGTGCACAAGGAGTTGGGAGGGGACACGGCTGGGACAGCTGACCCCAACTGCCCAAAGGGCTATTCCACACCATATGGCGTCATGCTCAGCATAGAAAGCTGGGGGAAGGAGGAAGGGGGGACATTCGGAGTGATGGCATTTGTCTTCCCAAGTAGTCGTTATGTGTGATGGAGCCCTGCTTTCCTGGAGATGGCTGAACACCTGCCTGCCCATGGGAAGCGGTGAATGAATTCCTTGTTTTGCTTTGCTTGCGTGTGCAGCTTGTGCTTTCCCTATTAAACTGTCATTAACTCAATCCGTGAGTTTTCGCACTTTTACTCTTCCGATTCTCTGCCCCATCCCGCTGTGAGGGAGTGAGCGAGCCAGCGGCGTGGGGCTTAGTTGCTGGCTGGGGTTAAACCACAACATAAGTCTTTCAAAAGACAGGGGAAGTTATATTAAAAAAAATGTTCACACGATACATAAGAATTGTGTAAACCTTTGCTAATTTTAGCAACGCACCTGAACAATCAGCCTCTCCTGCCCCAAAAGCTCTTTCCTCTTCAGAACTCATAAGTCACGTAATCCAGTCAAGTTTTAACTGATCTGCAAAGCTACCTTAGCACGGTTAAGTTCACAGTGAGGAAATTTTACTCTGACCACACCATTTGCACAACACTTGAGCAAGACTTACAAGCTGGAGAAGTGGGCCTGTGTGAACCTCATGAGGTTCAACAAGGCCAAGTGCAGGGTCCTACACCTGGGTCAGGGCAATGCTCGGTTCCAGTACAGGCTGGGGGATGATGTGATCGAGAGCAGCCCTGTAGAAAAGGACTTGGGGGTACTGATGGATGAAAAGCTGGGCATGAGCCAACAATGTGCGCTCGCAGCCCAGAAGGCCAACCGTATCCTGGGCTGCATCAAAAGAAGTGTGGCCAGCAGGTCGAGGGAGGTGATTCTGCCCCTCTACTCTGCTCCGGTGAGACCTCACCTGCAGTACTGCGTCCAGCTCTGGAGCCCTCAGCACAAGAAGGACATGGAGCTGTTAGAGCGGGTCCAGAGGAGGGCCACGAAAATGACTCGAGGGCTGGAGCACCTCTCCTACGAGGACAGGCTGAGAGAGCTGGGGTTGTTCAGCGTGGGGAAGAGAAGGCTGTGGGGAGACCTTATAGCAGCCTTCCAGTACTTAAAGGGGGCCTATAGGAAAGATGGGGACAGACTTTTTAGCAAGGCCTGTTGTGACAGGACAAGGAACAATGGTTTTAAACTAAGGGAGGGCAGATTTAGACTGGATTTAAGAAAGGAATTTTTTACAATGAGGGTGGTGAGGCACTGGAACAATGAGGTTGCCCAGAGAGGTAGTGGAGGCCCCATCCCTGGAAACATTCAAGGTCAGGTTGGATGGGGCTCTGAGCAACCTGATGTAGTTACAGATGTCCCTGCTCTTGCAGGGGGGTTGGACTAGATGGCCTGTAAAGGTCCCTTCCAATCCAAAGCATTGGATTCTATGATTGTAAGATTTTACCACTGCTTAGTTACCTAAAGTGGGAATTCTCTGCTGTTGGACATCTGCACAGGGGATAGTTCTTTGCCTGTTTTATTTTATTCTCTGTGGCACCTCAAATTTTGACCCCAGGAGTGGTCTCTTTTTCCTGAGAGTGAGGTGGAAGCGTATACCTTCTTGCCTCTGACTGTAAGCTCTTCTGTAATAAGTGGGAAGCAGGGTTTGTGGAGAACTGATTTTCTTGTCTGTTGAATGGGAGAAGGAATAATACTTTACCCACCTGGGATGTGCTGGACAGTATTGTTGCTTAGGGTACTGTGTCACCAAACAGAGCCACCTTGGATACCTATCTTTTGAAATGTCATGAGGACTGGTAAGCTGCTTGCAATTGTCCCAGTGACAGTCTTACTCCTGAACTATGTAATTTTAAAATACCAATACCATTGACAGAAAAGGAAAAGTTTGTAATTTGAGAGGTTTAGGCTTCCTCCTGTAAAAATCTCACAAGTCAGCATTTTTTCATAGCACTGCATTGTTTAGCTTCAGCTACTTTCACTATTATACTTCTATTTTCAGAGAATACAATTCAAACTTTTTTGAATATATCTAGTATTTTTGCAAAGTAAATGTATGTTTCTCTGAAGTACAGTCTTTCATTAAAACCTTAGTTGTATAACTATAGAAAAGCGTAATTTCTAAACTTCTACGAATAATGCATCAATGATTCAGACAGAGTTTAAACTCTATAATAAGTGATCAGAATTCAGGACCAGAGCTAAATTCTAATACTGCAATAATAAGCTGATATCTGTTTGAGATAAGAAAACCTCGATTGGTCCTTGTAACCTAATTCAAGGACCAGATACAATATGTAATTCATGTTCTGTGAAGGTTTGTTGGAATGCAAAATGAAACAAGATCTACATGATGGAATGCTGAAAAGGCTGAATTAGAAGAGCGTGCTAAAAGTAATTGATACCTTTGGTTTTTTCTTGCTAAAAATGAGCAAAGAAAACAATATTATGATTTCTGACAAATACTAGACAATTTGAATGTTAGACAATTTGTGGATAAAGAATCATTAACATAGGGAGGGGAAAAAACCCAATCCTGAACTATACATACACAGTAATGGCCTCTGTAATATTTTTATTACTCGAGAAAGTGATTTTGATATCATTTTGATACTTATCTCAAAATGCTAGCTCAGGGCTCAGCAAGTATGAAAAAACACATGAAAAGTTTGTAATTTGTAGGAGGAGAACTGAGAATAAAACATGAAATATTATGCCACTCTAAATCCATGTCATTTATATGCGAATAGTATGAAACTGTGAATAGTATAGAGAATGTGAACAGGAAATAATTATCTAATGTTCCTCTAATGCAAGAATTTAGGGAGATCATATACAATTAGCATGTGTTACACTTAAAACATACAAATGACAATATATTTTCTGTAATGGGTTATTGAAATGTAGAATGAATTGCCCCAGGATGTTGTGGAGAATAATGAATAAGGGATTTCAAGAAAGCTTTAGGCAAATTCATATGGAATAAATCTAGCAGGGACCATGGGACATGCTATCAAATGTAATCTCTGGCTCAAAAAGTCCCTAGTTTGGGAAGATGCTGGAGAAGGCTCATTTTATGCTTACCTAATTTCACATTTGTTCTCTAGATATGTAATGTTGGCTGGTTTTGCAGACAGGATATTGGCATGCAATAATCAAATCAAAGGTCTTTATAGCCCTCATATTCCAGAAACTGGGCTGTTTCTGGAACAAAAGGAACAAAAATGAACAAAAGGAAAGATATAATTCTGGTTATATCCAGCATTTTAGTGATCTCAGTAATATTCTGGCAGGTGCTTCAGTTTAAACTTGAGCTATGACCGTTTCATGTAAATGTTTGCAAGAATTTTAGAGTTACAGCTCAAATCATGCTGATCTTAAGAGTTTAAGATTAATGACTGGAGCACATTCTTTCTGTTTTATCTGTCAAAGTTTAATACCTTTACTTAAAAATAGGATCACAGGAGATATTTCCTGTTGTGTAAAATTCCTGCTCTGTGACATAGAGGCCAGATCCTTCATAGTGCAGCAGCCCTAAGGGACTTACTACCCTAATACCCATTTGTAAAGGACCACCTAACGCAAAGGATTTTGTCATTGTGTTGCCTCTCTTTTGCAGTTTTTGTGTCATTTGCTTTTTGTGTCAATGCTGATACACCCAACAGCCTCACAAAGAAAAGTTCCCTAGGCCAGAAGACCTCAGTGAGAGCTGAATCAGGCCTTAAGCAAACAGTGGAACTGTCTGAGTTATATTACCACTTTCTCAAGTAAAAGCCCAAAGCAGAACACCTTAGTTTACAGATTCTTTAAAATCAGTATGGACTCACCAAAGTTTTGCTCTGTATGAAAGGTAAATGAACTGCTTTTTGCATGTATAAATACAAGCTAATGCCATTAAGTTCTGAGATAATTTAAATGTTATAAATTACTTGGACCACTTCTGTAAACAATCAAAGTATATTAAATTACATTTGGGTACCAGAAAAGTTTTAAACTAGGTTTTGGGTTTTTTTTTTTTTAATTATTTTTGTCAAATGGCAGCTTTCCCTCAAATTTTTGAGGAAGGTATATAATAGTGAGGAAATCCCATTAATCCTCAAATGGGCGGCATTTAGTGAAAAATTTTGTAGCCTGAAATAAAAACTTATATTATTTAAGATCTTGTACCAGACTAAAAATGTTACATGCGAACTGCAAAATTTTTTTCATGTCTATTGGAACCTATAATGAATGTTGATGTTGTTAAAATTTGAGTTACTAAATGTCATGTTTTCCTCCAGTCATTTTCCATCACAATATAGTAAATATTTTTCATATCCTAATGTACAGTCATCTTTAAAATAAAACAACAGAAAACAACAAAAATGTTTTATCAAACATTACATTTATTGCCATGTGATGTTTGATAAAACTAGCTGTTAATTAGAATAGAAACACTGCACCTCTTTTTCTAGCTATGTTGGTAATTATGTGTTTGACTTGAAATATTCCTTGAACTTGGCATTTTGGAATTTTCAGAGGATATACTATCATTCTTTTGTCAGAGGAAAAACAAAATGTCAGGTTTTAATTCCATTTCTAGCTTTTCCTTTTCTGCAATGATAGTCAGATATCTGTGCTAATGGTTCTCATTTAGGCATCAGATACTGCCCGGGAAAGTGGTTAACAGTGTAAAGATGCTTAAAATAGTTCTGAACTAACAATCAATCACTAGTCCTCTATCCTGTTTTACTGGGTTTTTTCTTACATGTTCACCCAGGCCATTTTGTAGCCTGAAATAAGAAAGGGCTTATTGTCTTAAATAAGAAAAGGCTTATTTCTATCATTTACTCATCTTTTAATAAAAGTCACATAAATAATCTGATTGATGAACTCATCAATGTTGGAAGCTATCAAACATATGATACTTTTGCTAACCACTAGTTATTAAAAAAAAATTGCATGAACTTAATCTTTCTGATGACAAATTAAGTTACTTCACAGAAAACAGCTGTGGCAGCACAGAAAATAGAACTGTTTGAGAGCTCAGCTGGGACACTCAGGCTGATTTCACAATGAAGTTATTTTAGCGAACACTGAAAATTGTTTTGATCTTGTAAAAGAGTGACATATGGACCTTTCTGTTGGAGACTTAAGGACTCTGCTTTTTTTAGTTTATCAACAAGATTATGTGGCGATTGGAATATGATCCGTAGGTATGGACAAGAGGAAGCAATGTAGTGCAGAGAGGGTTTATAAGGCAAGAGATGAAAATGGAAAAAGATCCTATTATTGGAAGTTGGAGCTAAAACAGTTGGAAATGAGGGGCAAGTTTTTTAGTAAAAAGAATAATTAAACACTGGAACAATTTAGAAACAAGTTTGGTTCTTTCTTACTCTCATCTATTACTCTAATCTGTAAAATAAAAAAAAAATAGTGTTTTGTAAAGATACACTTCAACAATACCATTGCTCTTGAAAGTGATGTGGAATTGGTCAAACTAGCGTGCTAATCTGTGTTCGGCAATGCACCTGGGTGGATGAAACAATGCACTTTTTAGATCATAGAACATGCACATATACTCATTGCTTTCTGTAGATACTTTCTGGAAAGTCAGAAATATTTTCATTTTGAGTGAAGTACAATCTGCTATTTGTTGCTAAAGTGTTTCTAGAATGCTGGATTGATAGCGTAGATATTTTTAAGAACACTTTTTCTCTTTATAAGAAAAAGACTGTACTTTATTAATAGAAAGGAAAATTAGATTTTACCAGTCATGAGAATTCTCCTGTGAGTAGCTGAGTGTTCTTGTGCTTATAATGTGCTATCCCATTGCTTCTCTGTGGGACCCGCTGCTAACTTCTTTTTCATGGGATATATTTGAATATCTCAACCCAAGCTAATTAAAACACCTATTTTCAAAATAAAGATTAAAAAAATGGAAATAGAAAAGATGCAAGGGACTGTCTATATTTGATAGATTTTTTTTTTTTTTTGTCTCTTCTGTTCTTAAGCTTCAGTGAAAAAGATTCCATTATCACCCTGGCTATCCAGCTCTAGTGTTTAACTATTGTATTTAGAGAATGTTTCTTAATTTCTAGCCTAAATTTTGTTTGTTGCAAATTAAACTGATTACTACTTCTGCTATCCTAACTATATATTGACAACCACTGTTTTTTTTGGTTTTTTTTAGCATTGGCATCCTATATATATATATATATATATTTTAAAAAAGCATCATATCTAACCAAACTCTTATTTTATAGACTAGTAAATACAATTATTGTATCCTTTCTTTATGCTAACTTTTATTCTTTATTTATATTTATCTATACTTATGCTATTTATTATTGTTTTTCACCTCTGGACTCACTCTTGTTTGCCCAAAGTATTAAAGCTTGGTTCCTAAAACTGGACAGAAGAGTTTACCTGCGATCTCCTAAACACTTCCTGTATTTTGCGTTTACTTATTTATATTCTGAAATTTGCCTTTTTTTGCAGCACAGTTACCTTGTTGACTTAATAATGAGCAGGAAGAGCCCTGATCTGGTAAGGTAGCTGTGTCAGATCAAGCAGAAATTCTTCATCTCTTTTCACTTCTGTAAGCTGATAAATCCATGCTTGGTTTGTGCTCAGTCTGTGTTCTATTTCAAGGGAAACCACCTCACTGTTTTATTAAATATTTTTACATTTTTAAACACAGTAGAGTGAGTTCACTTGTCCATCTCCCAGAGCTTGACATAGGTTCTGTCTGAATTAATCTCCAAACATTTTTTTGCTATTGATAGGAGGTTTACAACTATTTACACATGCTAAAAATGGTCAGAAATTATATTGATGGAGATGAATATAGGCAGGAAGCATTATAAAGATAAAGAGACAAACAAACAGAAGAAAAATAAGATAGCCCAAAAAAGGATTCTGATGTGCTGTGTAGGGCTTACTTTTCCTTTACACTCCTTTTTTGTAAGTCTTTATTGCTAGTGCAACTTCACCAGCCATATCAAAGTTTAGTCATCAGTGTTAGTAACTGTAAAGAGTGAATAAGGTAAGAGATGGAGTAATGGTATTTTTCAGTTCCCACTCTACCCAGGAGTCCTAGCAGTGGTCTTAGGATAATGTCAGGTGCAAAAAACCATTTTAATGAAAACAGTCTGTGGTGGAGGAGTTATAGCTATTCTTAAGGTTGGAAAAGCTCTTTTGGTTGTATACCTGACAAAAGATGTAAACTTATTGCTAATGTACTGCTCCATCAGTAATGCCTTTGGCATTAAGAATAGTTGCTCCTCTAGCCTCAGGTTTCAACCCATAAATGCGAGTAGTTTTGCTGGCCTCCACTAACAATCAGTCTTTCAACATACGTTTAACATTAAATTGCTCAAGGGTCAATAAAGTACAAATTATTAAGGCAGATAATTAAATCATGCTTTCAGAACCTGTCATTCTAAGCAGTCTAACATTTAAGAAAGAAACAAACATTTTGTTTGAAAACTCATCATTTTAGTTGCTGTTTGACTTGAATTTGGAAAATGTATGCATAGACATTTATACCAAATCATGGGTTGATATGAAAAACTTGACAGAGAGATATTTTGCCAGCACAACTTTAAAACTTACCTAAACTTTACCTTTACACTTTGGTTGAACTTGCATGTTCCAATGATATTAAACACATTTAAGTGATACTAAACATCTGACTGTCAGCAGAGTTTTGTTCTTGTCATTAATCTTTTTGCATGCTAGACGGTTGAACTAATTTTTAAATGTGCTGCCAGTTTTTACCATCAGTTTAATACTCCACTGATCTTTTAAGATGTTTGAAAGCCAAAAGCTGGAATCCAAGTTGCTGGAATTAAGGTTAAAATGCAGAATATGTGAAGAAAAGGCCTTTCTGATTTCAGCTCCACTTTGAGTTCAGGTTATGTAGCAATTCCCTGGAGTGTAGAGGTTCTGAATAGACCAATTCTGAAACAGATAATATTGTGCATACTCCAACACAGTCACGTCACGTACTTAATAATATTCAATACATTTCTCTTCTCTTTCATACTGACTTTTGGAGAATATTAATTTTGTACAGGTTGAATTTTTTGAAATTAGAAGCTGTGAAAATTAAGCTTGCATTTGCTGATTTTTTTTTTTCTCAGGTTCCTTACGTGTCTTCTGTAGGTTTTGCACTATATAGCAAATTATCCAGGCCAAGTTGAAGGATGTATGGAGTGCGTTGTTGGCTCTTTGTTAGAGACTCTCTATATATTTACTTTTCTAACATGCATATGCAGTACCAATGACTCCATCTTGTTTACTGAAGCAGAAGGCATTTTGCAAAGGTTTTATGGGAGACTACTGTTTTATAAATTAAGGAGGAAAACTACTGCATCTACAGATACTTTTTTATTTTAAAATGAATAAAAAATATTTTTTTATGTCATGAGAAACACTTTTATATTGAATAAAGCTGTAAGAACTACCATATTTCTATCACTTAGTATTCTGTTCCCAGTGATGGGCAGCAGAAAAGACTTAGGAAAGGAATATGACAAAGAATAGGTAGAGTGATCCTTCTCTAATAAGCATTTTTACCTTGTAACATCCCACAGTTTTTTCACATCCTGAGCTGGAGGTTTCATGTGAACCATTTTGTTTAACAGCCATTGTTGGACTTGTGGTTAATATCTTATCTAGTTCTTTTGGAAATAATTTATATTTTTGGTCTTCACCATTGCACCATGATGTCAAGTTCTGCATTTAGTACCACAATAGGTGCAGAATTACTTTCCTGGAGAATTTTAGTTCTGTTCTGTCACTCATTAACACTTATATAAATTAAAGTAGTTATCAGGGATGTTATGAAGTGAAAATACAAATTTTCCTGTTAACTATTTGTTTTGTTGATTCTTATCCTCTGCTTTCCCTGTTGTTTTACCTGCCAGTCAACCACTACTGAATGCCCTTTTTCTCATGTTTTCTCTAAGGACAAAAGAGATTTGGTGTGGGATTGGGGCTTTCTCCTCTCACTGGTAGGAAAGGTCCCAAGTGAAACCTGACAACCCAGGTTAGAATGCTTTTACTTACAGATGCTAGTCTTTCCCCAGAATGTGTAAAGTAGGAAAGAAAGTAGTATAGTGTAAAGTAGGAAAGAAAGTAGTAGAAAGTAGTATATAATAAAAAAAAAAGTATAGTATAGTAGTATATATATCTTATATAATATATATATATTATATAAGAAACTGCTTATTTTTTGAGGGGAAAGCCATTTTCTGATAACCCAAACCTCAAATCCTCTACAGTTTAGATAATCATGTTTTAGCTTTCTGTACACGCCTTCTGAATGATTCTGATTTTTCAAATGCAAATTTTAGCTGACTCTATGGGACTGATACAGGCACCCACAGTGTAAGACGATAGGCTTGAAAAAACCCTCATCTTTGTTTTGTGCTTTCTTCTGATTGTTGGAGCATAATCTATAAACTTAAACAGCAACACAATAGTTGTGACTGTCTCCACATTCAATAAAATATAGAGAATCAGATTCCTTTTACGTTCTTCCCCCCCCTTAAGTCGGAGCCAAGGTGGGTCCAGGTAATATCTGCAAGAAAGTAACTGTGCATTTAGGACATTTACAAATGAAAATAATCAGGTTATGTTTTTAGTTATTTTTGTTGCTTTCCTCTCTTGATCAAGTGGCTATTTCATAGGTGCAATATGCTCCCATTACTAAGTAGATTTTTCCTTCAATGTTTTATAACCTGGATTGAGGAGGTCATGATCATCTTATTTTTCTTTAAAGCAAAAGCATACATGAATTAAGACCTTGATAGTTTGAAAGCACTGATGTAATCTGCTTTCAAGGTATCACATGCAATATTGTATATAATCCAGAACTGCACCAAATTTACAGGAGATGCTTGGGGTTATGATGCAGACGGTCTTGTGTCTCAAAGGGGGTGCCTTTGCCCTTTGGTCCTAAAAAGCTCAGCTTTGTAGTTCAGGTTTGGAAGGGACTGCTATGTGGGGTGTAATGAATTGATTCCACCTGTTCGGGGTCAGCTACTAGTGGAAAGCTGGTTTACAGTAAAAACAGCTATGGTAAGGGTAGATTCCCTAATTTACATCTTTAGTTTGAGATGAAGAGGCTTTTTTTTTTTTTCCTGCTGGCATCTGTTCCGTTATAGTCTTTTATAAATATCAAGAAACATTTTCTTGTTGCTATGGTCTTTGTGTAAGTAACGTATAGCAAAAGGGAATGATTTTCTTGTTTTCTTTGTTGAGTAGCTCAGAATGAATGCTCGAAATAACCTGTTTTAGACAATAATTAGCTGAAACAACTTTATCCCATTTTGTCTTTGTCTACACACATCTTGCCACCATGGACTAGTTATTTTCTTTACATCTGCTGTAGTTCAGTGGGATAAACTGGCAAATGCTTTGCCAAATCCAGATTTCCTAATTCTTTTTGCCTTGTATTGTGTATTTTCTCTCTCTTTCTCTAATTCTATGCTCATACCAGTAACTTGGCAGTTACAATTTTTCACGGTCAACCATAGCTTTTGTGTTCAAATGACTTTTACCTTACCATTACTTCTATGCATGATTGTCAAAATTATAATGGCTTCATAAAAACTCCTAAAGAAGAGATTGAAAACATATGAAATGTGATAAAACAGGCAGTGGCCTCTGATAAAAGGAGCACAACTAACCTGGAACATTTATATTTATTCTACAACAGTTTATTCTACACTATAGGGGCAGTCTTGCCCTTTTTGACATTGAAAGGTAACAATCTCATGTTGTTATGAAGTACACTGTTATCCTTGTGATTCTCTGTGGCAATTTCAGCACTGCTGCCACTTCTGGAATGGTTTCCTGTCTTTGCAAAAATCAGCATATTAGTATTGTAGCCAAACTGCTTCCTAAGGAGTTCCAGAAAGTTAGTGTTTGTTTCATGAATGTTCCTCCTCAACTTCAGCCGATGCTTTTCAAAACCGGTTTGCCAACTCATCCTAAATAAAGAAGTTAAAAGCCACCAAACCTTAAAAACCTGTAACCTCTATTTTCTTAGGTTGTGCTAATTGCCAATGACACTGTATGAGCTACATGCAATTGCTGAAGTTGCCGTTTTCAGAAACTTTAATCTGGTTTTCAGTGGTTCTCTATAGTCATGTTTTGAACAAGGTAACCTTGTTCAAAGGTAACAGCCTCTCATTTTCTTTCTGAAGTATTACAATTAAGTACTGAAAAGTTATCACAGAGTCACTAAAAATGGGAAGTAAGACTAAAGAAAACCTCAGAACTATTCCGTACTCTCCATTTTTTCTTCACTCAACATCCAGTTTGTTTCCTGTGCATGAAACACTTATCTTTCAGCTTAAATTACCAGCTTAAATTTCTGCTGGCCACATACCTGGAGAAAGATGTAGCATGCAACTGCCAACTGAGCATCTATCTTACAAAGCAGGTCAAGATGATCCTTTTATCACCCTGCCTTGAACAACTGTCCTGCTTCATTTCATTCACTGACATGCAACACACTTTCTGCTGAACTTTTGATTTCTTCTTGATTGACAGCTGTCTGTCTTTGTTTTCAACACTTTTCAAACTCTGCTTCCAAGGCCTCTTTCCAAGTCCAGCTGCTCAAAAATAGTCGTCTTTTTATCTTTTTCTGTCTTGCTAATGATGACGCAGTAGCAAGTTTTTCCCTGCGGTTCTTTCTGTTTGGATTATCTGTAGCATGCCTCTCATGCATTCCTCATCTCTGCAATTATTCTTTTTTTGCCATCTCTCCATCTCCCAGAATTTTTCAGGTTGTTTGGTTCACTGAAGTAAATGAATGATTCCTTAAATTAAATTGAGTGAAAGATCATATTCAAAGTAGACTTAAAAATAGGTGTGCCTACCTGAGGCACCTGGACATCTGAATTCTATTGACTGCAGTGAGGTCCTAGACAACATTAGGGCAGATTTAAGACATCTGCTTTAATCAGCCCAAGTTTACTTGGCACTGAACTGGTCTGTGAACACTCACACACACAGTGACAGACTTTTGGAGCTGGTGACCTCTAGTAAGGGGCAGTATTGAACAATAAAATGTGACAAGGTCTTAATATGTCATAACTAGGCTTGCAAATATATGTCTATTTGTGCCCTGAGGTTTATCAGCTAATTTACTTGCAAGCTTTCATGGGTATTTTTTTTCATTTTTAATTGCCTAAAAGCTTCAATAAATCTGACTCTACGTTCATTTCTAATATGATATGCCATGCATATAGCAAACAAATAGAAGATATTTTTTCTCCCTGCTATACTTAAAGCTTGGTACTTGCAGGACACGTGAATTAATATACATACTTTAGTGATTATATGAAGAAGCCTCAAATACAGTAATCAGATGTAGCAGAAAATACTAAAATAAAAAAAAATGAATTAAAGGGAAAATGTTTCTGGTTGGGTCTCCTTATTTAGATCATCTAACCACTGTTAATATATCAATCCCCACTCTTTTACCAACTTAATTAAGTCAATGCCAATGCACTGTGTAGACCATATGTGTAAATCTTTAAAGTTGCTGTTCCTCAATTATGTAACGCTACTAATTTTATTAATATATTCTATGGAGAATCTGAAAATCCAAGATAACTGTAACATCAACATTTTGCCATTGCCAGATTGCTGGAGGCCTATGTGTTTAAATAAAGTCCATGAACTTTAATAAGACCAAATATTCCTTTTTCCTCTGCTGCGCTTCTTATTAATCAATAATTCACACATTTGGGCATTGCAAGCAAGCTGGAAACTCTGCTTGTGAAGAAGGGGATTGCACATCACAAATGCAAATGTAATAGTGTAATAGGCAATGGGGACGGCAGAAGGAGACATGGAGAACACTGTCTAGCAAACCATTCCTTTTCTGCAAGGGCAGAATTTGAGTGATGGGATCTCTGTCCTACCTTAGGTTCTGTTCACAAAGTACCGTGTACCACTGGAGTCCACTGGCAGGCAGTTCTTCAGTGATTTAACTCTGTTATTTACAATAGCGTTGAACTCTGTCTTACCCAGCAAATAAATGCGATGCTTTACCTGCTTAAAATTGTGTATTAGTGCTTGCTAGATCAGGGCCAGGACAGTCAGCATAGAGATCTAATACATGCTGTCACCACTTACAACAAATGTATCTTATCTTTTTAAGGGTTTGTTTGGCATTTTGTTTTTTGGTTGTTGTTGGTTTTTTTGTTTGTTTGTTTTCAAATTTCTTAATTGGTTCGTGGTTCTCCTGCAGTTCCACCACAGGGAAGTTTGTGTTGTCAGGTTTGGAGGGATGAGTATTAGGCTGACAAGTCACCCTGCAGGCCTCTTGATACTTCCTTATTCTCCATTTGTCATGAGTTAGATGTTTTGAAGATAATTTCAAACACAGAAGCATATTTAATTTCCCTTCAGGAGCAGTGAATTTATTTAAAATAAAGCTCTAATTCTCTTCATCAAAACCTGCACAATCCCTTTCCTGTTTCCATAGCTAACTGGGCTAGCTGCAGGATTTTCCCAATTTTAAGGTAAGTTGTTTTCATTGTAACTGTGTGATTTTGGCATAACTGTAAAGGCCTCGGTACTCAATATTGAAAAGCCAACCTGATTTCTTGAGTATTGGGTGTATTTTAAAATTATTTCTTCGCATTGATATTACTACCAAAGTGAAGTATTTTTAGATGAAAGAAAAAGAGCTTAGGATACATTATCATTAAGTGTAGCTTCCTACCTGAGGATTAAGTGGCACTGGAACAGTTTTATTTTGCCATAATTAAGGGTGAAAAAGTTAATTATTCCTGTTTTAATATATCTCCATATTGACTAATAGAGGCTTTCCTTTAGTGTTCACTTTAGTACGGAAATTTTAAGCTGAAATTTAAAATAAAAGAAAAAGCTGTGGGCAAAGGGCAAAAAAGATTATATTTTTATAGGAGGAGGTTGGACTGTAACAACAGCTTGCTGGAACTGTAGCCCAAGCACCAGGTTAGCTAGGGCAAGAACAGAAAACCAGAACAAGAACAGGAAGTGGAAAGAGAAGAACTATTTAAGATAACTTATCATTTCAGGTGCTCTCTCTCTGGTTGGTTTGGCTTCCTAAAGTAGCCGCTCATTGTTTAGTATTCTGGATCTTCTTTAGACCACTTTGTACTGCAGGGGCACAGATGTGTATTTCTGAGCAAGTCAGGTTGTCCGTAGTTCCTCTTCTGATCCCCTTGTTGCTACGTATGGGCTGTAATGTACGGTTGTCCTATATTCCAGCAGCACTCTCCTGTCCTTTCTGCCCCTTTCACCTCTTGGAGCCAGAGGGGTGTTGGCACTGCTTTGGCTCTGTCGTTCTCAGCCTCTGTGCCTGCCTTCCTCTGGGCGGGAGGAGGGGTGCAGGCTCGGCTGCTTCATTCTCTGAGCATTATTCACAGAAGCTAAAGGGAGGAAAGGTCCTTCCTTTCCCCATGTCTCCATAAGGATTTCTTTGCTCATGTTTCCAAGATAACAGCATACCTAAAAGTTGTTTGTTTGTTTGTTTGTTTTAAATGTGTTGTTTCTCTCTCCTTAGGGACATACAGGACACTCGCTCTAGCTACTTCCTTGATTTTCTAATGCCTTATCTATCCGTTCTTATGTGTTTCCTGCTGTTTCTTTCATTTTCAGAGACACAATTTCACCCTTCAGTGTCATCTCTGATCGTTTGCGGTATCGATCCTCAGGATAAACCTTTGGGGAGGTGGCTGCTTTGTCTGTCCTTTGCTTAAGCCATGCCAGGTGCTTTCGCTGTGGGAATTTCTGTTGTTACAGTGGTAAGGTCCTGCAGGAAGCAAAGTTTTTACAATTTTCCTTCGTGGAGTTCTGGTGACGTTAGCAGGTGTATCTCCGTTTGCAGTGATATTATTTGGGCAGTTTGTTTCTTCCTCCCTTCCTGAAGGATATTACCTGCTCATAATACTTTTCTCCAGTAAATCAAAGCAATATATTTCCAACTACTTATTTCCTTGCGAGGGAGAGAGAACAGCTTACAAACACCACTATTTTTTCATTGTAGAATTGGACAACAAGAGCCGGGAACACTCTATGAGAAAAAATAGGCCCTTAAAATTCCCCTCTGTCCCGGGAGGTTTATGTGGTTTCTATAAATACTTAATTTCTTTGCGTTTCTTCAGATGTCTGGCAGTTAAAAGGCAGGGAAGAACCCAGATTAGTGTGAGAGGTTCTCATTAGTTATTCCATGGAAGGATATTTATAGTCTTTCTTACAAACTTTAGTTGGACTCCATGCATAACAGGAGCGGAAAGTTTGGAAGTTTTTAAGTAGTTCCTCAGTGAAGTTTCAAAGATACTACTGCTGCCTTTAAGCAAATAAATGCTTTGCAGTTTTTGAAAAAACAGCTGTTTGTATCTCTTCACTGTTGTCGTATGATGCTGTTTGAAAATTGTAAAAGATGTCACTCACCCAGGGACTGTTTTCAGATATTGCTAGTGAATTTTATGGGACTGACTCTTACATGTCTGAGTCAGGAATAATTCTGTGAAAGTCTGTGAATTAATAACAGTTTAAAATTGTGTATGTGTTAAATCCGTAGAAGTAAATTAAAGGTGCTATTTAATTATCCACCTGAAACCAGTATGTAAAAGACGCATCTCAAACTGGTTTATAACTCTCATAGGGTATATTTTAAATATATAATGTGCATAAAAGGTATCCTAGAGAAAGAAAATTGATTAGGAAATTCTGAAGTGTTAGGATTATTTCAAAGCAGTGAGCCTCTTTTTTATTTTTCTGTGAGATCCTGAGTACTTAATGATATTATCCATTTCTGCCAATTGCATCAGATGGGAACCTCTCATCATCTCACATCTTTGTAAAATTGAACACAGATAAAGCTGTCTAGTTAAAGCCACACTGAGGTGTGCATCTCCTACCCTTAGGCTCCTTCCAGTCAGCATCCGAGGATGCTCGTCCTCACTGTTCTGTCGTGGACCCAAAGCCCCTTTTCCTGGCTGGCAGTGACACCAGTAGCTGGCAAAGCTCAGACATATTTACTCCTACTTGGCACACCCCTCTTGCCTGGCTTCTTGCACAGCTCTTACTCTGATTGAAACAAACATGATCACTGAGATAAGTCTGTGGTATATTTGATTATTCGGCTGCTGCTTCAGAAATGAAGATTGTTACTGACTCACCAAACAAGACAGGTGCTATTTGCAGAGTACAGGAGCTCCTGTGCAAACCCAAGTCTGTGTCTGAGCAAGCAGCAAGGAAATCCTCTCCTTTGCCCTCTCCAAAACCCAGCTTTGGCTGTACAACTAGGTTCTTAGGTTTGCACTTGAAAGGCAGAGCTGGCAATCTGCTGCACAGCTGGCATACTGTTTAGTCCTCAATCCTTTTGCTGTTTGCATGCACTTAATTGTTTTTTGCTGGCAGACACACACAGTTCAGCATCAGATTTTGACACACGCATGCTGCTGTCCCGAAGGTTTCGCTGAGCGGGCTGTCGTGCAGCTGCTGCATTTTCCACCAGTTAAATTGACAGTTACCTACTGTGTGGAGTTGCTAGGAGAAGGTGAATAGTCATCATTACAGCATATTCCTTCAATAACAACCTGTAGAGCTCTCTGATTTCTCTTCTGCAGGGATTTATACGTGTCTTCACTACCGACTTAGCATTTGTACAGTCACATTTTTATTGAGAGGCTGGTAGATATTTATTCATTAAGAATCAATTCAGGATCAACTAAGGAGAGGAAAGCTCTGGCATTTGAACATGCACTCTTTTTGTAGGGTGATGTGGCTGATACTGGCTTCTACCATCTGCTTTCCTATTGCAGCCTGTTTCTCCAACCTGCAGAGCAGAAACCAGCCTTTCTTTCCTTCTGGATTGTTAAAGCCATTCACATTTATCCTGCATGGCAATGAATTATAGTCCATTTTAAGGAATCTTTTGTGCTTCTGTGCATATTCCTACAGCAGAAGAAGTGCATGAGAAAGGAGCTTGAGCAGTCAGTAGTATAGTAGCTGGCTCACCCGTATGGATTAGACTCGTGAGGTCAGAGGAGCTGTGTGTACTTGCTCTGTGCTTCGGGGAGGGGGGGGAAGAGTGGATTTGTCTATCAAAGTTAATAGCGATTCAGGCAGGATTGTCCCTCAGCTGTTGTAATTCTGATGTGTTTTGATATGACAGCAGCTACTGTCTAACATGCGTGGATCTTCTGACATTTGTAGTGGACTAAAGAATGCTTTTACTTGCTGCTGAGCCTGACTGTAACTGTATCGCTGTAGGACAGTAACGATGGGGGCTCGAGCAACGGAAACAACTCGGGAACTGGAAAGCACCTCTATAAAGTATCAAATAGGAGGACACGCAGAGAAAATGTGGCAACGGCTCAAAGGAATGTGAGTAGCTTCTCTCCTTGGCTTTTGTTCTGTTCCCTGGGAAAGATCGTTTTCATCTGTTTGTTAAAATGACTAATTAGCAAATGGGAGAGTTATCTCTAAGCTGTGAATAGTATTTGCTCTCATAATACAGTACATCGTTGTCATAGATGATGGTACTTAGGCTGTCAGACTCTGTATAAGGTTCAGTCACCTCATTTAAAAGATATATAACTAGAGAGAGTTATTCTCTAAATTGAAATGCAGGTAAGTCCTTTCAGGTTAACACTTCCGTAGCTCTGATATGATTTTGTAAATATTATCTTCAGAATCAGCATTGCTGGAGCTGTTTCATCATTCCTGTCAGTATATATAGGTAAGTATATTATTGCAGTTCCATAGGAGGTATCAATACTTTGCCTTTTGAGAGTGCAGATAAAGAAGTCTATATTAAAAGGTGCTTAGCTGTTAGGAGGATGCTATGTCTCTGCTTTTTTGTCCATTATTTTGGTGCTCAATAATGCTAAAAACTGATTGAAGGACTATTTGAAGGGGCTACTATGCGCCTGCTGCGTCTAATTTACTCTTCTCAAATGCAGTTTTCAGTGTAGACTTTTGGTGCAAATGATCAGTAAATAAACATCTGCAACCTGTCAGAGAGAAAATCCATCAAACTAGTGTGTTCTAAAACCCTTAAACTTCAACGCCTCCTTTTAAGTATTTGTCTGGTTTTTGCTCTGAAAGCTGATGTCAGCATGCTACAAATAAATACATGTTACATTTTTTGCTTTGGAAGCAAGGAAATGGCACTATTATTTTTTCTGGAAACATTTGAAATACTAGGTTTCTAAAGGTATTCCACAAATGCTATATAGTGCCTCAGCTTTTGAAGGAAAACGGGTTACTTACAGTGCTAAGACTATTAGATGCATTGGCTATGGCACTGCCTGTTTCCCCTCTACATTGGGTAGAGATTCAAGCTGGCTGTGGGAAAAGGAGTTTCTACCATCTGCTTTCTTTCAAGAGAAAGTTGGTTTGCTTCATTGGAAAGTCACTTTTCAGTTGTGGCCAGGGATTTATCAGAACTTCTCTGTGATATGCTTTTGAATCTTTGCTCTGAATCCTATCATCACTCTGTTTAAGATTATGTACTTTGGGAACCATTTTGCCCCTAGAAACCCCAAAGCAAATATTTTGATCATTTCCTGATGCCACACATCTTGCCTCTGAGTTTCTACTACTAGAGACCTCCATCAGTTTGTGCAGACTTCTATTTGTGTAGGGTTTAAGCTGCTGCTTTTGTTCTTTCCGTAAGTTCTCTGTTACTGCTAGGCTCTTGGGATGAAACATTTCCTTTCAGCTGCCTCTGGAATCATTCCATTAGACAAACTAGTGTAAATAACTAAACATTAGTGACACTCAGTACAACAGGTCCAGTAAATAAGGTTAATGCTTCTTTAGGAGTAGTTAAAACAATAGTTGGAGTTTGTGGTCTATCAAAATCAAATGGAGCTTAAGCATTTGAAAACCATGCATCTTTCGCAGGTTGGTGCCAACCTCATGACTGTTGTGACTGCAGGACAAGATAGCACTAAAATGCTTGTATTTAAAAGAAACAGGTTATATTATTAGATATGTGCTCAGCTGACTGTTTTTCAGACTTCCAGATGACTTAATTTTAATTATTTGCTAGTCAATTGGAAATCACTGACTAGTCAATATTATGAATATTGTATGGGGAAATTTCAAAGACTTGAATTTTTCAGAGCAGATCTCTGTGCTCAGTTTGTAGTATATGTATCAGTCTTTAAGGAAAAGGATTCATTCTACTGATGCACGGATATCAAAGTAGAAGTATGTTTGTATGTGGTAGGGGAGAGGGACCAATAAGTGGGACTGCCACAGATAATCTGACTTGGGAAGAATTCTTTTATAAATTGTCAGTCAGGAGAATTGTTTCATCTTAGAGAGGGGAACTGTTAATGAAACTAGTATGTGTGAAGCAAATTACTGAGTTTTTAAAGGAGTGTACGGTAGTATATCTACGTTGAAGTCAAGACATGGTTATGAAGCTGAGTCTATTCTTGCTCATAAAGTTCACAGGCCTACAGAGTTTTCACCAATCTATACATGTGATTTCGACACGGTTTTACTGTATTTTGCCAGTCGAAAGTGCTGATTATCTTCTTGCAAGCAGGTCATTATTTCTGAAAGAACATTGGATTTCATTTAGGTAACTATCTGGGTAGTGTTTAAAAGCTACATAATAGGTTCTTACTTAAAATAAGCTTTTATTTTCTTTTAGCATTTCAGCTTTTCACATAATAGCCATTTAATTATGGATTTGGCTGCAGAATTCCATATACATTTAACCTCATATGTCTTAGGGTGTTTTTGCTGTTGGTTTGTTGGTTTGGGTTTTTTTTATTTTTGTAAATGCAGGCTATTCTATAAGATAGTTAAGCTGAATACGCTTAAGGATAAATGAAAATCCTTATTTGAATGCCCAATGAGAAAAGCTGGGTATTGTAGAAGCTTGAATGAAAGGGCATTTCTATGGGTTTTCTACTCTCTAGGCTTGCATAGACGTTCCTAACCTAATGCTCTCCTTAAGTGCTGCGATAAAAGCTTGGATGTTTTGAACAAAACTAAAACCATACCTAACTTTCACCAGGTCCATGTGGCCCTACAGCCAAGCTCTGCCTTCTGCATGGCAAGTCAAAATCCAACTCTATTTTTCTTTATATTGCAATTGCAACAGTGCGACAAAGAAGGAGATTCTCTGGCAGAGAAGAGATTAATTTGAAATTAATAACTTCATCAGCATTGGTGCTGAGTTTATTGATGTCTGAGTCTATAAAACATAAGCTCACTGAAACAGGACTTACTTGTGAAAATGAGTCATTTACATTTCTGCCTTGAGCTTCTGATCTTTGAATTAAGACATTCTCAGTATGCGGACTGCGAGCTTCTAATGTTTTGTACTTCAGGGAGAAAGCAAAAACAAATAACAAGTGACAACTAACTAACTTGTATAATAGTGGGGCTTTTATAATGCTTTGTTATGCAGAAGAGTAAAAGCAAAAGTCATTCAAGCCACTGCTGGAATTCCAGCTGCCTGACTGAAGGGGGGTGTTGTACACCTTCTGCTTCAGAAGGCATCTCATCACAGCCTGTCCAGGGGACTCCTTCTCAGACCATTCAATGCCACTGATTACACTTTTTCTCCCTTAGCCTTTCATTCTCTATCAGATGGAATCTTACTTTAGGCAGTAACTAAGTCTCCAGCTTAAATGTATTCTGGTGTCAATAGGACCAGAAGATTTGCTACCTAGGAGAGTTTCTCTTCAGATGCTGATAGAGCATGGCAGTGAGCTCTGAAAGAGAAGCAGCTTCTTTAAAGCGTTTTGATTCAGAACCCAGATAACCAGATTTAAAGCAGAGCTCTGTATGCTTACTGCCCTTACAGTGTTTGGTATTCTCCTTAATCTGCAGATAGACTTGACTTAACTCTGTGTTCTTCATTATTCTGTGAAATGGTGCGCTGTCTGTTTATGGTATACGTTGGCTGTCTGCCACTTCACTCAATGTCACCCACAGAACAGTCAGACCCGCCCCACCTTATCTTATTTTACAAGTAGGCATCTTCTTTGCAAGTAGCTTCTTGTATTGCCACCACTGTTGAACCTAGTATTAGGAATGAGTTCCATTTCTGAGCTTTGAATTAGTTAGTGAGAAAATAACTTGCTTTTCATAGATATACATATTTGCTAGAATTGTCTCTAAGAAGCCAGAAAATCTCTGAATGGAAAAACTTAAAATCCAAGGTCCTAAGAGTTGGGGGATTGGAGTTCACATGCAGTTAGAATAGGCTACTTTACGTAATTGTTACTGATTTAAAAAAAGAATATGTGTCATTGCCATCACTGTCCTAAAACTAAGTTGTGCTAACTTGGATGGCAAAAGGGATCTGAGGAAAAGCATAAGCTCGTTTCCTTACCTTGTTCCCTTTCTTTTCCTCTACATCCAAGATAATAAAGCCCAATTTCTACAGCATTTCTGCAGAAAGGAGAGTCTAAACTCTTTTAGACACTAAAAGAGACTGACTCATAGACCCAGTTTGTTGATCCTTCAGTGCTGCAGAGACAAATGCCTATCATTGCATGCGTACACATTTTGTAGAGGCAAAAAGGGGCCCTAGTCACTGATTTGAGGAAACTTGGCTTGATGTTAAGGAAAGTAGAGCAATGGCTTCCTCCACACCTGCTGAATTATCAGAAGAAAGAATGCTTTAAAAGGCATCATATAGAATCCAGATTAGCAGCCTGTTAGGTCTAAAAGGGACCAGAATGGGTAACTTTATTTAGGGAACCTCACCCAGTCATTCCTTCACCAGACCCGTGGGTACTGGTGGAAGAGCTATAGAACAGTTTCCAGAACTGTATATGACAAAGAGGTCTTTCCTTTGTTTTTCTAAGTTCCTTGTTCACAATTTAGTTTATACTGTATTTGGCATTTGTGTTTGCTTTTTGTCCTTTTTTGTATGCTCAGTTTGCCTAAACTATGAAAGTTCAGTAAAGGTTAACTGAAGAGATTATCACTATCAAAACTTAACATTTTGTGATACAAAGGTTTATAAATTTGTGAGTACTAAATAGGAGAGGAGAAGAGCTAGAATTACAGGTGGATAACTATGGTAAAAAATGGCGAGACAGAGATTGTAATTTACTCCTAACTACATTAGGAATAAATCGATATACAGTTAAAGTAGTTTTTACTTGTAATATTGCCTATTTTTACTTTTTCCTAATGTGAAAACTTTTCTTTAAAGGAAAATCTTAAGCTCTTGAAAAAATTCAAATGACAGCTATTTCTAAAGGGAATTTAAGTAAAATTAAAGCTGTTATTTGTCAAATATGATTTCAGAAATGCTCTGAACAGAAAATTGAAGAAATTATATAATGATTTACCTGTTGATTGATATGTATCCCATTAGTGCTATAATTACAGTAAGAATTGTTTCATTATAAATGGTGAACAGTTTCTTTTGATTTTGAAACCAATGTCTGTTTCTGCGCCTGAGTAGTCAAGGTAAACAATTTATAATGATAACTTTGTAACCTAAAAATATGTATCTAATTAAATTTATAATATGAGAAATGTTAGAATTTTCAATAACTATAGATATTTTAGCCATACTCAGCTACTTAGCATTAGCAATTTAGAGAATGCTTTTACCTAGTCACATTAGAATAATGATATTATTTTGCTGTTACAAAGGTATTTCCATTATTATCATGTACAGGAGGCACAGAATTAATTTTCTGGTTCATACTAATTTTTCACTGCAATTTCTGGCACATATCAGTGCTTTTGATGGATTAGAGTAAATGCTAATCCTCCAGTTTACTGTGGGTAGGTGAATTGCTGTGCTTATAGAAAGCTCTACTAGAAATGATTGCAAATTGAAGGAGTGGTGCACAAGCCATAATTTGCCTATGATATCACTAAGAACAGCAGCCGTGTGTCTTCACAGGTCTCACAGTCCCTAAATAATAAATATAATATCAAAATCGCCTACTTGTAGACCTTTAAATGTACATGTACATACACTCCTCACATACGCTTCCAATTAAAATTAAGTATTTTATCTAAGAACACTGCAAAGGAAATTAAAGATAACATTTCATGAAACTGACTGCTAAACTGCAATTAAATGAAGTCTCAAATTTCTATACTCTGTATTTTTGTTTAGCTTAGACTTCTGACTCTACTTATGCTACATCAAACATTTCTAAGATTTCCTAAAAGATGCTTTCTGTGACTATTTAACTTATAAATGTTCCATTCAGATCTCTTCCTGGAAAGAGCTTGCATATAATCCACTACACAAATAATTACTTTCCTCCTATTTTGAACTCCTGCCAGCTGCTTGTGCAGGGGCCCTTGTTTGCCCTGTGGACTGACCAATTATTATAAATGTTTCTTTCAAACCCCTCATTCTCCAGTGTAGCTGGTACACATTGAAGCCTGCCACAAAATGGTTAGCAGTTTCTCAGAGCTATTGGTCAAAAACTCAGAGTTCATACTGCCCTCCCACATGTAACTCCTGGTTTCTGCTCCATCTCCACAACAGAATGAAGTCAAAATATCTGGATAGGCAAAAAAAAGCCTTTTGTCTTGCTAATTATATAGAGTTGGAAAAATGCAAATGCCTAAATACCGAAATTACATAGTTACCAGTGGAAGTTATAATAAAAATAGGCATTGACTTCATACATCTGAAAGAGAAACATAACCTCAGGTTTATCAAAATTGTGCCTGACAGAAGTTTTCCTGTAAGGTGTCAAAATAATCATTTAGGAGTGAACTAAGCATTTAGCACTGTTCCATTTTGTTTGCGTTTGCCATCCGATCTGGTTTACTCCTGATATCATCTCTGGAGGAGGGCTAGAGCAAAATAGTTGCAATTATTTCTGCTGCCGTTTACTGAAGTCTTTAGAAAACTAAGACTGCAAAAAAAGTTTAAGATCATCTGTATGGTAGCAAGTCCTCCTGTGCTACTGTACTGTCATATCTCACATGCGGGTTTTCTTTTTGTCAACAAACAAACAAAACATCCAAAGTGCCCCAAAAGGAAGCAAAATCAATCAACCAACCAACCAAGGACCAAATGGGCTAAGCTTGACCCACAAACTGCAGAGTGATGAAGTACTTTACTTGTTCTGTGGTGACAGCAGATGTTTGGGAGGTTTTCTCTTTTTCCTTTACTGCCTTCCCATACAATTTCATGAAGTACTTGAGGTCACCAATGCAATTTATGGAATTTTTAAAATAAGACCTCATAGAGAGGAGCTATAGTGGCAGTCAGAACTTAATATAAAGTCAATCCTTTAATTTTAACAAGGAGATAGAGAAAACTGAGCAGTTGTGACTAAAATAACAGAGAAAATTGCACTGTGCTGTGGTTAAGGGAAGCTGAACAGAAATTGAGTACATCAGTTATAAAATTACAGCTGACAATGAAGTGACTCAGTTTTCATGGTCCATAAAGCTTTACAATTAGTCAGGCAGTGTTGCAGACTGAGCAAGCCAGCCTTCTCCCAAACCTTTCTTTTCTTTTAGAAAACTGCTTAGACTTACTCGTAAAGAACTACTAAAGGCATTCAATATCTGTTAAAGGCTGCAGCTGGCTGCAGAGTAGTCTGTGTCTCAGACCATAGACACACATTCTCTGTATACATATATGCAAGGAATAGTGGTCTTAAAGGATTATGTGACTTAATCCTGAAAGTTTGGGCGATTCTGACTGTTTGCCAGCATATGCAATTTCATAAGTGTAAGTCAAATACTGTTAACATGACTTGTTGCTTTTATTCCTGTGGATTCTGCTAGCTTTGATTTCCAAACTGGTCTTCTGTGAGCTGAGGGAGTTTGTCAGCTACACGGTCCCTTAAAGATGACCTTTTTCAGCAGCCGTCATGGATTAAGTTGTCTCCCATGATTCATTCTTGCCTCCCAACTCTCATTGCTGCCTCCATGCTATCTTTTTTAGCTGTTCTAGTATGACTGGTTTTGATGCCATGCAGGGAATTCTTCTGTGTTAAAAATAACTTGTAATAACTTTTTTTTACCCCTATTATAAATTTAAACTTGCATCGGTTCCTAAGTTGGATTTTTTCTGTGTTTCCATGCTTAGTTGCATCCCTACAATGGAGGAAGTTGTCTGAGTTTGGGAATATCTGAAGTTAAAGTGAAAGGAGGTGGTCCTGCTTGAGCAGCTCTCCAACAAAACAATCATAGTCTTAAATTGCTCGTGTTTTAAGTCCCTGATTCTGTGATACCGTAAATCCTACTCTAGGGTACCTAGTATTAGATCAAAACATGACAGAAAGTGTTGATCCAATATGAATTTGTCCTGAGGGTTCAATTTTGTTCCAGTATTTTTGAAAGGTTACCTTTGAACTAGCAGAGTTTATGAAGATCAAGTACTGCTCACATCACTCCAGCTTTATGATGCATCAGATAACATCTGTGCTCCTGTAGTCAACAGAAAGCTGGCCTGAAAGAAGGCCAGTATAAACATCTGTGTTGTGTACTTTGGCTAATTCAAGACAATTGTAATCACATATTTGCACCTCAAGTGAATCAGAACTGTAATCTAAACCCCCCTAAGCCTATTGTTTGCCTTTGCTGTATAAAGCTCTTTGCCACCAATGGCAATATTTCAGGTGTCTGCAAATCAAAAAAAGGTGAAAACTGCTGTATTAAAATTTTGATTCTTCTTGACCTGAATGCCCTGAGAATGAGTACTCATTAGTTGCCATTGTGCTGTTTATGGTCTGTACAATGAAGCTGGACAGTCATGAGGTTTAATATGGGCTCTTTAGAATGAGTAAGAGAAGCAATGCTCATCTGAGTCAGTGTCATAAAATGATGAAAAAAAAGTGTTCCTAAGTGCCTTCTCTGGCAATTCAGGCAAATACATCTGATTTTAGACCTTCCAGAGAAGCCAGTATACCTTGAAGTGTCATCTGCTGGAGAACAGAAAAATGAGAGACATACATTAAAGCTTTACTTTTCCCAGAACCAGTAGTTCTACAAATATCCCTCCAAATTTAAAAAAAAAAAAAAAAAGGAAGGTAAGGAATGTGCTTTTTCTCAAGTCTTCCTCACTGATCTCATGGCTGCTGCATGATGGCATAACTAAATGTTTGTAATCATAGTCATTCGGCATTTTTGCCTGGTTTTGTTGCTCTTTATTTCATGAGTTGTTCAGCTTTAGAGACTGTTGAATTACAGCAGTGCAACCTTCCAAGCATAATGCAGATATTATTTGATGCAGTGTTATTTAACAGGGAGAGATCTAAAGGAAGATGTTTGTCTACGCAAGTGCTTACGCTCCATTATCTATTGTTTGACATTGGCTGCAGTTTGTCTGACCCAACCCTTCTGCAGACTCTCGGCGCCCCCAGGAAAACAAGTAGCCTCCATAAATATTATGCAGACATTTAATTGTTGTGAATTTCTCTGATAAATAGTGTTTGGAGGCAGTTACATTTGAATGGTTCACTGTTAGTGTAATTTATGCCAGAAAGACACTAAGGAACAGACTACTGTGTAGTATTTACTTCTTTCTTTTGTTCATCTACAATACAGAACTGTTTTTCTGCCTGTAAACACTGAAATGAAATACTATTGGTTTTTTTCTGCTGTGTTGTCTGCAGAATTTATTGAAGAATCAACATCTAACATCAAGCTTACCTGCAATTATGTTTTGTATTTTTATTTACTGTTTGTTTTGAATAGTTTATTTCTTTTTTTTTTTTGTAATACCTCTGACACCACTTAGTCATATTCAGTAGCTTTCTCTTCCCTTTTTGTTAAAGGCTTGAAGAAGGTTTGAAATTTTTTCCTCCAAACTGAAGATTTTTATTAATATCACTGTATTTCCTAACCCTAAATACTTTCAGTTAAGATAACTGAGACACCTGTTTGGCAGAGATGCCAAACATGCCAGGCTCAGCTGGAGCTGCAAATGATTATCCCTTTTGACAGTCCCTTTTTATCATCAGTGTGTTATTCTCTGATGCACAGGCAAACGCACTGCAAAAAGCATTACATCATTGGCATTGATTTCCATTAGGGTAGGCTGGAATGCAGAATTTTTGCTCTGAAGAAAATTAAATACATTAAAAAAACCTTGAAAAAGGCCACCAAAATTAAATCCTGAGAAGAATGAGTATTCTGAAATGTCTTTTAAAAAATTTGATTCAACATCTCTTTCTGACTTTTTCTACTTCCAAGACCATAAACTGAGGTGGCAGTAAACTGGTTATTTGAAAACCAGTGGTTCTAGTCCCTGTGCTGCCAGAAATGATCTGGGAGCACAGCTCTGAGCAACCCAGTGGAATAATTACCTATAGTCAGGAAATCTCAGAGATAGATATAATTTTATGAGCAAAGTAAGATGTGCACAAAATCTGAAATTTTCCATTGGAGAAAAAGTTCAATTAGAAAACTACTGACCAACTCTGATTTAATTCTTTTCAACTTCACTAGAAAGACCTTGGATTTTATGGGTAATTGGAAATTAGATGTTTCTCTTTCAGAAGGTTGTCTCTGATCATGTATTAATTCTTTGGTAATTTGGAATATATGTTTCAATGGCTACTAAGACACCTTCACCAGCTGTAATGTCAGTTAAAGTTTACAAAACAGGTTTACGGGATAATCCAATAACAGTCAATGGCAGTAAGATGGAGATATAATAGCCTTTTCCCTGCCATATACTGCTGTGACAAGGAAACCCTATTTCAGTGTTATATCTCTCTTGAACAGACATTATTGGTCTTAATTCTAAATAATTGGAACAAAAATGAGACTTCAAATTAATTTCCCTGGGAGTATTTTGTACTTACATTTCTTTAAGTGTGTTTTACAGACAAATGCATCGGGGTTTGTTGTTTTTTTTTCTTCTTTTTTCTGTAAAGCTTAGCTTGGTTACAAGCCCAAGTTAATAATGAGAAGAAATTTATGTCTCAGTCTCTCTATGTAGTGCATGTATTTGATGCTTTTAACAGTGGCACATTGTAATATTGTGCTGGAAAGTGTTGAGCCCTTCCTTCCTATTCCCACCATGAAGACTCCTCAAAACTGTTTAACTGTTTTGATTTATTGCGTGAAATAGTACACTTACCTCTGGAAGGAAAACTGCAATCATTAGCTGATAGGAGGTATTAGACTGGCAAGAGTGTAGGTAAAAGGAGTGAAAAAGTTTTATACTCTTCAAAATAAGTTTATCTCTACTAGATACTTTCTGGTTTATGTAAATTTTGTCAAAAGTATTATGTACTTAACTTAAAATGCCATAGATAAAAACTTTGGCTTATTTGGGCCTTTTGACTTGGAAGTTCCTTTCTCAGCAGATTGATTTAATATTGCTTGTTTCTCTAGAAATATTAAAAAATGTTTGTCAAAGACATGTTAAAATGAAGAATGTTAATAACATATACATGTAAATTGTTTAGTGATAACTGTGAGGAAGCTTTGCCTCCAAGAGAGAAATATTTAATTCTACTTTTAGTTGTTCTCTTGAGTAGTTTGGTTAGCCATTGTCTGCCTTGTGTGAGCTACACGTGAAAAAGGGATTCCCTCTCCACTTGATTGCTAGAACATCCCTACTGTTCCAGAAATGTTTAAACATATAATGTGTAGGAGTAACTAGGCATGAAAGTGTTAAAACATTTTGGTTCAACACACTTCTGAACCTATATAATTAATCGGTTTCCTGGCTTTGTAATTAAAAAAAGTATGATGCATACTTAGTAGCTTTCTTCTGTTAAGTGGGTTATGTCAGATGATCTTTTTGGTAAGAAATGAAAGATTGGTAATATATTTCTGTCCCGTGAAACAGAAATTGAATTTCCAAGTATGCCAAACAGACAGCTCATGAACACTTATGGCCTAGGCCTTATGATTCCTAATTCTGGTTTAATATATGAAAAATTTCCCCTTTCCTTCACCAGTAATGTATTGTTTTATTCTTCAGTATTCCAAGAACATGCACATATACCCCTGTTGTAGATCGCGTGTGGTTTATATGCTGCATTAAACTGAATATTAGCTAAGAGAAAAATGGTTTGCCTGCATAGCAGATAGGGACAAAAAGGTTTAAAAGTGAATGTACAACAGCTGCAAGTCTATTTCAGAGATGGATATGAAGTAAACACAGGATATGAGGTAAACACAGGACATATCCCAGAAGATTATGACAGTTTATAGCTCAATCCAAACTGAGTTGCTCCTGTCACTGTTACAGCCTAAACCAAAGTTTGTGTTCAAACACTTAGAGCCTTTTAGAAGACTAAATTGTGATAGATTTAATACAACTATGACAATACGTGTCCTGATGTTTAAAATAAATATGGTATTAGAATACTTACAGAAAATCTTAGCTTTGATTTGGTCCTCTAATTATATTTCTGCTTTTTCATTAGAATCTTGCATATCTATTAACATCATATATCAGCTCTGCTACAGTCTAGTTAAATTCAACACTAATAAACATGCCATAATATGTTAATATTACCACTTTCTGGAAAAATTAGGTGGCTCAGGTGGGCATAAGCCATATGGAGCCATCTCTGTCACCTATTTCTCCCTTGACTTACACTCAGCTATGACCGGATTAATTCTCGATACACGAGAGAGTCAACCTTGTCTTAGCATGAGCTCATATTTAGCCCTCTAGCACTGTGCTGATCTTCTTTTCTTTATGACAAAGGGCTGTATCCAGAATGCTGTTGTGTGTTTAAAAATATCTTTGTGTTCACATACAAGATGAAAGCAAAACAGTGAGAGTGGATAATGAGTTAATGAAAGTATATAATTTCCTACGAGTTTTACTTAAGACCTTTTAGTTTGAAAGTTCAGAACATTTTCATAATCAGTTCAATGCTAAAATCATCTCGTTTCTTTGGGAGAGGAGGACTCAGAAGTTGCAAAGTCCTTGAATCACGTTACTATTTAGGGAAACATGGTTATTTATTAATAGAACTTGATTTTTAAATACTTTTCAACCTTTATCTTCATATGTTAAATGCAATCTCAAATACATGCTTAGTTTGAATGAGCAAGGGAATAGAATGAAACTTTATACTTTAAGACATCATCTTCCGTAGAGGAAGATTTCACGGGGAGGGATCTCGAAGAGAAGGTAGAATCCATAGAAGTTTTAGAGATTAACTGTATTCTTTTCATTCCCAGTAATGAAAAACAGTATTGCAGGTTTACATACAGTGACTCTGCATTGAAACAGACTTGGAAAGATACTGTGTAAAGCTCTATAACGACAAAGTAAAGTGACAACAGATGTGATTTCTCACACTAAAATGCATTCTTATCATTTGACAATGATTAACATTATGATGATCCTCTTGGCATGGAACTGAAATTTTTCTACATTGTACAGGCTATATTAAATCTGTCTTTAGCTGGCACCCATGCCTTACTGAAGTTGGCAGTCTACCACATGCATGGGACCAATTCCAGCTTTATACATGGGCATGAGTGCAAAAATTTCCATATGATGCTTCACTTTTGAAAATTAGTTGATGATTTTCACAAGAGGGCTGCTGCATAATGCAATTCTGTATCTCAGCAAAAAGTACTTCATGGCCCAGCTATGGGTTCTACTTGCTCAGTCATCTGCTTTTATGCAATCCATTAGGATCTAATAATATTTAAAAATGCTCCAATTCTTGGCTGTACTGGGACTTTGTGATTCAATCTGAAAGATCTGAAAATCTTGTAGCTTTGTGAGACTGCAGTTCAGAGATGTAAGAAAATGTCAAGATCCGACATTCAATTCATTCCTTCAGGTAAAATGTGGTGTTGGACGACAGATTTTTCTGAAATGGACAGTGTGAAAGAGGTTTGGGGTTTTTGAATGAGGAAAAAAAGGTATGTAATAGTTTTTTTGTGTCATAATTAACATAATACAGTTGATGTCATGCCCATAGAACATAGACCATAGAACTTCAGCCTGTGATTTCTCCATCAAGTCCATAATTTAATAAAATTAGCCTAGTTCTGGTCTCACTTACACGAGTATAATTGGAGGCTATTGAATTACAACACAATAAATGAGACCTCAAAACAGATTTCCTTTATTGTGACAAAAGAGCACAGTATTTCATGGATGCAGTGGAATTTGGCTAAGGTTTATTGGTTACTCCTTTTTATGAACACTGGGCTATGTCAAGTATGTTATAATTTTTCAAAGTTAGTTGTTACTGGATGTGATTCTTCTTTTCTTAATTGCTAAGTGAGCAAGTCACCTGATAGGACAAGAATGATTCCCTGAAGCTTCTCAGTTTTTTTCCTTTCTTTTTTTTTTTTCCCTTCTCCCAAAGGAAAGAAACATGTTTACCTCCCTTTGTCTATCACTTGGCCGCAGCTATAGTAGTAACACAGAAACAGATTGCAACAAATTTGCTATTTATTGCTATGATTTTGGATTTTTGCCACTCTCGCTAATGAGCTATGTTTTTGCAGATAGACAAACTAAGGATGGGCTCCTCAGCTCACATGCACTTGATTGTATCCCGGTTTGTCATTAAATTTATTTTTAACAATAAAATCAGCAGATTGTAATTTGTATTATGATCGTCATGAATAGCTCTCACCATGTTTAATGCAACTGTGAAGCTTTGACTGTGCAGATGAGGGGAGTTACATATTGAAAGAAAAAATGGTTGCAGAGCATCATCTAAAATTTTGTTTTAGCAGGTTTTCTGTAGTAATTTGGGGAATGGGAATAGGGAGGAAGGGAGAGATAGATGGGAAGGGACAGTTTTACCTAATGCCACTTAAACCAGATAATTACATTGCATTCCTTTCTAATGCAGCATGCAACTAGCATGATACGCACAATATTGTACAGTATTTGGTATAATAGTAGAAGTATATACCAGAGTAAGTGATGAAGTCTTAAATGTTGTACTCACATTTTTATAGGTAGCTGAAGGCTTCTGACTATACACTCAGCACTGCTAAAAGTGTATAACAAATAAAAGTTAGAAGTTTTGTTTTTTCCCTATGGAGTTGCCTTAGAGGAAAGTGTCAGAAGCACAAAAGCCTTTCTTGCTTCACTTCATTATTAAATCCAGCCTTCCCCATTGAAAGAACTCTTTTCTTTTGCATTATTACCCCATTACGAAATGTCTCTTCCCATCACAAATATTTCAGTTTCCCTATGCTTTTCTTCCAAATTAACACTGAAAGCCATTCCTAACATTGTGAGTCCAGAAGCTGCCATCCCTTCACGTGTGAAGAATTAAGCTCAGCAGTTACACATGTAAGAGTTGTTTTACTCAGTAAACTGTCTCTGTACAAAAAGTAGACTGCTAATGAGCAAACGTAGGCTACCATTTTTAATTTTTAATTTCATTATCCACAAAGCACCAATGCCTTACATATGTGATTGCAGCTTCCCAGATTGCCTTATCTGTGTAAATGAATTCTGAAAGTGAAAATGAACGAAGGCATTATCTGAGCAGCAATGTATTACCATTTATAGTGATATAGTTATACAATTATAACACTTCAGGCACTTGTACTTCAATGGAAGGTAGCTTTTTTCTGTTTACATTAAAACTTTCCTAACAAATTTAGTAAGCATAAAAAGGTCACATTTATACTGTGGGAAAAATTATTAACACCAGGAGTTATCCCACTTATCTGTGTTAGCTTCAATCCACAGCTTTGGATACAATGACATGTGCTTACTTCAGTAGTCAGACTAGTTTCTTCTCTCTTACTTCCCCACCCTTTTTTGGAAAGGAGAGTTACCTTTAATCCAGGTTGTTTGTAGGAATCCAGATAATTTCAAGGATCTGGTTTATTGGCACAGTTAAAGGGATAATAGATGTGGCATGGGAATGAACTGTCAGAGCCGGGGTGCAAGGATTAATTCACTGCTGAAAGTGTGTATTGAGGAACAAAATCCCTAAATTGCATTGAAAAGATTTTCCTTCATTGAAACAGACAAACACAAAGAAATGTTACCCCAGTGCCGTTCACAGCAATGCCAGTGCTGAAGCACTGTTAACAAAACCATGAGATTACCTCCCTCCCTCCCCCAGTGCAATCGGAACAATAGAAAACACTGAATCAAAGATTCAGTGTTTTACATTTGCTTGGCACCATGCTAACTTAATCAAGAATGAACTTGCTCAAGGATTTTTTCCATAGAAATAGGACAACAAGACGTTCTGGTACCACTCCCAGAGTATGACTCACAAAGAGAAAGCAGCAGAGAAAAAGAGTGGTTTTTTTCCTTCCACAAAATAGCTCACTTCCTTTCAAGGTTATGCACTTGTTTTTGTTTCTAAATGTGTTATTTGATTCTCTTCCTATTAATGTTTGAAAAAATAGTCTTAAAGGTAGATGACAGCAATATTTATGGAGCGGGTTGTCATCCCCCTCCATTTTTGCTGAAAGATGCATGCTGCATTCCTTCTGTGTTTAGTCACTTCAATACAACACGAAATCCTGACATGATTACAAGTTCTCTTGACTCCTTACTAAATGGGTTTGTTCTAGCAAAACAGACCAAACGATATCAATAAATTCCCTCTCAACATTCATTCATTAGCATTAAGAAGTATTGTGACGGGCAAGACTTCTCTTGATGTTTTAAAGTACTTCTCACTCAAGCTAAACCCAGAGGCTAGCTTTTCACTTTTTTGCCCCCTCTGCGAAGGTGCTAGTCATTTTTTATCAGTCGGCTTCTAAACAATATACTCAAAATAATATGCTCAGATTGCCCTCCACTTAAAAATACTGATCAATAGCTTTGTCCTACTCCTTACAGAATGATTAGGTTGCAAAGTCCGAAACTCACATTTAGTTGTAGTTACTTGGTATAAATTAGGTCATTGTTCCACATTCTTGTTAATGTCATGTTTCCCGTCTGCTGTAGTTCATTATGACCGTATTGCTTATACTGTCTGTATACATGGCAATCAAACAACTTCTGAAACATTTCAAGTAGTTCTTTGAGCTCCAGTAGCACAAAAACTTTAATGTATCTGGGACTATTAAGCAAATACGTGTTGTTCTGAGAGCAAGAGAGTGAACTAGTACCTGACCTAGAATAAAGGCTTAATTTTTAGTTTCAATTGATTCCATTTTGGTCATGTCACTGTGTTTTGCTAGCAAGAGAGTTTCTTTTAACACTTCACCACTCAGAGAAAGAGGCTGAAGTAATATGAATGATTGGTGGTGCTGAGGGACTTCTTCAACAGTAAAATCTGGTAAGTAAACCTAATACATTTTGGATAAACATATGTTGATGGGGCTTCGGGAAATGTGCACTTTTTGGGTGGATGGCTCATTGCTATTCCTTTGCAAGAACAAAAGTATTAAAAAGGTATTTAAAAGGAATAGTTAAGACAAAAAAAATGGAGAAAGGAAAATATATTTTGGAAACATGAAATATATCAACACAAATTATCAGGATTTGTTAATATGTCTAATATTTTGCTTTAGATAAGAAAGGAAGAAAGAAAAACAGAAACAAAAGTGTCACACACATTCATGTTACCATCACGAGACGTCTCTGTGACTACTGTTGCTTCTGGATGTACCTAATCACATGTACAGAACTATGAGTTGGAGCTGATGTGTAGTGAGGGCTATAGCTGAGGGCGATACACTCTAGATAATTCCAGTACTTGCAATGTCAGGGTTGATTTCTATGCTGGGTTTTCGTTTTAAGAGGACTTCCAGCTTTTTTCTTTCTTTTTTTTTTTTTTGTCTTTTCATCTCAAAGATAGCAAAACCAGCTAACCAAATCACTTGACTAGAAAGTTATATTGAATTCTCATCTCTACTCCTGCTTGCCTCTGCAGTTTTTGATTATTCAGTGTTTCTCCTGATATATGCCTGCATGAGACTTCGTTTCTCTGGACTGACTTCCGAGGCCTCTGAAATCCAGAGTCACTTGTAAAACTGATTAAAAGCTAAAATACCCATCCCATGAGAAATGTTAAACTCTGTATGCTTCTTACTGGATTGTAAACTGTTTCAAGGTTGGGAAGTTCATGCATCTTTTACTTTTCTGATATTTTATGCAATCAGCTCATCTGTGAACTCAGTAAGAGTCCCAGACAAATGATTATTGATTTGTTCACGTGATTTATTGTGATGGGACTTGCCCAAGTCCACCTTGCAAAGGCATGGGAGTGGTATCTAGTTAAAGATGACGATACACAGGGAGAATGAGTTCTGAAACCTCTCCTCACCCTCTTCCCCCCAGCCTACAAACAAAAAATTCTGAACAGTGGCCAGGCTTGGGAAGTAGCTCTACACAGGCTTGGAAAGTAGCTCTACACAGGGTTCACAAAAATGGTATTTTAGTTTGATTTATCCTGGTTTGCTAATAAAGACAGTCTTTGCAATAGGGAGTTTTTATAGTGGATATATGTGGGTGCACCACAACCTTCCGCCCTCTGCATACTCACATAGACTTACATCTCATTACTGTCTAGCTATTAATTGTATGTGTCTGTGAACAATGATGGCTTCAAGTACTAAGCTGTCAATATGACTTTCCCAGATGAACATCTGCGTAGGCGTAAATGTCATGATAAGCATGCTGCCTTCATGTATCACAGAAAGTTATTATCTCCTTTTTGCTGATTCTTATATAACTATACTTCTGACTGATAAAATAGAATAAATACTTAATTTTTTTCACAGCCAGCTATGTTAAACATATATATATATATGGGTGAAAATTCCTCTAATAGTGATTGAAAATTCCTCTAATAGTGATACTTTTTCCTTCAAAATACCTGTCAAATCTGACTGATACTTTTTCACATGTTGGTATTTAGGTGAACTTGAATGCTTCAGAGCACTTAGATGTGTGAGACTAAATACACCAATATCAGTTCAAGTCACCAACGCCAATTGGCCCTCAGAAACTGTGGAGAAAGAAATGAATTGGATACTTTCTTTTACTTAACAAAATGTAAGAATAATCTTTAGAGGTAGCAGGACTGCATACCATTGCCAAAAATGTATCTCAGGGGCTGGAGACAGGCAGACTCATCCACAGTTTTTGAAAGTTATAATAAATTTTAAAAGTACTATTTATATTAATTTTGGATTTTTTTCTGTCAGTTTTCCAAATTGAACTAGTGTTAGGCCCATAAAAAATACCAGGAAAACACACAGGAATAATAAAAAACATGGCATGAAATTGATACTTTAGTCAAAAATTGGAAACTAAAGAGGCCTCAAAAGTAGGGCAGTGCAGTCTCCACATTAAGATAGGTATTGCTAATGCATAATCTCACAGAAGAACATTTTGTTGCCAAAAAAAAAAAAAAAAAAAGGCAGCATCATTAAGCTCCTGTACAAATTTTATCCTTATAAGCACTTGTTGTTATTATTTACAGTACAGCAGCTAAAAAGATTTTAGACGTTTCTGGGCATTATCCTCTGGGCTGTCTAGGTTCCAGGCTGCAGGCGTAGCCGTTAGGCTGCACTGTTAGTGGTGCTCCTTCCCAGGAGTCAAAGTCTGACAAATGTGATGAAATGCAGAATACTGATAATCAGAAAAAACCCAGAATTTAAATGCAACAAAGGTTTGGGGGTTTGCGGCAATTCATGTATGAGCTTATAGGCTGCCAGTACTCATTTTATGTAACATTTACTGCTACTCCAAGCAGACTTTTTTTAAAAAAGATCTTTACTGTAGTTTTGTGTCTTTTTGTGTCAGGGTCAGGAGCAGATGCTTGAACTTTCTAATCTCTTCTTGGCAGATCAGTGCATGGAAAAATCAAACAATGCTGCCTGCTACTTTTAAGTCTTTCAGAGACCTTCTTTTTCAGTGGCTGTTGGACAACATGAGTGTGAAAATGTTCAAACCAAATGTTCACCAGGCATCTCTCAGTGTTCATGTAATCCTCAGTGCTCAAAGGCTTGAGAAAAAGCATGAAGAGGAAAGTATTTCTTATTCCTCTTTAAAAGATGCTGCTGATTCTACTTGTCCATTAATGCCATAATTGGATAAAATAGAAAATGCTCCTTTGCTTCGGTTTAACTATTCTAAATCAAAGTTTCTAAATGTTTTCATACTTTACCTCTGTGAAGGGCATAGCTGTGTGCAGGACATGAGAAATTATGCTCAGGAGTGACAACTTTTGTCTTAGTTTTTAATTAAATCTCAGATAAAATGGAGAAATGAAGGCTGGACTTTTAGGAAGTAAGTAGGGTGTTTAAGTGCCTAGCCTTTAACTTTTGATGGAAACTAACCAGAGGACTTTAAGGCAGTTTTGATAGTCTTGCCTCAATCTGTGATGTTGATAAATTCCACCATTACAAGATTCTGCTCAGATAATGGACATAGCACTAATTATTTCACTGAGGTATCAACATATCTCAAGAAACAAACTCAACTCTTTGTCGTCTTAGCCATTCTCCTCTTCTTAGATCCATTTACATGTAACTGGGTTTCTGCAGTTCTTTCAACATATCCCATAGCTTAAAACCCCTCTTAGTTCTTGTTCAGCATTTTTTCTAGAGCTTTATTCCATGTTTCCTCCCTATACCAGTGTGGAAAGCTTAATATTCTGGCAGTTTAAGTAGAGCCTCAGACCACATCTCTAGAAATTCTTGGACTTCTGTTGTCATTGGCTTTTATTCCTTTCTTTTTCCCTTCTTCGAGCAGTTGTTTTCTTATTACATTTTTCTGTGTGTCTGTTTTAACCCTTGGTCTAGAAAAATATGCTGCAGCTTTTTGGACATAAGCCAAAATAAAAAAAGGATAAGTGCCAAGTTCTTAGTTTTAAAATAAGACCAGCAAGAGAGTATGAAATGATTCATCACTTCCTGGCAACTGTAATTATCACTGCAATCACCATTCATTATCTATTTGCACCCTTTAAAGATGCGCTAAATATTACTGTAAGTTCAGAAAGTTACCGTTTCAACTGAGTCAACTGAAAAAAATGAAAGCAGCACAGGTGTGTGCTTTAAACAGGAAACGATACTGATCTCCAGGACTCCCAGAGCTGCCTTCCTTAGAATGATCTACAAGAAGTGTATGACATCTGTGTAAAAAAGGTATATGCTGAGGTTAGGATAGCGGCTATACAAAAGAAACTATTTCAGCTGCTTTAGCTATTGTGTTTGTCATTGTTGGAAGCTGACTGCTGAAATGTGAAACCAGTTCCACCTCTCAGCTGGGCATTTATTCACTGTCTAAACTGGGACACTGGAGATCCAGTAATTATGTTTAGTATTCAGTTTGTGTATTTATTCATCCTGTTTTAAGCAAATCACTTGTAGCTTCACTCCTATAGATTCTCCCTGGCAATTATCTATAATCAAACAAGGAATCTTATTTTAACAAGGTATAGTTGTAATTTCTCTGTGTTTTGAACCTTATAAAAATGACTCAAAGCATAGTTGATTCTGCCTATAAGTAAACTACTGTGGGATGCAGATTCATTCTCACCAGTCATTGCTGAAAGTTGAAAACAAAATTCAGACTTGGTAACATATCAATATACTCATTTCTTGGGTAACTTGTGTTGTGAGATCTTTGGGGTAGCAATCAGCTTTCTGTTCTGTTTGTATAGCAACTTGTACATTGATGTCTTTATCTACCACTGGGAATTTTGGGTACTATCACAGCAAACAAATGTTTAAAACACATTGTTTAAAAATCTTACAGTGCATGAAAATTTTTCCAAGTTGTTACAAATGACTGCTATGTTAGTGAAAATCTTTACCTAATGAGTAAATGCTATTATTTAGTATTTCAGCATTTATTTTTGCATGTCACCTGAGCTCTGTTCATACCCAGGGAGGTTAGGGGCAAAGAGCTGCCTTTATTTCCCTGATCCTGTGTCATTAAACTCTGGCTGAAGGTCTCTCCTGTGACCTTATGTTGTTGTACGTTAGAATCAAAGCCTTCCCAAAACTTGTCTCATGACTTCAATGGAAGTAGCAAGGGAGGGAGAAGACCTAAAACTCCCCAGAAGTGATGTGTGTGGGAATGGCCCTAACCCACATTATCTTCTAAATTCCTTCAGTCACTATGCCCAGCTGCTGATTAATTATGGTGGGACAAAACAGCATTTCAAAGTAGGTTTCAGCTTTAGAATGAGTGAATATATTGTCTGTCTAAGAGGACTGTGTCGAAGTGTAGACATTTCAGTACTTTTACATCAGGAAATTAAATAAATGGATATTTTGTGCATGGTGATATTCAATTTAGAATCTTATATGGATTTGCCTTTTAAAATTTCATAGTATGAAAAAGTGCTAGAGATTAAAGTAGATTTCATTTCATTCTCCATTAAAGTAATTAGATAGCTGGGAAGGGCACTGAACACCTTCTATGTTTCCACATGTTTCCTAGATCCAGAATAGTTATGTCTTTGACCTCTTCTCCAGGCAACCTGTATGAGGCTGACTTGTGAAATTTCAGTACTATTCCTACTTACTCCTACCCCAAGTCAAAGATGTTAGTGAAGAGTCCTTTAAGAAGCTGAAACAAGATAACCCTCCTTGGTTTTGTATCTTCAACTTAAGGGGAGTTATTGACAGATGCTGTTTTTGCATTATAATTTTGCTTAAGTTGAAAGATTGCATTATGCTGATGGGAGAGGGTGGGTAGGTTTGCTGAACTCCGGATTCGACTAAAAGTATTTTTGTAGTTAAAACCAAGATTATGATTATGCAACAAATTAAACGTAAGCCTGTGATTTAGTGAGTCAGCCTGGTCAAGTGTTATGGCCTTCTTCTACAAGGTTCTTCAGTATTTCTCACTGTGATTTGAAGTTTTATTTGCATTACTGACTGAGCAAAAGTCTGATATCATAGGTAGGGTTTGTCAGCAAGCTGGCAGAACATAAGTTTTCCTTTCCTGGCACAGATCACATTAAGAAATTTATCAGGGAATATTATGCAGACTCAAAATCTGTCAAAAATACGAATGACGGTGTGACAGAAACCACCTGCATAGCTCATGATGTTCTTGGATCAAAGTACCAGAAGGAAATTGCTGCAGTATTCCAAATAGTAAGTGTAGTTTTGGAACAAAGCAGAAGCCTTGAGAACAGGTTGATATTTGCCTTTTGTTCCTTTAAAGCAGTTCCTTAAAGCAGCCTATACCAAAGGACATACTGAATTTGTGGCAAGTGCTAGTAAGAAATAGTGAGTTACATATCCGCAAACTGACAAGATGTGTATGAGACTAGGGCACCTGATACATAAGAGGGATGAAAAAGATACTGTTAGATATTACTGCATAGGAAAGGGGTTTCAAAAGAAACTATTGCTACAAAGTCACTGAAATGAAAATTTGCTTTATATAGGAGAAGAAACAAGGGAAGAAAGAATACCTAGTTCTTACAAATAATTTTAATCCATAAAAATCAAAGCACCTTTTGAAAGAACAAATTTCATCAGCTCCCAGTGTTGAAACTTAGGCAGTCTGAGTTGAAAGTGACCTGTCCCAGATCAGTCAATGGACTAATCAAAAGCTCAGGCCTCTTAGGTCCCGGCCCAGAGTCTTATCTATCAGCCCACGCTGTTTACATTTGTACAAGAAGGAAAAATAACCAGGTTATTTCTGCCATTAATCTATTCTAAATGCCACTCACTTCACTTAACAAAGGACGTTCTGTGAAACGATCAGCTTCCACTATCAATATGGCATAAGCATACAAGGCTTTGTGCAGTATTATTAGTAACAAGCTAAATCTCTGTAAGTTAGAATCAAAGCTGTCTCCTATGTATTCAAATGCCACTTCAACATCATAATTTTAGATTAATCTAAGAAAAACTGTGAGGATAATGTATGTACCACTCATGATGCATGTAGTTTCCAAGGTGGTTTTGTACAGTTGGTGAAATTGTTTTTTTATCCAATTTATATTTATATTTAACTTGTCAACATCACTTTAGATGGAATCGGAGGAAGGGTCATTGCTTACAACAGTTACCAATAGAAGGATATTTTCCTGCAAATTTGAAGGTATGCTTTTGATACTAGTTGGCTGAAATTAGAGTGCAAGTTTGGTCTGTTTGCTGTGTGGTGGCTTTGCCTTTTAGACTTAGTTTTTCCTCTGCCGTTGTCACTGTGAATGAATACAGTGACTTGCTTCATCACCTCTTTTGTTCTATGGTTCCTTGAGAAACATATCCATATAATTGCTTTTAGGGCTCAGAGGAACTTGCTAAGAATCGTACACTGGCTGGAAACTGTATTTGGCAAAGAGCTATCAAAGGTTTGTTGTCAGAATAGAAAGGTGTGTCCGCTGGCTCTGAAGTGCTCTGACACACGTACATTTTTGTTCTATAGTTTGGAGTATTATTAACTTAGAGCGAGAGCTGCAAATAGAGTAAGAGCAAATTTAAAATTCAAAATTGTATTTGTGGTCCAAAAATACAGTGCAATTGCCAGACTTTTGCCACATTTAGGCAACAGTAATCAGCTGTACAAACACAGGATGGGGAAACCTAGCTGCATTGCAATACCACAGAAAAGGATCCAGGAAGTAATTGCAAACTTGAACAAAAGTCAACAGTCTCCTGCTGTTACGAAACAGGTAGAATATCATGCTGGGAGATATAATCTCTGCTAGCACTTGTGAACACTGTCATAGTGATCTAACGTCTGCAGTTCATGCATCTCTATCCAAACACTGGTCGTTGTCTTGGTTTATATTGTTTCTGTTGATTCCAAAATACTACTTATGTATCTGATCTTGAGCTCCGCATGCCCATCACAGTGTTGTTCTTGAGAGGTTTTGTACCCTTTTTAATGTTCACGATGTCAGCCTGAAGTGCAAAATGTTCTTTATTTGCAAATCTAACTGGTCAAGAGCAAATACAGTCTTTCAGTAGTATCATTCTGAGATATTTGTCCCAGATCACCATCATAATTTGTTTGGTTTTGTTTTTGTTTTCAGGGATTCAGACTGCATGTTTGTGTTAATGAATGATTAGGTCTCCCACTTTTCACTCTTTTTGAGGATATGTGTTTGCAGTTTTAAAATTTTCAGTTGTAGGTGGAATGCAGTTTTCTTCAGCATCTGCAATACAGTTTCATAGTTAGGCTCCTTGCCTGATCTAACAGGAAGATCCTGAGATGTGAAGTGCATCAGAACCAGTTATTCTAAGAATTAAACCAACTTTCTGGCTTATTTTCTCACTGCTGGCAACCAGTGATGGAAGAGACCAATGAAGCACTATTTAAATCTGCAGTTATTCCTTGTGTTTCCAAAAAGCCTCAGCTCTCTGGGAGCTTTTAATGGCTCCCTTCTTGCAGTCATGTTTCTTGCTTTTGATACCCTGAGCCACTTGGAAGTCTAACTCATCATTATCCCTGATCATTATCCCCCCATGGCTTTGTAACATGAGCTTCTGCACAGCACAGTCACTGTTTGAACTCCCCCTGAACCTCTTCCTGAAGATATGGTTCCCCAAACCAGAGAAATCCGAATCACGAAAACAGTGATTTACACAGGAATATGAAAGCAGACGTGATCAGAAATAGAAAACAACTTGTTTTTATATAGACATATTCCTGGCATTTACGTGGTCTTCCCCGTGTTTCTTTTCTAAAAATGATCACGCCAAAACAGCCTTAGCAGAATTGACCTGAGTAGCCTGTAATGTTTTCCTTAGGCTGTACGTTTTTGTGGAATGTTTTTCATAATTGTAGTTTTTGAGCTGGTCCCTATAATATCACTAAAAGAATCATTTCCTAAGGGTCAAAGAGTATAATGGAAGAATTCATATAACTAATCTGGATAAAAGGATAATTAAATAGCATTGCATTGATCCAAGTGAGAAAAATTCTTAGTCGTAATTGACATTTTACTGACAGAAGTCATGTGGGCACAGATGCTTGCTTGTATAAAGTCACAGTGAAAGCCATGTTCATAAATGTCTCAAATGCTCTGTAAGAAAGGCTGTTAAATGAACAATTACATTTTAGCACCTGTCATATAGTCATTAATTATAACATGCTCATTTCATTTTACATGGTATTTAAATGCTCACCATTGCTAAATACTTTCTTGATTATATGTATCTGTAGAGTGAAGTCATTCACTGTACCAAACCAGAATCATTCCATGTCATTGAATTTAAAGTCTTTAACTTCCTATAGTGGCCTCACAATAAATATTGTGGGTTACTTCAAATAAAACTGAAGAATAGGAGCAGCTGTCTCAATGTGAACACAAGACTTACCTGAACACAAGAAGTTCAAGCAATGCGCCTCAAGAAACTGAACAGCAGTATCAGGGAAAAGGGTGCAAGCTCAGTCTGCATAGTTTGCAGTGAGGCACAGAGCATTGGCAGGTGAGCATTGGCTACTAAAAGGTTGATTTGACCCATGCCTGCTTATCTCAGGCTAAGGCGTGGAGAAGATACCATGCTAACTGCCCTGCTCAGGGCTGAGTGGTGGTACTAGTGGCTGTTCTCTTTAACATTCCTCTTTCCGAGCTGTACTAGTGCTGCTAACAGGCTATGTGGAGGGACGTTTAGCATCTTCATGGTTCATATTGTTCGTATGTAAAAGGGTGTAATTCCTCACTTGAAAAATGGCAGTGAGCTTCACTAATATTTCTGGAAGCACATCTGACAGGTGTTACCCAAGTTCAGGGCTTGTGTGGGGGAAAAAGGTTAAAATTCAGTGGAGAGTGTGTTGTCCCGTAGGTTTACTTCAAGATCCACTAAAACCTGTTTTTTTAAAGGAATAGAAATAGTTCCTTCCTAAGGCTATCTCAAATAGCATTTTTTATTTTCCACTGCAGACGTCCTGATTAGTTAGGACCTATCCTAACTGGCTAAGTCTTTTTGTTGGGAGTACGATTTACCACATACAGTGTATTTAATGAATATTGCTCCGGCTGCTCTTTGAGGACCACACTGACAGTGAGTTTCATCGTGCAATGAATGCTACTGACATCAGTGGGACTGATGTTATAACAACTTCAGAATGAGAGGTGCTCTGATTTTCAAAATGTCCAAGATGAGACTGCTACAACTCATGGTGGGAAATACTGAATTCATAGAATTTTGCTTAACTGTGTGAATTAATTGTAATGAATTAGTCTTGTTAGGAGTGCTCGGCTGCGGCTATGTTGGCTGGCTGGGACTAGTTACATGACCATGTACGTCTTATATTTCTTTTTTCTATATGCATGAATTTAATCCTTGTACCAAGCGGTCAGGACTGAATATTCAAAAGCATAGAGTAGTAGACAAAATAAAAGTCTGATGATAGCAGAGCCACTAAATGCTTGACATTCCCCATGGCACACCTACTGGGCTTCAGCAAAAACATCTGTTTGTGATACATGTAGTGGTATCTGTTACGCATTGTTTGACTGGATTGGATATTGTTACCTTGGACATGTTAATTCCAGTTCTAGCTTGTCTTGTCAGGATAGTAGCAGAGTAGCATTAATGAATGTGCAGATCTCCCTGCTTAATTATAAATTCTGCAACAAGATAATTAAAAATCTGCTACTTGGCTATTTATATCATTAATTTCAAATTAGTCTCATTATGCTTTACTGCTTGACAATAATCTGTATAACAAAAGAGACTTACTGTGCTCATGGCAGTGGTATTTAAAAGCTGTTGAGAATATGTATTTTATATTAAAGGGAAAAATGTATATTAAACATTAGTGGGGAGCTGATTTTGTTACTCATAAAAATGAGATTAGAAATTAATCTCTAGTGTCAAATATTTAATATGTAGGAGCAAGAAAACAAATACTGGTGTGAAATATACTTGCCAAAGAAGAAATTTGTGTCAGAATGACCCCGGTATTGCACAATGCAATGGCAACTTTTGCTTTTGTCGTGAGAATCTGTAAGAAAACAGGTGATGAAAGGGCACAATATTTCGGTGTGCTGACTAAGGGGAACCATGAAGCTCCTGGGACTCAACAGAAGAATCTTGCATCTTTGCATTAATGATTCTCATCTGAGTTGTGTTTCAGTGGTTTAGTTCAAATTGCTGGTTCTGATTCTAGTCAAACAGTACCCACATAACATAGTCCAGAATCATAACAAATAACACAACTCAAGGTGTTTTTTGACAGGTTCCAGAGAAAAAGGTGAGACGGAATGAGCGTGAAGCAAAACTGTTCATCCCTGTTAGCGGATGAGTGGAACTGAGTGGGAAAATTCTAATAAGACCTACAGAATCGACACCTTTTGGGAGGAGGGAAAATACACCCAGTCTTCAGTACAAATAACATGAAATATTTTTATAGTGGTCAGTTTTAATCTACATCTTATTAAAATTATTTTTCAGCTGTTGTCAAGATGTTTTTAGATACTGGAAAACCATTTTCTTACTGAATATTGTGTTTTAATTTATCATTCAGTAGTGACTCATGAGAAGTTTAATAGTTCTGTGAAAGACATCAGTACACATATTTGGTTAAAAATTCTGTTCTCTGTTGCTTTTAGTTCAATTTTAAGACTTTAGTATGAAAAATATCAACTCATTCTTAGGTCCAGGTACACTTACAGACCATAGATAAGGAATTTAACAATGCCTTGGTGTGTTCTTTGTCTTTTTGGTGGATAAGCAAAACAGTATATTCTCTGGGGCTGGGAGCATAGCCCATTACATGTATGCTAAATTCATATGTAAAATCATTGCATGAGTAATAAAGCCAATTATATTGTACCCACACTCAAACATCTCCGAGAATTTAACTGGCAAAATTAGTTTACCTCAGCCTTGAGTTCAGGCAGATTATGGTATAAAATGAATGCATATTCAATTTTTTTGCAGTTTGTGGTTCTTGTACAGTTTTGAAATTAATTTTTCTGAAACAAGATTTTAAATGTATGAATGAAGAAAGATATATTTCCATGAAGAAGGGGAAGAGAGAAAAATCTAGGCAGAGACCTTGCAGGAAACCATGACTCATTCCTTGTTTATAAACTATAACATTTGGTGTGTTTCACATTCTCTAGTCAGATCCCTTTTATTTTATGTTGCTGGCAAACTTTTGACCCTTGATAAAAAGTGTGAGCACTGAACTACTTTTGAGCACTGTTTTTATTTTAAAAAAATATTGAGTAAATAAGTGATATTCTGACAAGCTTACTGTAGATTAACTGACAAAATTTATCCTGAACACAAACACACCAGTGAACCCTTCTTCAGGATCATTACCAGTGATTTCAGAGGGAAATATACTGTATTTCCCACACTTACATAATTGTACTTACTTTCTCTAGCAAGAGGCTGAAGGATTCTTTGTTGGTTTTGCACACATACTTTTTAAAACAAATGAGTTGATACATTTGAAATATATTTCAGAGTTCTCTCATATCCACACTACAATTAGCAGGAGAGCCTTGTTTTACATAGTTTAGTGATACTAAGAATTAACTTTACTGGGGGGGGGGGGGGGGGGAGAGAGAGAAATATTTGATATACAAAAAGTCTGTATTTCTCCTTTGCTTGTTGTTTTTCCTCTCTGGAAATGCTATTGCCAAAAACCAGGGTGAGTCTTCTTCTAGGTCTCCTTAAAGTTTTGCTAGAAGAGATAAACTTCCCACTAGTCTTCTGTCATGAGTACACATAAACTTGGCATACTTGGAAGGATGTCATCACAGTAAATAGAGACTTGGGAAGAAGTGTGTATGGTGTTGGGGAGATGGTGAGCTGGTATAAGGAGGAAAATAATGTAGGTAATTTATATGTAGAATAAAAGCTATAACTCTGTGCAGTCTTCTTATCTTTGAAAACCAGCACTGTGTTTTACAAAGGCCACAACAGAATCTAGATAGAAAGAAAAAAAAATTCAGATCGTTACTGTATGCATTATGTTTTTTGAATATCTTTGTAATAGAAAGATGAGAATGATCAAAATGTTATTGTGTTAGAATAATAGATTTCTGAGTCATGCACAAGACATTTTTTGTCTATGGCCATGTTACATATCTGAGGATAGAGCTGAACTCAGAATTTCATCTATCACTATTTGTAAGACTTTAAAATGATGAATGTCAGATTTCAAGACATCTATGGGGAAACTGTTATTTAAAGGCAATTTTTGCAATCAGAAAGCAAAGCTCTGATATTATTAGTGTTGCTATTTCAAAGAAACAGTTTTGTAAGATGATATATAATCACCTGTAGAGTTTTTGCTGTTGCAGCTTCTGTTATATCTAACCAATGGATAATGGGAATGTGACCAAAGAACAAATAGTTGATAGAAAAGATGCTGCGACAACTCCCAGATACTGCTAATCCCTTAGGGAAATGCATGTGTGTGTACTTCCAGGTAGTTTCCGCGTCTCTCAAACTGGATGCCAGAAATCTAATGATGAAAACCAGAAAATGTCAATAACTGCATAGACCAGTGTATTTTAACCAATGAAAATGAAGTAAGTTCCAGACAACTAAGAAACAGCTGAACTTGGAGACCATGATGAAAGGCAGTGCAAAATAGTTTCAAAATCTAAAATGAAAAAAAATCGTATTGTATCTGAAGCAGAATTGCCTGGAAAAAACTTTTAAAAAATAGTATTTATTTTTCATACACCATTAATCAGAACAGGCCTACAGTTCTTCCCGTTGTCTTGCAGTGGTTTCTCTATTATGTATGACTGGTGGTTGTTTAAATTTTGTTTCAAGTTCATACTCTGCCACCTACACAGAAATTTAAAACTGGATTTCAACACGAGTTACGAAGAAAAACCTATGTAGTGGAGAGGTAGTTATGATAGATTCTTGCCTCTTTATTCCAGTCATTTCAGATGAGAACTTCTACTGTATATAGAAAAAATTGATACAGCCTACCATGTCTCTTCTGATTCCTTTTAGCATAGTCTCTGTCCTACTAAATGCCCATATATTTTCCATGGGGAACTGCAGTTTAGCAGAGAAATTCTTTTGGTCACGATCATGCTATTGTCGAATAGCCATTGTTAACATATGCCACAGTTGCTCATGTTTTTCTTTCTGGATAATTTCAGAGTTCCAGAACTATTTTTTACTATCTTTAATTATTGTACTGAATATTTATACTGATGTACATTTTAATCATTATCTTTAAAGAGTTTAGCCATTATTTTTTGCTTGATGTTGTGTAGCCCATCTGTACTAAGTCCTGGGCATTTTATTACCCTTTTCCCCCTTAAAGAACAACAGTACGCTTAGTCAGTAGTTGCTCTGTTGTCCAGTATATACTTGCCATTATATGTATACATTTAGAAAACACATGGCACATCAATTACAGTGTTTTCCAATAGAGACTGAAATTCCATCCACCATGGCCAATAATAATATTGCACTGGCTCAAAACCAAAGAATGCCATGTTTTGACTTGTGTATCTCAGTGCTAATTTAGCATCATATATCCTAAAGGAATTTCTTTCTCCTTCTCATTTTCCCTCCCTTCCTCTCCTTCTCATCCCCCTCTTCCCCTTCACTGAGGCTGCAGAGTATAAAATCCTAATAATATCAGGTAGAATCAAACAAAATACAACTGTGATACTCATGTATCTTCATGATACATGTTCACGTTCTTCAGAAGAGTTTTATTAATCAGGAAAATTAATGTCCCCATGAGACATTGGTATTTGTATTTTTTGGTATTTCTACTTATTTGCTTTGAGCTTTGCTAGGACTCTTAAGATGTAGCAAAAATATAAAAGCAAAAGTAAAGGACTGGGAAGCTTCTTAAGCCAAGTTCCTGTGCTCCAGTCTGAGCAGGAAAGTCTTAGCAGGGAAATTAATCTCCTGTGTGATGGCATTGACGTAAGTCTCTGCTCAGTTTGTGTGTGCATGTAAACAGGGAAAGCAAGAGAGAATAAAACAATTTTATAAATATTCTTACTTATGAGAGGTAAAAAGGGAAGCCAGAACTTAAAGACCTGCACAACTGTTTGCACAGAGCTTTACCACATGTACTACGATAGATCCAGTAACGTTTGCCAACGTTTCTATCTGCATTCTGAATGAGTCACAATTATCTTCAGTACTGTCTAGTTTTTCAAGCTTGGAGAAGTCATTAGGTTAAGTTTTAGAGTGGGTTTTGCTGACGTCAACACGAAGAAATAAATTAAGACTGTCCTACACGTTTATGTATGCAGAGTGCAATAAGCTTAATGCAAACCTGGTAGAGTAGTTTGGTGGAAAAGCATTCAGCCTGATCCATGACAGGGTGAACTGTGCTGAGGAATATAGGTACCTATATGGAGAATGTGGGTAACTATAATTTCACTCTTAAACCATTACAAACACAATTCTTGTAGGTAGTATTCTATATTAAGCATGACATGCTTGTAATAAGGATTATCCTTTGTATGGCAGGCAATCACAGCATCTCCTATAGCATTTAACCTGTGTCTGGGGACAGTACAAGACATCAGGCACCTGGGCAGTTTTATTGGCTCGATATAGACGGATTTGGAGAGCCTGCAGGTGGACTGGAAGCTGGTAAAAGGGGTGCTGAGAGACATACCCCTCTCATTATCATGAAAAGGCTGTGACAGCTATTCTGTCTTGTAGAGAGCCTTGGAAGACCCTCTTCCTTGCTTAAGTGACCATGATGGCATAGATGGATTTCACATCATCCCCTCCAGTTTCTTATGCATCGAGTTTAAATGCTTAGCCTGTATGCAGCCTTTATGGAGTGGATTTAATCCACCAATCATATAAATACCTAAATAAAAATCTTAGGAGTTGCACAAGATACATTGATTTGCTACTGGAAAAAGTTTCCTTTTCATGCTTTAGTTAGTGATTTAATTACATTACAAATTTCCTGAACAGTGAACTGGTGCAAGGTACTGTACTGAAAAGTAAAATAGCATTCTTGTCATAAGTCCTGCTTTAGATTTTTGTATTTCAAACCTGTACATTTCAAAAAAAGTAAGAAGAGAAGCATGTAGAAGTATGTTGTCTTTTTTTTGTTCCTACTTCTATTAGTCCAGAAAACAAATGGATGCCTGAAACTTAGCTCTCCACTTGTTCTATTTTTGCTCATGAACAGTAGGGGAAAGCCTCTGACCCCTTGCTTTTTTATGGAAGCAGAACAGAGATTATGGCATTTAATGGATTACAGCTTTAAGTGTCACACTTCGTTGCCAGAATTAGGGACCAAAGTTCAAAATTTGGGTGAAGTGGCAAATAGCTGAGTCAAAAGCCCAAATGGTACTGCTGGTTGGTAAATGGTTTCATGCACTTAGAAATCCCAAACTAAACAGCAGGTTCAGTTAGGAGCTGATAATAGCGGTTGGTTACCAAAGAATTTTAGAACAATAAGGTTGGATGGTGTATTCAGACATTATTTACTCTGTTTTCTTCTCCAAGGCAAGGCTAATAATTTCTGAAAGGTGTTTATATAGCCTTTTAAAAATCTACCCTTAAAAATCTACTCATTGTGATTCCATGAACAGATTCCCTCAGCAATTAATGTGCTTATTATTTTCCATTGAAAAGTAGTCTTTTCACCATTGAATCTTTATTACCGCAACTTATGGCCCTATGAGCTATTTTGCAGCCCGTTATTTCCTGACCCCAAGGATAAGGGAAATAGTCTGTTTCCATAAATTTACATGGCTACGTTTATAATCGGGGAGATTTTTAATTATGTTTGTTTCTACTTTTCTTTTCTTTAGGCTACATTATGTGTGACTTTCTGCCTTTCCTCATATGAGATGTTTTCTAGATTTCTGTCTTCTCAAGGTTTAGTCCAGTATCTCTCTGCTGAATCCTGTTGTCCCAAAGCAAGAAACAATGCTTCAGGTGAGCTTTAGGAATACAGAGAGAATGGGAGGTTGCTCTGCTGGATAACACTCCCTTTTATGTGTACCGGGGTGATGCTTGTTTTTTCATAAGACTGTGATAGTATGTTTAGTTTATGATTCACTGCTACTTCCCATGCATTTTCTGAAGAAGTGCTGCCTAGCCAATGGCCCCTTGTCCAGCAGATTATTCCCGTGGGTATGCAGAGCTTGGTATTTTTTATATCCTCTTTTTTTCTGAATGTTTCTGCAGTTCGTCAAGGACATTCGGAAGAGCTTACCAGCTTAATATTGTCAGTGCTGGACTAAGTATATCACCTATCTCCATCCAAACCATTGAAGAAAACATTGAATAGTGCTGGCTGTGGGACAGCAAGCTTCTTAGCTAAATTACCTTTCTACTTTGACAGAATTACTACTCTTTCAGTACAGTTTACCAATTATTTTTCTCACTTATATTTCAGCAGTTACATAAAGACAATTTCTTTTTTCCCGAATGTGGTTGATCATGCATTGGTAATTTCTTTGACTTCCCTTTCTGTTGGTCCTCCCACCTATCTGTCTTCCTACAGGGGTAGATGAGCCCTTAACCCCCACCAGCAATGCCTACACATATCTTCATTAGCCAGTAGATATTTTAGCTAGAAAGTAGAAATAATCAACTGTCTGACACATACAGATTACTGTTTCTTAAGTTTACCATCTTAGTTGCCCATAGCTTTGAAATTAAAGTAGGAAAAATAATTACATTTCTAGACTTCTGGCAAAGAGCTACAGATCAATAAGAAATAAATGGCATTAAAACAAGCAGAATAAAATATTTTGGGTTCTAGTCACATGTAGTCTTTTGCTTTGAGACTACACGTGAGACTTTGTGAGACTACATGTGCTTTGAGACTGCTTTGAGATAGTATTACGTATCAAATTACTTAACTACAGCTATGGATCTTGAGGTTAGGGAAACTCAGGGTTTGTGAGTGATAAAGTATTACATGCTTTTTGGTCTGCTTTCACATGAACATATGCGTGGGAGATGAAATAAAAATAGTTTGCATCACATAGAAAGAGCAGTGGTCATTGGTTGTGATGGGCAAACAATAGCAACAGTAATTGGAAAATAAATTGAAAAACAAATAATTCAGGAGTCTTCTGCTTGAGTTTCATCCAGTGTTGGCAAATTAAATAAGCTATCTCTAGGGCATCATTTAAATAGATTTTTACCATTCTAATTACTGCTGAAAGGACTAGTCTGAAGTAAGAAATATGATGAAGATTATCTATAGAGGACTTCTTAAAATTGCAATAATGCTTTCAAGCAAAAGACTTCCTTATTCTAATAAAAATGCACCTCTTCAGTGCATTCTGTGTATCAGGTCCAGATATATCCTACAATTGACTAATATTACTCCAGTACGCTCTAATACTGTAATGTGCAAAAAGTTACATGCTGGTGAATTTTATACATGTGATTTTTCCACTGAACGATACAGGAGTAATCTTAGTGGGACTCAGGCTTCAGGCCTCAGTTAATCTATGGTATCTTTCTGAAATGCCTTTTCTTGAAGAATTTGTGTGAATACTTATTTAACATGTAGACATGATTTCTGGATATTATAAGGAAAAAATCGTGGGTTCTTGCTGTGTTGAATGAAGAAATGATCAAAAAAGGCTCTTTAGAAGATGAAAAACAATGCAATTAAAGTGAAGTTCTGTTACCATTTTATATTTATATTTTCTTTCCCTGTCTTTTTTTTTTTTTTAACAGCTCAAAATTCCTTGTAGCCAAAGTAATTATACTGCAGGAATTTCAGCTCCCCCAAATAGTACTTTTTACAGTGCCATGCTTGAATGGAAGTCCCATGAACAACAATGTGCCTTGGACTAGGCCCAGAAAAATTTACTTTTAAGATGCATACTAGTTTCAGAACCGATAAAACTGCTAGATGAAAGGTTGGGGAGTTCAATGGAGAAACATGTTTGATATAGCTCTCACTGAGAGTTTGGAGATTTTTTTTTTCTTTCTTGAAACTCTCAGAAGTTATCAGGATTCTTACGCTGAGCTACAGATAATCCCTCTGAATAACAGAAGTATAGCAGTCCTATGCACATAATGTGAAACAGAAAGAAAAGGGAGATGTCTTTGTGACTTTCAGCTTTCTGTATAGACAGTGAGTGAACACACTTCAAAAAGCAGCAAATTATTTTGAAATGCTGAAACCCAGAGCAGGAAAACTGCGTGAAGAAAAATGTGAATCTTGGCAGGCAAGAATAAGTAAGATCATGACTACATGAAAGTCTTTAAAAATATGACAACACTCTGAACACTGTATATTGTTGAAGAAAGATCTTCAGATCCTTCAAGATCTTGGCAAAAACTAATCTGTGATCTGATAAAGATAATTGTTTTCCTGATGAAGATGTATTTCTCTCTACTTCTCAAAGGAGCAGAAATGAAGAGTGGGGCAAGGTGAAACTGAATTGACACAAAATAACTGGTGATGGCTGTCGGATAATTTTTCCTTTAGATAATTACTCCCTGGCTGTGTCAAGGAATAGTTTTATATAGTGTGGGGATCAGTTTCTGGGTCCTTTCAGGCTAACCAAACTTGACACTGTCACTCTGTTGTATAAGCAATATGCCTGAGCTCTAGGAATAGATGTTACCCATTTCAGTAAAATCCACTAAACTGCTAAATTTTCCTTTGTGAAAACACATATTACTGGAATGTTTGTTATCCCTGTTTGTTATATAGCATTATTTCATGGAAATTTTATGAATTTAATAATAATTTGGGCATAACGTAATATGAACTTTCTTGGCCATATACAGCCTAAGACACATCTCAGTGTTACTTATCTTGCCTTTTCCACAACTTTACAGTGTCCCTCAAACTTAATTCGATAATGCGATGTTATGCACTTAACTGTGTAAATCTACCACTCTTCTGCTCTCCCTCCAACCAATAATGGAATTGCAAAAGGTGCCCAACCTTCCTGATCCTCCTTGTCACATATCGGTAACTTCACCTAGCACATACTGAGTGCTTTTCAAGAGTTAAGCCGCAAGGGAGCTCCAGTGCTGGGTCACAGGGAAGAAACAACTGCAGCAGGCAGGTCCTTTGCTTCGTGGCAGGAAGGGGGCACACGGTTCCAGGGTACTGTGCAGCCAGAGTGTAGAGTTACACACATGGTGATGGCTTGCTGCTGGTTTACTGCTCCTCTGGCCGGGTTCCATGTTTCCCGTCAAGCCCTGTGCCAGCACAGCTTTGTTATGGGCCCTTTGACGTGCCCGGGAAATGGCATCTCACCTGAACCACTCATGACTTCAGTTCACTGAGAACCACGGTCAGCCGCCTCTGCTTTATAGCTTTCTTTGCAGCCTGTGTTCGCTGTGGTTGAATTCTTCGTGATTTATGTCAGCGTGATGTCAGAGCAAGATTTTCAGTTTGGATCTCTGTTGAAATCTTATCTTGCAAACAGTAACAGTTTGCTACTGTCACTATCTGAACTCGGTCATTTTTGTTTTCCTCACTCATGTAGCGTCAGTTTGTTTTATGTAGTTATGGTCCTACCAGCTGCAAACACCATATTCTGCTTCAGCCAACTCTAGGTTATTAGGTTATGAATGCTAAAAATTATGAGCAGTGCTTTAATTTGCATAGTTATATCCACACATCATCCAGAGTGAATAAAAGCCAGATTGTAAAATAATTACAATCTCTTGAAGTAGAGCCAGCCTCACAGACCAGATCCATCCGTCTTCATTAATTTGTATACAGTTCTTTTACCAGAACAAACTTTCTGAAGGTACTCGCATGGGAATGCTGAAACAGCTGCACAACTTTTATTTTGAAGAAAAAAAAGTTGAGCCTCGGAACAGTGTGTTTTAAAGAGAGAGAGAGAGAGTGACTCTGCATTTAAGACTTTGACCAGCATGTGTAAGAAGTGCTCTCATGGCTGGAACAATCTAACAAATTTTTACCTGGGTAGCACTTGGCAAAGCTCCCCTTTTTTCTTGCACAGTTGAAAGGGATCCAGTACAATTCCGTGCTTCGATCAGCTTGACTCCAGTTTTGCACAGCCTGCCCGGTTTGGTAGCGTACGGCCGTGCCTGGCTTCTGTGGCCTCTATGGCCCTTTTCTGCTCCACTGTCAGAAAGAGGGAGGGAGGCTTCCCCCAGCTCCAAAATATCATTCTGTGTGCTCTCCGCAGCACAGTAGCTAAGAACAAGTTTCCCGATTCCTCCCTGGTCTTTTTGGAGTTATTTGCTGGAAGAAGTCTTTTTCCCCACTTTAAATGGATGATTGTGTTACAATCAAGAAAAAGCATCTCCAAAGACCAATCTTTAGGTAAGTGATGCTTATTACTTTGAACTGAATATGTTCTGAACTTTACTCTCTACATCCTATTTGTAACTTAAAGTTCATATGCAAACACACAAAAAATTGTTCAAGAGAGAGTTTAATATTGCGTAGCCTAGTAACATATTAGATGATTTTGGTGCTCAGAATATTTTTTTTCACCTGTACTGCGACTTTATAGAAGTTCTTTTACTTCTCGTCTCTGTCATCTGCGTTCTCTAAAGTTTTGTGTGGGATTGTCTTTATTATGAAAGAGAAGCAGCATAGCTCTTGAAAACTTTTTTCGTGTGTTTTGTTTTCCTACAGTGCTGCAGTCCCTCAGCGTATTCTGGAATTATAAAACTATTTAAAAGTGGAACATGGTTCTTGGTTGGTTTAGCTGATTATGTCTGGATGGCAGAATTTTAATACTTGAAATGAAACACCTTTCAGAGTAAAGTAGCTTGCTTGCTGGGACATGCAGACAAGTGCTTAAAGTATAACTAATCCATAAGACTCTTCTGATAGGAAGGGTTCAAGTTTAAAGAGTAACAAGTTGGAGTTTTTGTGAGGTTGTTCTTCAGTGCTTCCTACATATGTTAGTTTGATCTATGAAACATCTTTCTGATTATTTTATATTTTAAAGTAAATTATAAAATTCTTTTTACAGATCAGGATCAGATCTAGTTTACTTGTGCTTTTTACCACAGGAGACCCCTTTCTTTCCTTTGGCCAATCCTAGCTTCAGACAAAGTGACCTTGAGTGGGAAATAATATTTCTCAAACTACTGTGAATAAGGGTGAAGTGGCTGTAAGATTAAATAAACCTGCAATAGTTCACACTTCTCTTTATGGCTGGTGACATCTTTAACAAAACTCCGCTCTTCCTGGGTGACATCAGTAGGATATTGTAACCACAGTATTGATATGACAAATAAATATAAGATTATAGATTGTCCCAGAGCAAATACAGGATTGTTATTTATTGAATGGCCACTACTGATGTCGTATATTATGGGAGTACTGTAATGGTTGGTATTGCAGCTCCAGAGTAAGTTCAGACAGGTAGTCATGCCAGGATTACGTCCTACTGATGTTACATGTAGAGAAATGTTTCAGTAGTGTTACAGTTATGGTGCAGACAGAGAATCTGGACATTAAAAGGTTACTATGGGAGTGAAATGACTTAACAGCCTTAAATTTGAATGTCCTGTGTGGATTTGCTATGCAAGTTATATCGTAACTTAAATTAAACATTTTGCACTTTGCTTTAATAAAGTGGAGTTAAGAGGTTATTTCACAGAAAGTTTATGACTGACAATTGAGAGACATTTGATATTTTCCTCAAGAAATATCCTTTTATTTACGCTAATAGTTTAATTAAATATATTTCTGTTTAAACATCAATAATTATTTTTAAGGATCTATGATAATTATCCCATAAACTGTAACTTTAAAAAAAATATTTTAAACGCACATTCTTCACAGTCTTTTGGGGCCGTTAGAATTGCAGGTGAATAAGTGCATATTTCCTGATGTGTTCAGGAACCTACTATAGAAATCTGCTGTAGCTAGTGTAGTGCTGGATAGTTTGCAAGAGCTTTCTTAATGATGTTTCCCTAAATTGTCTTGTGGGAGTGAACTTAACTCAATGAAGTACAAGAAGTTTCAACATTTCTTACTGAAATCCACTCCTGCAAATCAGTTCTAAATACAGAACGGCAACTAACTACTGTTGGCATGCTTAATCCAGAGCAAGAAAACCCCTAATATGGAAAGCCCCCTAAGAGCCCATGGCTCTGCAGTGACTCTTCTGGCAAAAGATCTCTGTAATACTACAGTAAATGCTTAAGAAACGTTTCCAAGGTCGAGACCAGCATAATATTTTAGGCAGCTCAAACAGAAAGACGATCTCCGTATGCCATAAAGATCGTATCATGTACAGTAAATATAGATGCTATCATAGTACGTTAAAGAGCTGGTTTTTTTAATGTGTGTTCATTTTCCTTATGACTTTGGAAAATATTTGTCCAGTGAAAAAGTGTTCTTATACAAGAGTTGTGAAGATTTGGCCTCAGTCCTTTTAATCCTGTAATTTTCTCCCCATGTAGGTGAAATGGTTTTACTGGGCACAGACCTTACATTGAGGTAACTGAATCAGCAGTCTAGTCAATTTCTCCCTCAAAAAGAAAAGAAAAGAAAAGATCAAATTACCCAAATCTTATATATATTTATATTTACCCATGTTTCACCTACAGCCAACACTAATTATAGTTACTCTTAAAAATCAGTTCTTTCTTGGGAGCTAACTCAGAACTTAATAAGTACATATGAATATCTTCCTACTTAGCAAAGTTAATTTACAGTGGATCTGTACTTTTGCTTGAGTTGCCTTCCCAGTAATGTAAAAAATAGAGTAAGTATCTATTCTAAATTATCCCTTCAATATCACCAGTCTTCTACATAAGAATAGGATAGGTACTATGTTTCAAGATGGGAAACTCAATAATAAAAAGACATTTCTGACTAATTTTTAAATTTTTTGTAGGTCTTGAGTTAATGAAGAAGTAAACATATTAAAATACTGGGAACGAAGTGTAACTTTTGGTATTTCCTACCCCGTAGTGCTTGAAAATAACTAAAAAATTCATTCAGAAATATAACTGTGTGAAAAAGCCAAGCTTATGAATCACGTTGAACTGATTACTAAAGCACATCAATTTGGGTAAACTTTTGTAATTGCATCAGAAACCGACTGCCAAATACTTAGTTTCCTGTATTCCTTAAAATCAAAAGAACAGTCTGCTATATGCAAAGATATATTTCAACAGAACTTGTAGCTTGGATATTCACTGGCTATTTTAGTGCTAACATAAATTATTGAGGACATTCCATATTTTTATTAGGAACAGCATCTTGAGCATGTTTACTATAACTGGAGATGGTGAAATTAATTCAAACAATAAACAAATGAGCTTTCTCAAAGAAAGCAGTGGGAGCTTCATAGCTCTGACATTTAAAATTGGACTGAATAAAGTCATATAAAATATGCTTTAGGGAACAAATCCTCCCTGCCAACTGCATAGATTAGATGACATAATAGGTGTTTTAGTTCTCAGATTTCTGTGATTTCTATTAACATAAGAATCTACACAGTCGTTAGTCAAAGCTTATACTGAAGCTAACATTTTTCTGCACTCTGCTTCAGTCTTCAGCGGGGGTGGGTTGTATGACTTTGGTCTTCCTGGTCTTGACTGTGAATGGAAGCAAAAAGATTAGAGTATGACAAGAGAAGTTGTTCTGCTGGCATCTCTGCCTTGGCAGGATCCAAGAAAGCCACGAATTATTTCAAGAAACCCATGGGCTTTTGAGATTTCCAGATCAATGGCAGTTGGGTAATAACAAAGAATTTGTCGTTGCTGTGTAACATCTTTGATTTAAGGCTCTTAATGTGTTTTAAAAATATTCATGTGTTAGCTGCAAAATATCTCTCTTTTCTGTTCTGCACATTTGCTGTGGTCTCATGCAATTTTGGATCAAGGGTTTTCCCTTAGAGCAGTAGGGACAGGAAAATAGGGCTCATGGTGCTGAAAGCAAGAGAAAGAACAAGGGTGAAAAACACTTGTTTTCCAGCTCTTCAGGGAGGTCTATTATTATCTTGTCTATGGTGTCTGCATATGAGAGAAGCTCCTTGTACTGTTGCTGTTGTTCCAGCATCTTTGTTTATTATATATATGAATGTTGTGTATTAACTGCAATTAACTAGACTGGATCTCTCTGTAACTTTGAATTCTCCTTTACTAAAAAAATGACCTAGTCCAGTCCTTTGGCTTCTAGTCCCTTAAAATATATATGGCTAATTCATTATTTTATTCTATCTAAAATCAGCTCCAAAAATTGGATGCTGATCCTCACTGTAATCCACTGGCAGAAACTATTCCAACATGATTTTTACACCACTACAGGGCACATAAGTGATTATATACTGTATAGACTATACAGTATACAAAGACCTGGTTTCCAGGAAATGTTCATGCTGATATAATTTGTGGAATAAGAATAATCCATATCAATAACTTCTGGGTTTTTTTCACTTACATGCAGTGTAATAAAATATAGAAACAGCATGTTCTGTGACTTCTAGATATTGTAAGTTTTTGGCAGAGACTCTTTTCCTCTTGAAAAAATATACTAACAAGTATTTTCTAGCAAAAAATAACCATCAGTGTAATGCCTTTACATGGCTTCTCTTTTCTTTCTTTTCTTTCTTTTTTTTTTCTTTCCTGGGTGCTCAAAATATTCAGGAGTTTTACCAAGTGCAAGCAAATACATCCTCATACTATGCTAATGCATTAGTTTTTTTCCTATTTGTGAGTTCTAGCTTACTCTCTTCATCCTGTGGCTTCAATAGTATGTACTGAACAGGTATATTTGTGTTTTGCATGGATATAACTGGTGTTTGCACCTTTTCCATTAGTGTCTGTAGAAAAGATACCAAATCAGAACAACATATGAAGAGGAAGCAACTTACTCAGTAAACAAAAAAATTATGTACCTGTGGGCAGCCTAGAAAGTAGTAGGTTTTGGCTGCTTAGAAGCTCATAAAAAAAAAAAAGATGTTTTCTTCCTTTATTTGTAGTGGCCTTCAGATGGGTCCAAATCATTATTATCTTTATACTGTGTGTAGGGAATAAGCAGATGTGTGGGAAAATTTGCCAGGTTTATGTTGAATTGTGCACTGCAATTACGATGAATGTACATTATATATCATTACTGCTAGTGATAGCTTAATTGTAAATTAATGTGGCATATTAACTTAATGAGTGATAACTTATTCCTGTGGTGTAGGAGGAAGGTGGGCGGGGAAAAGAAGATGCAGTCATCCTTTGCTTCTTGCTCTAAGGAAAGGCTGGAATGTAGAAACACAGCTCCACAAGAAGACCCTGAAACCACAGTCTGTTTCTTGGTTGCCCTTTGCCCTAATGGTAAAGTTTGCTGCAACTTCTGCAAAGCTTCATATAGTTCATAGCCATGGCCATCCTGTCAGTGATGTTGCTAAAGGCATTTTCTGCCTACCTGCTTGCTTCTACCTGTTCCTGTGTGGCTTTAATGGCTACACTGATGGGTAAATACCCAAAGATATTTCGTTGTGTGGTGGTTTAAACCATAGATAGTTTTTTAAAATGGCAGTACCTCAGAAGAGATAACTTATAAATCGGAATGAGAAAGAGGTTGGTGTAAAAAAGTAATAATAAAAAAATTGGGCTTTGGGAGGAGGATCGAGAGGACAGAAGCATCTGTTCCTAGCATGATAAGAAGCTATGAAAAAAGAATTTGATTGAAGCAATAAGTTAAGACATTTTTGAGGAGTATCCAGAACATTATGAAAAGTGTAAAAAGTTCTTAGAAATTCAGGATAATAAATTACACTGTTTTTGAGAACTATGGCACTTCCAGAAGATGGTGGAAAGGAAGATAAAATGTAAAGTAGTACATAAAAAATTTGGACAGTATTTTGTAAATTAAGAAAGCCGGAGAGACAGAACAGTAGATTAAGTAGAGGGAAGGGAAAGCATGGAGAATCCAATTTTCAGACATATGATACACACTTATTCAGTAAGTAGATTGAAAGGAGGCAGAACCAAGTACGTTAGAAATGCAAAAGAAAAGGAGCAAATGTCTTACATTTGCTTTTGCAGCTTAAAGCTGTTCAGATACATCTGAACAGCTGTCCAAATGTTAGTATTCAACCCCTTAATCATACTAGAAGAAGATGAATAAATACATTTTAGAAATTTCAGCAAGAAAAAAAACATTGAAATTAAATGAATTGGTAATATGTTATAGCATAGCATGCTCTATAATATAGGTAGCTTGGCCATAACCAGATTGAGATAGGAAATGAGAAGAATGTTTATAGCCATCCCAGTAAGAGTAGTCTAGATTGCTATTGAAGTGATGGGGGAAATCCTGACTGGTTTTAAGAACGGACTTGTGAAAAGGACCATTTGTTCTGGTACTTTCAACAGCTGAAAACAAAACCTTTGATGGATAGGAACTATCTCATTTTTTATATTTTAGTCTACTAAACTTTCTAACTTAGGACAGTTCATTAATGAGGGCATGCTTATTTATTTAAGTGAAAAGCATTTTCTTTTACGTTGTTGTACATCCAGTTTTGTTATTCCCTGGGTTACACTCTCTAGGGAACATACCATATAAAAACCAATATTGCCTACGTATCTCAAGCTTTTTCTTACAACTTTCCCTTTACTTTGTTCCTACTTAATCAAGAACTGATTTAACACTAATTTTGATTGTAGACTTCTGAAGAGGAAATGTTAAGTGAGAATCGATGTGCATTCAGCGATCAACATTTTCATTTCTAAGGATTACTTTTAGTTGGAATTAAAGTGTCATTTGCACAGTTTGGAAGGACATTCTCAGGAAAGTCAGGTTATGCCTCAGTCAGGATGAAAAGGAGGCAATTTTTCAGATAGTAGCAGAAGAACAGCAGCAGCAGCAGATCAGGCATAGTTAGTTGCTTTTCAGTGGAGTTAAGAAGTGAAGAATGGAACTTCTCCCATTATCCCTAAAGAAATAGGAGTGATGAGCAGTGACTGTACAGCTGTCACCTGGCTTTGTGGCAGTACTCCTTCAAGAGGAGAAAGCAATGAAGAAGATACAAGAGAAAGTTCAAAGGAAGACAGTGAATATTTTTTGCACATCCTAGAAAACAGGGAGGACAATTGACAGCAAAGAATTTTAATTCTCTTGAGATCTGAAGCTGAATTAATTTTTTCCCTGGTGGGAAAATTCTTTTTCTCCTATTTTTCTCTGAAAAATCAGGAGTGAAAATATAATTCTTTCTGGGGTGGAAGTAACTTATTCTGGAGGCAGATTGAAGTAGTAAATTGTATGTGCAAGTATTTGGGGTCCTGGCATTGTGAAACATTGTATTGGAAATATGTTTTGTCAGACCTAATAGCCATAAAAAACCCCTGTTATGCTGTGTTCTTCACTTTTTGGGGACAAGACCAATGACTGAAGAAGAAATACTGTAAATGGATATGGTGAAAAGAAAAGCACTGGCCCACCACACAGATTAGCAGTGATTTATATTTTCAAACTGGTAGGAAAAGGAGCTGTAGCAAAAGGTAAGAGTGACTCTTATTTCACAGACCTTGTAGCCTTCAGTTTGGTGGGAGAGATTTATTTTTACTCCTCCCTTGCGTTATCCTTTTCTGGAAAGTCATAGGTTTAAATCACCTGGTAAGAATACTAAGCATTAGTTCCTGCAGTTGCCACAGAGTACATGGCACCTGTCTTGTCTCAGGTTAACATACTTGGTATCTGTGTAAGAAAGCCCATGATGAAAACTGTAGCTTGTCCAGTGCAGTGGCTCTATCAAGAAAACTTATGGAGTTAGCAAAGGAAATATGCCCCGTCTTGCATGTTTAAGTAATGGGCAGGTTTTACATGTTGTAAACACAGAGTTTTTAATTTGTCTCTGTGGTGGTGAGAAGGATGCGTTGGAGCATGGCTTAGCACCCGGCTGGGGTCAGGGACCGGGATGAAGGTAGGTCTCTTGCCTCCGTATCTGGGGGTGGAAATTAGTGGAGGAGGGAGGGGAGGCAGACTCCTGCTAGAAGCAGCAGCAGCAAAGAGGGGAAGTGAACTTCCTTTATACAGCTTTTAAACAGCTGTTTCTATCAAACCAGGCTGAATATCTTCCAGCATAATCCTGGCTAGACCACAGGGATCTCGTGACCTTCAGTTTAAAAACCAGACTAGGATGACTAGGGGAAGAAGACTGGCCTGGCTGAACAGAGGACTTTGGCTGGAACTCAGCAAAAAAAAAGGAGAGTTTATGACTTTTGGAAGAAGGGGCAGGCAGCTCAGGAGGACTACAAGGATGTCGTGTGGTTATGCAGGGAGAAAATTAGAAGGGCCAAAGCCCAACTAGAACTTAATCTGCCTACTGCTGTAAAAAACAATAAAAAAATGTTTCTATAAATACATTAGCAACAAAAGGAGGGCTAAGGAGAATCTCCATCCTTTATTGGACGCAAGGGGAAACAGTGAGAAAGGATGAGGAAAAGGCTGAGGTACTTTAATGCCTTCTTTGCCTCAGACTTTAGTAGTAAGACCAGTCGTTCTCTGGGTACCCAGAGCTGGAAGACAGGGACGGGGAGCAGAATGAGGCCCCTATAATCCAAGGGGAAATGGTTAGCGACCTGCTACACCACTTAGATACACACAAGTCTATGGGGCCGGATGGGATCCACCCAAGCGTACTGAGGGAGCTGGCAGAAGTGCTCACCAAGCTGCTTTCAATCCTTTACCAGCAGTCCTGGCTAACTGGGGAGGTCCCAGTTGACTGGAGGTTAGCAAATATGACACCCATCTACAAGAATGGCCAGAAGGAGGATCTGGTGGGCTACAGGCCTGTCAGCCTGACCTCGGTACCGGGGAAGGTTATGGAGCAGGTGATCTTGAGTGCCGTCACGTGGCATGTACAGGACAACCAGTACAGTCAGCATGGGTTTATGAAAGGTAGGTCCTGCTTGACCAACCTGATCTCCTTCTATGACAAGGTGACCTGCTTAGTGGATGAAGGAAAGGCTGTGGATGTTGTCTACGTAGACTTTAGTAAAACCTTTGACACTGTTTCCCACAGCATTCTCCTGGAGAAACTGGCTGCTCATGGCTTGGACGGGGGTACGCTTTGCTGGATAAAGAACTGGCTGGGCGGCTGTGCCCAAAGAGCTGTGGCAAATGGGGTTAAATCCAGTTGGTGGCTGGTCACAAGCGGTGTTCCCCAGGGCTCAGTACTGGGGCCAGTCCTGTTTAATATCTTTATCAATGATCTGGACGAGGGGATTGAGTGCACCCTCAGTAAGTTTGCAGATGACACCAAGTTGGGTGGGAGCGTTGATCTGCTTGAGGGTAGGAAGGCTCTACCGAGGGTTCTGGACAGGCTGGATTGATGGGCTGGGGCCAGTTGTATGAGGTTCAACAAGGCCAAGTGTCAGGTGCTGCACTTGGGTCACAGCAACCCCATGCAATGCTACAGGCTTGGGGAAGAGTGGCTGGAAAGCTGCCCAGAGGAAAAGGACCTGGGAGTGTTGGTTGACAGCTGGCTGAATATGAGCCAGCAGCATGCCCAGGTGGCCAAGAAGGCCAATAGCATCCTGGCTTATATCAGAAATAGTGTGGTCAGCAGGAGTAGGGAAGTGATCGTGCCCCTGTACTCGGCACTGGTGAGGCCGCACCTCGAATACTGTGTTCAGTTTTGGGCCCCCCACTACAAGAGAGACATTGAGGTGCTGGAGCGTGTCCAGAGAAGGGCAATGAAGCTGGTGAAGGGTCTGGAGCAGAAGTCTGATGAGGAGCAGCTGAGGGAACTGGGGTTGTTTAGCCTGGAGAAAAGGAAGCTGAGGGGAGACCTTATTGCTCTCTACAGATACCTGAAAGGAGGTTGTAGCGAGGTGGGGGTCGGTCTCTTCTTCCAAGTATCTAGCGATAGGACAAGAGGAAATGGCCTCAAGTTGCACCAAGGGAAGTTTAGATTGGATATTGGGAAAAATTTCTTCACTGAAAGGGTTGTCAAGCATTGGAACAGGCTGCCCAGGGAAGTGGTTGAGTCACCATCCCTGGAGGTATTTAAAAGATATGTAGATGTGGTGCTTAGGGACATGTATAGTGGTGGACTTGGCAGTGCTAGGTTAATGGTTGGACTTGATCATCTTAAATGTTTTTTCCAACCTAAATCATTCTATGATTCTATGACTTCCTGGGTTTCTAATTTGCCTGTGTGCACATAAATGCACTCAAAGCAAAAGAAATCCTGATTCATCCATGTAGCGGAACCATGTATGTTGGGGTTGGTCACAGTGTTGAGATGCTCATTAGCATTTGTTCATTAATCTGCTTGGAAATCATCTTCACTAAATAGGGGAATGGGAATAGGGTGTCTCAGGAAGACATAACATTTAAAATATTTTTCATTTTTTTCCTGTCATAAACTTAATATTTCAGTGTATTCAGTGTTTATAATATTTTGTCTTGCCCTTAAGGACCTATCGGATAATGTCATTAAAAATTGATTTCCAAACCAGGAGAGAACAATAAAGAACAATCCAAGCCAATATTCTGTTTATTACTGGATATTACAGGAATCTTGACTTCTGAAATGTTTAATTTTCCATTAAACAAGCTTACACTTGCAAGCATTCATTTTAATTCTTCAAAATTTCTCCTTTTATGTACATAAAAAGGCAGATAATAGAAAAAAATGACAGAAACTGTCTACCCACCTAAGAATGATAACTATATTGATTTACTTTTTAAATGAATCTGAAAGTAAAAATAGGATTTGGCAAGGCATTAAAAAGAGTTTATGTTTTAAATATTTCTAACTTTTTGACATGACTATGATGCCTATGAGACAATAATGACAAAGTCATGAAGAAAATTAGCAAAGCCAAAAGAGGGACTGGGGAACAGTTTACATAAAGTTTTGGAACTGTTATCCCAAAGTATTTTCTGAATTCTGCTCTCAAGAATGATTTTAAAGTTGTTTGAAAAATGTGAATTTTGATGACCTTCATAGACAACTGCATTGGCATAAACCTGTGGTTTTCTGAGCTCAGCTGCTAGTGTGCAAAAATGGACTTATTGGTATGTTCTCTGATAAGACCTTAGATTGCCATTGCAATACTACATTTAAAGTGATACCACTTGCTTTAATGTTCTTTTCTGGCAATCTGGTTGTGTTCAGAATTTGGAAACCTGAAATTCAGCAGGGAAGAGGGGACAATAAAAAGGACTTGAAAGCTTCATGCGTAATACGGGACCATCTAGAAATACTAACTTGACTAATACACGCAGTTCAGTTAAGTTAGCCTTAATTAATATCTTAATTCATATACATAAACTTGTACATAGCCTTAAATAAAACTCTGTGTCTTCATTTATATATTGTGATCTCAGTGTAAAATTAGCCTGCCCAATGTAAAACTAACCAGAAAAATCTAGATTTTCTTCTGGTATCAAGCATAACTAATTTTCAGCTTCCCTATGTGTCTCTGCAAGGCATTATGTCATGTTGTGGAGACATAACAAAATTTTTATTTTTAACAAGAAGCGTGCATGGCAGCGTAGAAAAAGAAATAGTTTCCATTACTTCATCTTTAAGTTTTGAAATTATTACTATAATACTAGGAGACGTAAGTCAGGAATGTTGGATGATTACAAAAAGAGCAAGCAAAGAAATTGCAAATCATGGAAATATGATTTATTGACCAAATATTTGTAAAAATTACATCCATCATAAACTACTATAATAGGTGCTTTCTGAGCATCGATATTTATAGATCATTGTACTATTATGAAAAAGCCTGCCCTCAATTTATTAATCTTGAAGATTATGCTTTACCATAATAAGAATAAATCCAACATTACTACTTTTTGTACTATGTTACCATTTAGTAGGCTCAGTCCAGATTGAGAGCCTTTTATGCTAAGTGGTGTGCTGATAGAGACTGTCAGTGCATTTTGATGATAGATTCACAAAAAGTTAAAAATATTAGAAATCTTATCAAAAGGAGAGGATAACTCATGGGGATGGCTGTGGATGGATGTTCAGTGAGTTAAAGAGAGAGAACGCCAGGCATGTCATTGATGCTGGAGGTGGAGATCAGTTCATAGTAAGAGCGGAGGAGGAGTCAAGCCTTGCTGTTTTTAAATGGAGAAGATCACTGCATACTGGTAGTGGGAGGGGAAGAGACCTGGGTTTTGGGAAAGGTTGAAGAAAGAGCTGATGGTTGTGAGTGGGAAAGGACATGGGAAAGCAGACAAGTAGGAGGATCAGGCATAGTGTAAGCAAGTGAGGCTATGTTTACATTGTAAATTAAGTCTGAAAAATCTCGTTCCCTTACCTGCACACGTGTTGGAGACAGGATTTCTCCAGCACTGTGTGTGGCCATTGCATTCCGGGAGCCACTGAGGTGCTCCACAAGCTTGTGCCAACGCAGGTCTTGCGATGACTGCACGGTGACTTCTGGCAGTGTCAAACCAGGTTTTGAGTGTTGCTGTTTCCACTCCAAGGTGTCTCCCCGCTGCTCCAAATTTCTGTGCTTCCTCTATACTTTTTTCCAAGCCGACTCCTTTGTTTCAGAAGTCTCTTCGTAATTCCCTGGTTACTGTTTAATGTGGCTGATGGACATCTTCCTCTTTAAGGTAAACAGTTTTGAGAAAGCACTCTTTCAGGGAGTTTTATGTATCCCATTCACACACACTATTTACACTCATGCTCCTATTTTAAGGGCCCTTTAAGGGCCAGTGTTATCTGCCCCTTTTGCTGTAGATGGACCCTGCAGACACCCCCACAGATGCAGATGAAGAGTCAGGATTTTAAATATAGGATGTCAGCAGCAGAATTGAATTTGATGATGATTGGGGTGAATATGTAAATATATAAAACAATGAAAAATGCAGTGGCTTTAGTGGCAGAGGAACATTGAGAAGCTGGATAGGAATTTGTGGAATTGAGAAGGGAGGATGATGAGAAACTTTACAGAGCTGATATGAAGAAAAAAAAAAGAAAAAAGAGAAAAATGGATAAGAAAGAAGTTAAAGCAAAATTAAAAGAGGAAGAGAATGAGTAACAGAATATAATGAGTAATGTGGAAATGTAAAGATAAGCAGGTGGTGAGCTGACAAAGAAATTAATGAGAATATGGTCATTTGCAGTTTTACATGCTTACTCATCCCTTAATACACTAAAACATAGATTGTGTTAATTACTCCATGTTATCTGTAGGTAGACTACAGATAGTGACACTGGTGGAATATATTAAATATTTAATGTCGGCCTGATGGTCTGTTTGGGACACTGCTGGTGTGCTGTTTTGTACTATTCCCAGGCAAACTTTTCCAAGGTTAATGATGAATTCAAGAGACATTAGATCAGTTGTTGAGTCATTTTCCAACTGGCATGAGTGAGCTTCATAAGGTTTCTCGTTGTTAAAAATTTCTGACTCCTTAAAGTACTTTAAGGGATCTGAAAAATCCACTCAGGAAGCAGATCCTGGTGGTTTGGTTTTTTTGTTTTTGTTTTTTGTTTGTTTGCAAAAATTAAATAAAGCAATTTCCTGATCACCAGAAATGTTGACATACAGCTTTCCTCTGGGCCTGCATCTAGTATTTGAAACATTGCCTAACGCAGAGAAATTAAGTCTGCTTTACTGTTCGGTACTGCCATTCTGATCATTGGAGCTCAAACGTTTTCGGTCCGTCTTCAGACCTTAAAGAATGCTGCTCTTGCCATGTTGTGGTGGTTGCTATAGACTTTATGGGTAAATGTTTGTACTTTTTGAAGAAATTAGTTTGGTCTCCTGGTGGCATCAACTGAGAAGCATTTTGTGCTGAGCTGATCTTTCTTAAATTATTAATTCCCTAACTTTAGAAAACCTAGTTTTCAGCACCAGAATAACAGGTACTGTTAACCTCTCATTTAAAAACTAATCATGTGTTTTCTTGTGGCTTTGGATAAACACAGAGTGGAACTTTTGTTTTATGTAAAACAGGTAAAATGCATTGGTATAAAACTAACCTATTGCAGTAACCTTCTCTGTTGATAATGGACGATTACAAGGAATTGTTTAAACATTGTTGTGAGCTGAATTAATAGCTTCCCTAATGCTGGAGAAAGGATTTCAATGCTATAACATGCTTCATAAAAATTAAAATTAAATTAATATTATACCTGAATAACTGGGATGTTTTTTCTAAATAATTAACAGTATTTTCTTGTTGTTTTGAACAAAAACAAATTACCAGTCCCTGTAAAAATGCATATAGATTTTAAACAATTTTCAGCAAGACTGATCTAGCCAGAATGATTGCCCCTTCAGGGCCCAAATTAAAATGTACTGTTGTGTTACCAGGTCTCCCCTTTTACATTCCATCCTCTTGGAATGTAAAAAACAACTTTAATGACTCTATTACCTGATGTAAAACCAGACTACATAGAGGTTTTCTTACGAATCTTGAAGTCTATGTCTTAGCCCAGGCTGAGCTCCATTCTGCTACTGACTGCTTCCATGACCTGACAGCTTCTTTGCACATTCTCTCAATATCTGTGCACTACAGTGAGGTATGCTGTAAAAACATGCCCAGTTTGAAAAGTTTGTTTCCTGAGTGTATGGAGGAATAGTTTTTCATCAACTTCTTAATAAGTTTTTCCATGTGTAGCTCTCTGCCTTTCAGTCATATCTTTGCTTGAGAAAATTAATCCAGTTCTTCAATATTTCCGTTCAGGTGGTGTTTCCTAAATTTCTCGGGTTTATTATTGTTTTCCTTTCGGTCTGTGGTATGTCTACAGCTTTCTTTAAACTGTGGTTCCTCCAAATGGACAGATTATTCCAGCAACAACTCACTCTTATATCACCTCACCAAGACTGGCTTTTTTATGTTATCATCCACTCTTACTCATGTTATCATTCTCAATATAGTTTCCAGATCATTTTCTGCATTGCTGCTGCCTCATCAATTGTCTCCATCTCCTTTCCATAACATTTTTCAATTGTCTATATTAAATGTTATTTTGTGTAAGGAGGAGCATTTCTCCAAATTAAATATTTACCTAACCTCCTAGGTACTGGCAACTTTACCCATTCTGTTAACTTTCACAAGCTCTTACCACTGAGCTTTATTTCTTCATCCAAGAGAATATGCAATAGATCTGAGCTGGTATCTTATGATACCCAGCTTGAAATGTGCTCCTTCTTTGGCAGTGAATCATTGCTAATTATTTATTCTACCAGACATATCCTCATCTTAGGTAATTTCATCAAAGTTATATTTCCTTACTTTCTTCATAAGAATGTCTCATTAGGACAGCAAGAAAGACTTTATTAAAGTCAATATATTACATAAGCACTTCTTCCTTACACACTAGACCTAGCAAAGAAGAAAATTAAAGAGGTTTGACATGATTTGCTTTGAGCAGGTTAATTTTGGGTGTGTTTTATTACTTTTTTAACATGTATGCTCGTATAAATGGATTTATTAACTATGAGATTTGTTTCTTTCTATGAATCTCAGTTAAATGGATGGATGTATTTCCCCGGTTCTTCTTTACCTCTGCAAAGATAGGTACTATGAGCCCTCAGCCCTCTAATACCCCCTCTCTGTTAGTTTGTGAAGCTTTAACTAATGACTGAGAGGAAGATTCAGCTAGTTTCTTAAGTATGTAACAGTGAATTTCATCAGGCTTTGCCTATGTGAATCCATGTTAGTTTAATTCATTTTATGCCTCAGCCTTTCTGATTTCATTCCCATTCATACCGTATTTGTTCTGTTCCTTCCTTTTTCCTTCCTTTTCCTGTTAACTGTGACCTCCAAAGATTTCATCATTTTAAGCAAAATCTGTTTGCACTTTCCTATCATAGCATATTTCTATTCTTGTGCATAAAACTGAAATAATGGCCCATCATCCCTCTCCTTCTGTAAATATCTCTGCTTCTTGAAACAATTAGTTGCCCCCAACTCCCTCCTGTATACTTTGTGCTCTCTGACGTATTATTTTATGAAAAAAACTCGGAGCTCTTGTCTCATTGTCTTTATGTGCTTTTGGCAATTTCTGTTCTTCCTTATCTTGGTAATTCTCTGTAAATTTGCTTCATTATTTGATCTCTGTAGTAGTCATTTAGTAAAGCTACTTATTCCCAAAGGCCCTGTATCTTTCCAGCCTTTTTACTTGACACCATTTGTCTACATATTTATTTCTGATACTTATTTATCTCTTTTGGGCCTTTACCTTCAGCTGGAAGTAAGAGTTAGAACGCTTGCTGTGCCGCTGATTGCTTCAGTGCTCTGAGAATTGTGTCTGGCAGTGCCATCAGTGACCACAGACGAGCAGCAAGCAGAGAACTGATCACATGCCTCAGGCAGAAGAACATTTTTTGACCACTATCTTGCACTGACTCCTCCTAGCAGAAGTGAGGTGTGAATTCTCTCACCAGCAAGAATCACCTCTCTTAACAGGAGATTTGGGATCTTGGTGGACAGAGGACTTGCACTGAAGGCAGAATACTGTCTGACGTGAGTAGGCAGTGGCCGGTCTTATGCAGCTGCAGGTGTAACTGCAGCCCTCACTAGTTAGCTAATTTCCTCAATCCTGCACAGGGCTGTGTTCATCTTGTTGATTAAGTCCTTTGTTTCCGGAAGTTTCAGGCTCAAACCATGCCGTCCTGCTGCTCTCCTGAACTGGAGGGACTTCCTTGGCAGACATCTCCCAGACTGTGTGGTGCTTCTGCCCAGCTTTCTTTGGCAGGAATACAGAGTCTGGTTATTAGCACCAGGGTGGATGGTCCCAGTGTCAAGATCATTTTGTGGGCCAAGACTTACCAGATGCAGACTGAAGAGGAGATATTGGTGTTGACATCATTTTGCTTTCCACCCACTCTGATTCTTCTCTTCTGTAGGATCTGAAATAGTGATGGAAAGACCTGCCTCTGTCACTATTATCAATAGATGAATTTAGCAGGCAAATTCAGTCTGTCTCTCAGCTTCGTTAGAGTACTTCTACACAGCTAGATTAATATGACATCAAGACCATAGTAATGCCTTACCATACCTTACAGGACACATTACAAACTAGTATGTGTTAAAAGTTTGCCTAACAGGTGGAGAAACTCGATCAGGGCTGCAGGACTGAGTATAAGCAAAAAGGGAGAACCAGGGCTCTAGTCAAAAGACTGGGAAGACTACCTGGTCATTACTGGGTCTTAGCTATTAGGAATCAGCTCCCAGAGGAAGCCCAGTAGCAGCAACTTCCCCTTCGTTCTAGTGCAGTTCAAGAAATTAGTTTAAATAATTGCCAAAGGAGGTTGAAATTAATCTGTTTGACTTGGCAGTGAAAGAGCTGCTCACATGGGCAATACAGCCATGAGTTACCACCTCTCATTTAAACATGGAATGTGACTCCAACTCAGCTTAGCATGGACTGACACACCAAATGCAAATTTTTATCTGTTGTGCTGGTAAATAAGCTGTGAACAAATTCAGGGATGAATGCAAAGTGAATTCACCAGGCTGAAGACTCTCTAGGGCAGTGTCCAGTTTAGTTTCTCTTATGAAATTAAGTGAAATCCAAAACAGCAAACAAACAGCATGGATTACATACATTACAAATTCTTCATGTTTAAATGTTTAAAAGCACACCTGTTGTTCTACAAGTGTTCATTTAAAATAAGAGTTTTTTTTTTTTCATACAATAAACTCTCCTTATTTTGTATAATGAATATTCACAGAATAAAGAGTGACTGGATGAATTGGATTGCTACCATCACTGTCCCAAGATCTCATCTAGATCCTGAACAGATCCATTAATGTGGTATTTTTTAGGCTGCAGCACAGATGTTTGAAACTTCCATGTAAAACACTCTTCTGAGATTGCCAAGTATGCATTTATAGAAACTTGCAAACTGGTTTGGTAAAAGGGATTGATTTCATTATATCCATATTTTTTCCTGATTATCCTTTGATGGTGTTCTTAGCTAAGTAAAGATGAGGTCCTGCAAACAATTGTGCCTATGGATAGTCATTATAATGAAATCAATGAAACTGCACATAAGAAAACACTGTACTTGACAGCGTTTCACATTATCAGTCTGTAGAAGGTAAACAATCTATCCAACACTGATTTGGATTGAACACAGAGTTATTTTTCATTCCATTCTTCTACTGATTAAAAGTAAAACATTAAGACTTCTGCAGTACATGGAGTGATGATCAAATTACTTTTACATAAAAAGGATCATATTTGTAAGAATTTAGAATGTAAAGCAACCTGGACATAACTGTAAATTTTTCTTTTTATGGGAATGTAGTCAACTGAAAGTTTGATAAGTGTGGTATACAAAACTGTTGTTGATTCAGTTCTCAAGATAGTATTTCTTTAATTCTAATATTTTAATTTTAAAGCTCTATCGTGTAACTTTACAAAAAGCTTTAGTCCAACTGCTGAGACAGATGCCACATATCTCTTAAGACTGATGATGCTCAGTGTGAAAACCAATTGAGAAATAGTCTGTACACTGTTAAAGTTATCTTTATCATTTACATGATGCAGATATATAATATCAGATGATATATTGCAGAAGGAAACCGAATATTACAATTTCAAAGTATGCAGAAAATTTAAAAACTGGAAAATGGCTTTAGAGATTGTTCACTGCTCCAAAAGCAAGAATCAATTATTTCAGATCATCTTTTATATAGAAATTCGCAACTGAGCAAAGCAGGCAAATGACAATTAGGAATGGTTTAATGATTCTAGATGAATTTCTTTATTATTTCTAAATAAATACTGGTTTGTTTTAATTTATGCATTAATGGGTTTTACAAACAAGAAGGGATTACTGTATTTACCTGTGTTGACTTCATGCTTAATAGAGTACATATAGTTACTCAGAATAAATCTCTGCTTCAAATCCAGTAACATTTATTAGATAAATCATATCTTTTAGGAAAAAAAAAGGGTTAAATGATCAGTGATAGAGATTCTACCATATTTTTTGTAAATTATTTTAATGCATAATTACTTTCATTGTTAAGACAACTCTAGTGTTATTTTATCTAATTTAAACTTCATTTGAACCACTTCTATAACCTTGCTAGGTTGAAATACTTCTCTTTTAAAGTTTTTGGTCCATCCTTAGACATTGTAGACTGTGTGCTAGAAACTCTTTAAACTGGCTCTATTTCTATATAGATTGAACTCCAGAATTTTTACTGTAAGGCATTAATTCCCTTATATTCATGGATTTTCTCTCCAGCTTTATAGCCAGTTTTCAAAATCTTCCTTGAATTATGGACACCTGGTTGGACTGCAGTGTTCCAATGCTGATCTCCCCAGTGCCAAACACAGAGGTATATCACTTCTACATCTACTTAAGATTCCCTTGTTATACATCCAAAACTGTAATTTACTCCTTTTAGGTACAATATTCAGATAACTCACGTTTGGCCTGTTATGGTACCTATGCAAGGCTACATGTATATACGTATCTTTATCTGTTTATTTAAGAGCTCAACAAAAAAAGTTAGATTTATGACATTTATTCACTCAAACAAAATGAAACAAATATGACTTGGTTCAAATTATCCGACCTGATATAAAAATGCCTAATCACTGGATCAGGAGGTATTCGGGGCTTGGCCTCATAGTGTCTTCTTTTTATATTTTACCACTTAAATTAAATATCTACTAGGATAGAAACTGATTCCAGTTTATGGCTCTCATGCTAATGTCTCAATCACTGAGTTAAATAACTGTTTTCAAACTTAGCGCAGTGACTATTTCAGTACTGAGCAAAGGAGTGACTGAAGATTTGCTTTGTGATTGTCATATGGCATGACAATTAAGACACTTCCATAAGGTATCAGAGACCCCTTCCATAAATCAGACAGAGGGTAGATTTGAACAATTGCAAACAGTAATGATCAGATGTGGATTAAACTGCATTAATTGTTCGCAGTACTTTATGAAATCTTCTATCATTTCAATTAAGTGAATCTTTTAATCAGATTTTAGTAATTAAAATCAGAATGAAAATTAATTTATTAATTAAAAGCAAACACATGCTTATCAATGAATAATTCCAATTCAACTTATTATCCAGCCTTCCAACACTAGGTGACAGTCAACAGAGAGTTGTTACTCACAGTGTTATTGGACTCCCTTGTGTAGTTTCTGGGTGTCTACCTTGGTACCCTCCAAAGGATCTAGGTTTTATTGCAGTACTGTACCATACTTAAAAGAAGTATTCATCTTCCTCATCAGATTTTCAAGGCAATAGAGAGACTTTCCACTCCAAACCACATGGATCCTGTCTCTCTGTAGTTCCCTGCACCAGGCATTCTTAATTTCCTGCTTACAGGGATCCTTCTGTCTGGGCCTCAGCTCTTCAAATGTTACCTCTTTTTGGTCACCATGGGGTATCTCAAAACTCCATAAGGTTTCACCACAAAGACCATGAAAGATATATTTATTCCTCCTATTGCTCAGTCTGTTAGTGATCTGGTTCCCTTGGAAAAGAATTTTCAGAAGGAGGAATAGCAGATGCCAGTATATTTGTCAGCACCAGCTGAGCCAGCCATCCTTTAATCATACTCTTTTATCCCAGATGATTACAAATCCTTCCAAAATCTTATGAGAAAAGTTGCTTGACATCTATGTGGAAGCAGTCCAGGAAAATCCTTGCAGTGTTGGATGTATTGCACACAGCTGTGCCTAGATGGATAGCTTTACCCATCAGTGAAGAATTGTTGGACATGGCGAAATTCCTTTCACAAGCAACAGATTCTTTACCACCAATCTCCAAGAGAGCAGATTGTCATTAGTGTGGGCCTTCATGTGAGCAGTTCTTTACTTGTCCTCTGCTGGACTTTCTGGTGGTAGAAGCAGTGAGCAAAAAGTCTGAACAGCAGTAGTTTTAATATTTTCCATATGTAAAAGTCCAACTGTAATTGTTCTATAAACTCCAACACAGGATTCCCAGACCCCCTTTACAGACTAATTTAGTTAGGGCCTGAGGGACTTTTAAGTCCTTTATTAACGATGCTCAGCTTGTAAGCAGAACATCACTGAAGGCACTTTGTGCTGATTCAGTAGATTCTTACATCCATTGCAACAAGTGTCAGGCATTCTTCAGCATTTGAGACAGTTCTTTGAGGATTGCAGTTTTTACTGAAAAAAATTACGACACTTTACAATTTACCTTAGAGATTCCAGCGTAATGGTAAGAATGTCAGAAGTCAGATCTCCATCATCACAGAATCACAGAATTGTATAGGTTGGCAAAGACCTTTAAGATCATCAAGTCCAACCATAAACCTAACACTACCAAGACCACCACTATACCATGTCCCTAAGCACCTCATCCAAACGTCTTTTAAATACTTCCAGGGATGACGGCTCAACCACTTCCCTGGGCAGCCTGTTCCAATGCTTGCTTGACAACCCTTTCAGTGAAATAAAATTTCCTAATATCCAGTCTAAACCTCCCCTGGCGCAACTTGAGGCCATTTCCTCTTGTCCTATCCCTTGTTACCTGGGGGAAGAGACCGACCCCCACCTCGCTACAAGCTCCTTTCAGGTAGTTGTAGAGAGCAATAAGGTCGCCCTCAGCTTCCTTTTCTCCAGGCTAAACAACCCCAGTTCCCTCAGCTGCTCCTCATCAGACTTCTGCTCCAGACCCTTCACCAGCTTCGTTGCCCTTCTCTGGACACGCTCCAGCACCTCAATGTCTCTCTTGTAGTGGGGGGCCCAAAACTGAACACAGTATTCGAGGTGTGGCCTCACCAGTGCCGAGTACAGGGGCACGATCACTTCCCTACTCCTGCTGGCCACACTATTTCTGATATAAGCCAGGATGCTATTGGCCTTCTTGGCCACCTGGGCATGCTGCTGGCTCATATTCAGCCAGCTGTCAACCAACACCCCCAGGTCCTTTTCTGCCTGGCAGCTTTCCAGCCACTCTTCCCCAAGCCTGTAGCGTTGCATGGGGTTGTTGTGACCCAAGTGCAGCACCTGACACTTGGCCTTGTTGAACCTCATACAACTGGCCCCAGCCCATCGATCCAGCCTGTCCAGATCCCTCTGCAGAGCCTTCCTACCCTCAAGCAGATCAACACTCCCGCACAACTTGGTGTCATCTGCAAACTTACTGAGGGTGCACTCAATCCCCTCGTCCAGATCATTGATAAAGATATTAAACAGGACTGGCCCCAGTACTGAGCCCTGGGGGACACCGCTTGTGACCGGCCGCCAACTGGAGTAAACTCCATTCACCACCACTCTTTGGGCACAGCCGCCCAGCCAGTTCTTTATCCAGCAAAGTGTACCCCCGTCCAAGCCATGAGCAGCCAGTTTCTCCAGGAGAATGCTGTGGGAAACAGTGTCAAAGGTTTTATTGAAGTCTAGGTAGACAACATCCACAGCCTTTCCCTCATCTACTAGGCGGGTCACCTTGTCACAGAAGGAGATCAGGTTGGTCAAGCAGGACCTGCCTTTCCTGAACCCATGCTGGCTGGGCTTGATCCCTTGGTTATCCTCTACATGCCCTGTGATGGCACTCAGGATGTTCTGCTCCATCAGCTTCCCCGGTACCGAGGTCAGGCTGACAGGCCTGTAAAAGAGGCAATTGGGAACATGATGTCAGAAATATCTTATGTAGGCTCTGCATCTATCCTTGTGTGAGAGATGCTTCAGTCCCTTAATCGTCTTTGTGGCCCTTCGGTGGACTCATGGAGCAGTCTTATTCCATTGGTGTGAAAGTATCAAGCACCTACTCAGCTTAGTAACATAAGTACCAGTTGCTGTGGACTATGTTCCCTTATGTCAGTTACCAGATATTAACTGTATCAATGGTACAGTTCCATATGAAATTCTTCTGGCAAAGTGATAAACAGCTCTTACAGGGACTATTAATTACATAACAATTTTATGAAAATCCAGAATGTTCCAGTATTACCAAACCTCGACTTTGACCAGACAGATCCAAATTGCATCAAGAAATACCATGTGTGCAACATCAGATCCAAACAGGGACATATTTTGTTTGACATATACTTTTTTGCAAATATGCAAACAAAGTTTTGTGGTAAGTAAAACTCTCTTTGGTCCCAAACCTCTGTCTCACAGCATGAAACGGGTTGTTGCAGCTTCACAAATCTAGATTTAATTTTTTGTAGCTCTAGCTAGGTAAAGGAGTCCTTCCACATGCTGACAAATGTAGAAAGAGTGATTTGTGGTCTTGTTTGTTTGTTGGTTTTTAATTTGTTCAATGTTCAGGATGTAAATCAAGGCTAGGCAAAATTGTGGCCATCTTTCTTTTCTCTAAAGTGGTCATTGAACAAGACTGCTAGCTTGCAGTTTCTGTAACAAGAATTTTGCCGCCTTGGAATCTTATAACAGAGGTCCGTTTTATGTAATTTAAAATTTGTCAGTGAAGTTTTGATATTTAAGGCTTCCAGTTAGAAGTGTTCCTCATTTGAGCAGAAACCGACAAAATAATAGATGTAGGAATATAAAGTTGCCTTTTAGGATAAAAAAGGTATAAATGTACAAGACTAAAAGTTAAAAGCTATTGTTAGAAATCAGTAAATCAGGCTTAGAAATGTGTACTTCATTTTTCGTAAAATGCACTTACTAACTTTTAGCAGGTCTTTCCATCTTCTGCTTTGAGAATATTTGACTTATTTCAGACATTTGGCCCCAATGTTTCTACTGAGCTGTGAGGACGATTAGTATAGGATTTTCAAATGTACAAAGGAAGAATGTTCCTTAAGGATCTTTGAAAAGGTTTCCTTAAAATTGTTGTAAAATTGTAAAATTGTCTGTGAAAAAATGAATTTCAAGATGCTGAAAAATGTTTCAGGATCTAATACTGGCATCAGATACAAGATACAAGATGTGAGGAAGCAGATACGGGAGAGCCAACAGGCTTTTGGAATGAAAACCTGGGAGGCATATGAACTCTGAGGTTTTAAAATTTATCTCTAGTCTTGACAGATCTCCTGGAGGTAATTGAAGGTATGTTCACAGGCATAACATTATTTGTGGATATTTGATTATAAACATGTGGATAGCCGTATGGTAGAACATGAACAAGGTATGGCAGCGATGCCCTGTTGACCATGAGTGAAGAGAACGAATCTACAGAAAATTAAACGTGGAGCGGTAAATATGTTCATATAAAGGAGTTGCTTGCTCGGCCCTCATTTAATCTCCGAGACCTCTAGGATTACCTCAGTTAGAGTCACAGTCTTAGAATAGCAGAGGAAGCTGACAGGAGATATCTGTGAGGACCCTCTGACTATTGAATTTATTTCACATTTCATTCCAAAATAAGCCTCTACTGACTACCTCTCAGCAACTCCTACAAAACTTTGTGTCCCTGGCAGTAAATAATGGTGGTAAAGCAGCTTTACCAAGAAACTGTAGAGACCTTTAGAACATCTTCAGAAGTTGAACTTTATATACATATATGTATTATTGAGAATAATAGATTATTTTTATCACTGTATTTTAATTTAAAACCTGTCAAGTCATACTTAAAATAAGTAATCTCACTCTGGAGTTACATACAGAGTTGGTTAGGAACATGTGTGTTTTTTCCTCTCAGAGATTTTTTTTCTTTTGAATACCTCTCAACACAAAGAATTACCCTGCCTTTTTATTGCCCTTCTTGGGAAGGGCATCTCAAAGCATTTTTCTTATTTAAGCTGGAGTCACGATATGGAAATCTTTGACAATATCTCACCTTGGGCAAATTGTTTCTTGATGGGCTAAGTGAATAAGTAAAGAAATGTATAAAAAATAGTTTCTTATATTTAAGGTATTATCTGTTTATCTTTTCCTTGATGTTTTTTTATCCATGAGTTTTAAGTACTCCATCGATATAATTAAGTTGCTTTTCTTTTCACTATTCATGGAATGTTATGCGAAGTACAGTGATTTCTGGCTGTAATAAACTGTGATTGAAGTGGACAGGAAAACCTTGGCTCATTTAAGCGTTATACAGGCTGCTGTCTCTATTCTGCTTTAGAGATGAGTGCTCTGTCTCTGAGTCAAAATACTTCACAATAAAAATTTTACAGGCTGGAGAGCATTTCCAGAAACAAACTGTTAATGTGAATATGAGCTGGAATAGCACAGGAAAACAAGTTGTGAGGAAGTGATGTTTAAAGGGAAATGAAAAGTATCTTAACTTTAAACAAGCCTATATCCTGCGAATCCCATTTCTTGAATGGGAGGTCATAGTCTGCCAAGACAACGATGCCCCACATGCAGCCCTAATAGGAGCCAGATACTATGGCTGTGCTCTGGTCAGTGCTAATACAGTATTTTTACTATGTGCTGCATAAGGTAGCTGCAGGAGGAGGTGGGGGAGAGTGAGCATTTCAGAAGGAGAATAAACTTTTACATGCAGACAGGCCTCCAGGCAGTAATACAATTCAAGTGGGAAATAAGGACAATAAAGATACAAATGTAGTAGAAGTAATGGAAATTGCAAAATGCAGTTGGGCTAAAGTTGCCTAACACTTTGATTATAAAGACCTGTTTCCTTCATTTATAACCTTGTCAAACCTACACTGAAACTTTCCATGCTAGGTGTCTTTCCCAGGCTGTTTGTTTTTTTTTTTTAAACTCATTTGAAGGTTTTAGCCAAAACAGTACAGCCATTTCTGAAGCTAAGCAAAAAATGTTGTTTTCCACTTGAACAAAACTTTATTTTAGAACAGTTCTTGGGTTCCCTGGCACTCGAAATGTGGCAGAGGGGTCATTTTGTCATCTGCATTGTACCTTTTACTGACTTCAGGAAGTTTTATCTCAAACTGATAGTAATAACTGTCTACTAAATTTGAGTTTTAATAGACTGGGTTTTAGCTTGCTAGGGTCGTTAAGCACAGTCCCCAGGGGATTCTATCCAACTCAGAGAAGGACTCTGTTTTCACAGCTCCTCTGTGCTGACTAGGTTGGGTTTGAAATTACAAAGCAGCTGTGCTAGGGGACTTTCCAAGATAGTCACGTTGTTCTCCAGAGTGCTTTTGTAAGCAATTTTGCTATGAGATTCCTGGTTCCTGCAGGCCTGAAGCTCAGGGCAAAAATTCAAGGTTGTCAAAATGATTAAAGCTACAACTGCTACATACAGTTGAGTAAGAATCTGCTCAGTAAAGCAAATCAAAAGCCCTCACACATCCTGGGTTCTATTTACATTCGTGTGAAAAAAATAAAGAGAAAAACATCTTTATTTTGATGCCAGCACAATTTCAGCATGTATTCAGGTTGCTTTCTTCCTGATAGATCCATGTTCAATATAGTGCAGTTAGTCCAGAAAGCAGAAAGTTGAAATGCTGGCCCATTTTTTGGGCCAGATTTTTCTTTTTTGATACCCTACAACTGAAGTCCTTCCATGCACAGCTTTCATAAAACAGTAGTTACTAGTTACTTTTGCTGCAGAAGCAAACTTCTCTCCTTTTTAATCTTCTTTTTTAAAACCTTTGTAGAAATAGAACACAGTGAAACATAAACCAGGGCTATTAAATATTTCCACGATCTGTCCTGGTCATGGCAAAAAGGGTATTACAAAATTTCCTCTTAAAGAGAAACAAAAGAAGAACATTAAATTTATCTAGGGACTTCTACTAAACAATAAAAATATCATGCATTCTCAGGGAGTATATGAATCAGAAAAATACAGTGAAATACTTGATTCTGCTTTTAATACTTATTTTAGTTATGCTTCTCTCTGCAGTAGTTCATAAAGCTTTTTGATAGTTCCTGCAAAGAAAACTTCTAAAATCTGTTTTACTATGAGAATGCAGTACCATCATCAAGGGAACAAGAGTGCATAAACAGTGTCATTGCTTGGCAAAGTCACTTACTATCCTACCCCCACTTCACTTGGTAATTTTTGGTATGATGTGACCATCTGAGTTTTCTCAGATGAGAAGGTTTATAGCATGTAGGGAGCAAAAAGCTCATGGGAAAATTCCTTTTGTAACCTTTTCTCTGTTATTTTTCTTGACTGTTAGTTCTCTATTCTCATCTGTTTAAAATGTGTCTGCCGTAGTACAACTGTTAATTACTTAGTTGCTGTCTTGATGTGAAAGTAGAGTAGAATTATTCATAAAATTACTTCAGTACAGTTTGACTGATGAAAAAAGGAAACTTGGATTTCTTATTAAAAAATCTAATAATAGAAAAGGGATATGAACTGAAGACATTTTAGCCCTGGAATCTGGGAATTCATTTCTGTCTGACACAGAACTGGTGATCAGCCTACAATTTGTTTAGATTGTGTTACTTTTTTGATTAAAAAAAAAAAAGATTTAATTTTCCTTCCTCCCAATAAAGTACTCTTAAACCACATTCTATATAAAGGGTTTGATAGACTGACGTATATCATTCTGTGAAACTGAGTATTTTAAAGAGAAATCACAAAGCTTTTGAAGCCTGGGCTGTTCCTCAACATCTTTATAAGCTGTTTATTATTCAGATTTGAGTGTGGCAAGGTATTTTAGGATTCTGATATATTCTGAAAAAGGAGGGCAAAACATTCATTTTGTGGATTCAAAATAGCATTTTAGTAGAATTATAATTTCATTTAAAGCCACTGATTGCTCAGGTCTCCTTCAAGGAATACTTGAAAAATAGTGAATGAACAGTTGTGGAGTGTGAGCTGTCAACTATGTCTAAGTCATATCTGTCTGGGTTAAGGTTGTGACCTAAAAATTGAATATCCTGAAGAAGTGCCTGAAACTCTGTTCTTTGCTTCTTATTCTGTGTTAAACCTGGATGTTCATGTTCAGTGGTCAGTTTGTTATTGAGGTCTTTCCTGTAAGGGTTGATCGTGTCCCCAGATATGCTTCTAGAAATAATATAAGGGCTATCATTTGCTATTTTATGAACAAAATTATAATAAACAATGTAAAAAGTAGATCTTTCTGACTTAAAATATTTTCTGAAGAGTGGCATTCTTCTACCTTTGTTGTTTTTATGTTTAAACTAATATTTGCTCATGGAAGGGTGAAAGATTGCAGATAGTTCATGTAACGTTACCAAGTTGCCTGTAGTGCTATGCAACACTCTTCAAAGAAATGTGGGCAAGAACTCTGTTTGATCATTAGTGCATGCACAGGTAAGAAAACAGTTGCATGGGAAACTGTACTAAGTAATGATTTTCCATGCTGGGCCTGTCAGCAGTTTTGAAATTTTCCCAGGATAGAGGAGAAAGGTACAAAATGGATAAAAAAGCAGATTTACTTGTAGATTTACTAACACTTCAAAACATCCTCTACTCATTCCACTTGGTTAGGATACTACATATACTAAAATAGACTTCTTATGGGAAAATCAGTACTACAAGCTGCTTCTGCTGTTTCTTCCATAATTCATATTAACTTCTTTGCTGAAAGTGTCCCTTTGATCTCATTGATTGTGATCAGCTTTCTGTTTATCTTTTAATTCCTTGTTGCTCTACTTAATTAAAGTTTTGTACACTCTGTTAATATTGAGTTTCTACCTTATAGTTTAGCTATTTACCAGCTTCTCTTTTGCCACAACTTCGTCTATCTACTATATTTCTCTTACCTTTTTTTTTCCAGACAGAAGTGGCTTAATAGCTAATCTAAGCTACAGCATACAGAGACCATCTTGCATGTGAGCACATCTCAAGGCTCTAATGTTTAGTCAAACAATCTTTCTACAAATACAGGTATGGAAAAGAAGTATGTCAAGACTGGCATTGAAAACATTCACTGGCAAGGTTTTCCTTTACTGAGATCACAAAGATTACTCAGCTAATGCGGTGTTTTCTCATTCTGACATTAGGTATGATCTTGTGCAATAGGCCTTTTCAAAGAGTGTGTTTCCTTTCAAGATATGGTTTCTGACTGCATCTAAACTTGGCGTCTTCACTGTGAGTCTTTGTGTAAAGAAGAACTGAACAAAAAACCACGGTAATTTGGACCTGTTGCTGGAAGTAAACAGACTTATGAGGGTATATACAAGGTTGCTGTGATGGACAAAGGTGAAGGCAATTAGGTATCAAACTGGGTGACCCATAAGCCAGAAACACCCCCCAGCTTCTTAGTGTGTTGGTTTCTACTGTCATATAAATTTAAAAGGAACGTAATTCCCCGCCCTCCCCCGAACAATTATTTGGTCCCAACAGCTATGGGACCTTCATTGTACACACATAGTAACTCCTAGGATGCTGAGTGAGCTTCTTAACTGCGATGTAACTTGAGGTCATGCTGTGCTCAGAAAAATGCAGACTTTCTCTATGCTGTTATAGGGATAGCTTTGGTAAGAAATGGCCTATTTTATGTTCTGCTGAGATTGGAATATCCCTGCAGTGTTATTAAGAGTGAAGTTTCACACTACACCTATACTGCACTGAGGCCCTCTCGGCTGCGTTTCCTTCCCCTCCCTGTCACAGCAGGATGCAGCAGTAGCCAAGAGGTGAGTCCGTTTAGGCAGGTGAACCGGGGGAAGCCCCACTCCCTTTTTTGTTTACCTGGGTTGTGGAGAGTGCTTTCATTTTCTTCAGCTCAGGTTGCTGAACTAACCCACCTTGTGACCACCCTACCACGTCCCGTCTGGAGAAACTGGAAGAAGCATGTGGACGACAAGGGAGAACAGAGTATGGTCACTGCACTGGATATTGATCACTGTTACCCCCATTTGGTGGAATATGAAGTTAGGTCTGACAGAATGGATAGAGAGCTGTACTGTGTAAAACACTGGTGCAAAGTTTGGCCCTGATATACTAGATTCACCATTATAGTCAATAATTCACATAGATACATGGTATTTTTAATAGTAAAGGCTGTGAAATACTGGTCTCAAGGATGGTTCCTTGTAGATATGCTTTATCACTTCTGCATTGGTAATTTAACTCCTTTTTTGTATTTAATTATGCTGACATCTCTGAATATAATGCCAATTTGTGGTGAAATTTGGGCCAGGCGTAGACCTATTACCATTTAAATTCTACTTTCACCCCTAAGGGGCAGTCTAAGTTTATGTTGTCTTCTGCAGGGAGGTGCATGTCCCTTGTACAGCAAAATAAATCCAGAAGATGGACTGCACATTTCTTCACAGTTCAAGGGACATGACCCTGCAATGGCAGTATCACAGAATAGTTGTTCACAGTATAGCCTATTCCCCCCTGGTTCCATTACTGCATGTTTTTTTAGCTGAAGAAAGTTTGCGTAGTGTATTGGAAATATAAACAGAGCTCTAAAAGCCACAAGGCGTCCTTAACTACAGTGCCATCAAACCTTCTTTTTCACAAATAAGTATCATGTTTTCCTTGGATTTATTAGCATTTTCTCACTGTTACTTTTTCCATCAGTAATACTATCTCAGGATGTCAGAATTCATTACAACGGTTTTAAAAGGTACAAAATTACTGTATGGCAACAACACTCTGCCTTCTAATTGTCATCAGAATGAGAAGCTCTTTCTTATTAAATATCTTTTTTTTTTTTTTTTTAATTTAAGGAATAAATATTCCTGTTACATGATTTGTTTTCTCTGTAATCCTGTTTCATGATAGTTGATGAAAACTGCTTCAAATATTTTGCTGGTTCAGATTTGTTTCTCAAACAGGAGGTTTTTATAACTAACCCTGAATCAACCACCTAATTTTGGAAAGCAAAATGTTTCCATGTTACAAAGATTAGCCATTAAATGAATATTAACTTTTGTTTCTTTGTGACATAAATAACAAGGCGGAACAACTTTGCTCTGGGCAATTTTATTTTTCTCGTTTAGGGCACACAAGGTAAGTTTGTTTCTTAGCAGCTAACTCAAAGACTTAAATCTGGAAAGTAAGTATCTGCAAAGGTATATTAATGAACTATGCAACTTGTTAAAACATTCTGAATTGGACTAATCATGATGTTTAGTGGCATATTAGTACATAGTGTACTGCTTAATTCACTACAGCTCACTTCTAGTTGCTGCTCTGTTGACAGTTACACCTGTGCATTCTTGCTGACGTCAGTCGGGTTTATATGGAAGTTAAGCAAGACCAGTAATTGGCACTAAACATAAAATGTTCTGTTTGTAAAGAAAACAATGTGTGCAGAAAGGAATGAGCATCAAGAGGGTTTAAAAAGTTTTGGCGTATCATTAAGAGGAAATATTTAACAAGATGGTTAAACTTTAAACTAAAAATATTTTCCCATTGGCTTTATTAAAAATATCTCTTTAGATTTTAAATGAGAAAAAGACACCTATAGACCAACTGTAGTCACCATGACAACAACTTAAATGCACAAAACACATAACAGTATTACTTTGTGGCATAGTTAACTTACAAGCTAGTAGATCAAATCAGCAGAACATAGGCTATCCTTCACCTGAAATCATATATTTTTATTCTGTCTTAATACATGAGCAAACCATAGCACACAACAAATATGAAGTCATGCTCTGCCCTATGTATTGAATAATTTTTTGTGAATTTTGTTTGAATAACTAAAACCTTTTCTTTTAAAGACAGGTCTTTTTTTGGGAACTGTGTCTGCAGTTTTTGCTAATGTTTGCGAAAATAGAGACAGATAACTTTCTTGACTGTGCAGCTGGGGAGTTTATGTATTTCTTTGCAGAATTATGGAAAGCAGAGATGGCAATGACCTACCAGTATCAAGTCATGCAACCATATCTTTTGCCAATGCAAAAATATTCCCCAAACTACATTGAGTGTTATTGTCTAGTCTAGTTTTAAAAGTTTAAAGCTATGTAGATTCCATTGTTTCCCTTGGGAGCCCAGTTTGTTTCACTGCCAGGAAGCTTTCCTGATATTCAGCCTCAATTTTTCCATGTTTAATTTCAGGCTATTAATATGAGAGTCTCGTACTGAATAACTATTCTACTTTTTGTTTATGATCTCAAAATATTTCTAGATGCTGTCAGTCTAGTCAAATGTGAACCAATCTATACTTAATTATTTTTAACTTTCCTCTTTAATTGAGCCTTTTAAGCTCCCGGTTAATGCTCTCTTTGAGCAATTTCTACTTTCCATGCATTTACTTGGTTATATGAAAACTTAATTCCATTTTTTCTTATACCAAAGTCATATGAGAAGTAATGCTCTCTTTCTTTTCCAAGATGTAGTTAAACATCTCCAAATTACAGGATTCTTTGTAGTGACATGCTAGCATGAATATTTGGTCCCCTGAAGTCTACCTCAGTAGTGCTCATTTTCAGCTCTCTCTCCCCTTGAAATGCATACTGAAATATGGTCTCTCTCATTTTGCTTAGCCTCCAATGCTGTGAGATTATTTTCATAATGTTGTTTTCTGTGCATTTGCAATTCCTTTCAAATCCTCTTTGTTCTCACCTGGCTTGAAATCTGAAAATTTCATTAATGTTTTTCCATTATTAAATAATTAAAAAAAAAAAAAAAAAAAAGGTTTAGTCCTGGATATTAGCAAAGATACTGCATCTCATCTTGATGTTACTGTGTTTATGATTTTCCTGTCAATTTTCAGTTCTCAAAACTATCTTCCTTTGTGAGCCAATTTGAATTACATTTCCAGGTATTCCAGTGTCCAAATATTTCTGCAAATCCAGTGACATAATTTCTACTCTACTTAATTCATCTACTTGTTTTACTACTCCATCAAGAAGGCACTTGAGATTACTTGGTCCAGTCCTTATAAAATCCAAAAAGCTAAATTGCTCATGTTTCCATAATTCCCCAGCTAATCAGTATGCTATTCTCTTAATGTGTGTTCTGCATTACTAGGGAGCTACAAATTCAAATGGCTTGTTGATAACCACCAGCATCACAATTTACTTCTTTTGGTTCTAACATTTACTTTTCACAGGTCTCCGGTATTAGATATGTATATTGTCGGTATACTGGCAAGCTTTTGGGGGTTTTGTTTTTTTGCTAATTCCTTCTGGATAGGCATATTTGGAGAACTCATTGATACATATGAAATTCTTTCCTGTGTAAATCTGTTCGTGATTATTATGGTGTTTAATGAGAAAGAAAATCTGAAGACCTTGCTTATAGGAAGTCCTTATAAGAGAGTGACTTCAATCATCAGCACAGGTTAAAAGTAGTGGTGAACTTAAGGGCTATTTGGATACATCTATTTGTATCCTGGCAGATTCATAGTAATCAGCTAGTTTAAGACCATGCCGTTAACAGCTACATTTAGACCACCTCAATGCCTGAAGAAACTTTGTAAATCTTACAGAGCACACAGAGGAGTTAATTATCCCAATACTGAAGTAACTCAGGTAGCTGTGCTGTGGGATTCGTTGTCTCCATAGTTCCTAACTCAGTTCTTATAATGGAAAGGAACATACAATTTTCTGGTAGAAATCCAGTTTGCAAAATCGTACAGTGAGGTTTATACCCTTTCCTGAAAGCTAAGTGTTAAAAATAAAAAAATCTCTTAAATGTATTGCACACAGTTCTGTAGTCTGTAGGTAAAACCTTTTGATGACTTGCATAGGTGACTGTGGGTTAAAAAGGACAAGTCTTTTGCTGCTGCATATAGTGCCAACACGGTTTCAAACTGTGAATTATAAAATATGTTAAGAATGACTAGGGGCAAGAAACAAAATGAACAAGAAACAAAAAAGAGATCATCATGACATTTTATAAATAAATGATAAATGGTTCTTTACACAACATTATATTGAGGGATTCCTTGCCAAAGGAATGCCAGCAGTTCACGTGGGTGCAAAAGGGGACTGAACAACTTCATGGAAGGGTAATACATTTCTAGATACATGGAAACCATCTCTGTGTCAGGGAGTCCTTGATCCCCACATGGCTGGAGGCTGGGAGAGTATCCAGTGTGACTGTACTACTTATGCTCTTTTTCTCTTCCCTGGATATCTGCTTTTGGCCATTTTCAAAACTGCATACTGAGCTAGATGGACTTTTATTGTGACTCAGTGTAGATGTGCTTATGTTACCAAGAACAAAAATAAAAGCCTATGATGTCAGTTTTTGCTGAAAAGCTCATAAACTAGTAAGATTTCACTAGAAAGGCTGAAGAAAGGAAAAAAGAAAAGAAAGAGACCAATGTTGCTTGAGTTAGGAAGATATGTTTGATTTAACATCTAGAACTAATAAGACCCAAGGCATTTAACCAGCAGCATTATCAGGTGGGCAAAATTCATTCCTCTTTCTTTAAAGTCTGTAGAAGCCAGTAAGAACCGCAGGGTGGTTAAAGGAGGTCCACTGTGTTTAATAACTCAAAATTAATTCCGTTATCAGTAGCAAAGACTACTTTAACTTCATTCAATTAAGTAGATAAGCAGGTGTTTCATATCTTCTTTTTCAAGATCCCAAGCTTATTCTAGTTACTATAGCTTATTGTAACGATTTTCTCTCAGTAAAGGTAACTTTACAGTGTGAGAAAGGAAAATTTAGCAACTGATCCGATAGTCATGAAGAAAGAGTTTTTTAATGGCCTTTACTGGGTTGCAGATCATAGACTTGTAGAATAATTCAGCTTGGTAGGGACCTCTGGAGGTCTTTTCTGCCCCCACCCCCAAAGTAGGGCCCACTTCGATCAGATTTTTGCAGTGTATTGTTCAGCTGAGTTTGGAAGAGGGTCCATCCTTGAATGAGATAATAATGTAATTTAGTGTTGTTCTTTTTAAAAAATCTATCATTAGCTAAAGAACTCTGGCTTTATCACCTGTTTCATGATGAATAGTACAGATATGTTAGCCGATATGTCACCATGAAACGTGCTTATCAAAGAGAATATGAATTCTGGGGCATGAACATCAGGGGGAAGTACACTAGTTCTCTTTCTGGAAAATAATGTACCATAGTGTTGAGAAAGCTTGGCTATGTCTTGTGTAGTAATGAAAAAACACAGTTAGGCAAATGCCATTGCACCATAAAGCATAAATCAATGAAGTTTAAACACTGCAGTACTGAGGTTTTTAAAATAAATCCTCCAAAACTTGAAGTTGTACAAAAAGACTGGAAGATTTAAAAATATTTCACAATCTGCATGTAGTTCCCCTCTCAAATTCTGAATAATCCATTTTAATGTTGTGTGGTTACAGCATGATATTTTTAAAGTTCAGAAAGGGATTTAAAATAACAGTCACCATTGATTTTAATTGGGTAACGCTCAAAATTAAGGCCCTCACATGTCAAGCTACTTGGTTATGTGTATCCTTTTATTTGGGGATATAGTGAGAGAAGTGAGGTACACTTCTAATATGCAAAGGAATTAGCAAGCAGACAAGTTTTTCTGTAAAGATCTCTCTCCTGACATGCCACCAGGTACGTCTGTGTGCCAGTGTGCGCGTTGCAGCCTGTGGTCCGTAGCTGGTGAGGTTCTGTGCTCTGCCTCCCGGGGGTCTGCAGAGAGTAACCAAGAAAATCCACGTGATATCTCTGCTTGAAAAATATTGGGGGGGGAGGAAGCAGACTGGAAAGAGTTGGTGACCATTGTTTTGCTTGAGCAAGAGCAGCTGCAAAATTGTATGCAAGTCATCAGAATAGGTGAGCTCAGCTATCTGTTCTGACACACGAATCTGAACTTTAAATGTGGAAGTAGGCTTTTGACTTAAATGGGCTGGTCATGACCTTAGAGTTACACACATGCTTAAATAGCCTGCTGATTGAAGGACTAATTCTGTCTTTTGTGTGCTGATAACTGACCTAATTTACACGTCAGAAGAAAGAGTTATGAATTCAAGTTGTACATTTGGTAATCAAACATTTGAACTTCTCTGTCAAGCAGCATGCACCTCTGACATAGCAGGAAAAATGTGTTTAGCATCTGAGCAGAGTGAATTAGAGATAATAAGGCAAGAGGCATCTGCTTGTAGGTACTTCGTCTGTTCCTCCTTAGGCATGCGGGGGACTTTTGATAGTTTCAGGAAACTACTTCTTCTACTAGAGGCTTCATATACCTTTACCATCACTTGTGGGTGGAGTTTCCCCCATCTGCACAGCAGATGAGGATTTTGGACAAGCAGTCATCACAGGAGTTCTTAACTGAGCTGAAAAATATCATATTTTAGGTACAAAAACTTTTCAAGATCATAGTGAAATAACATACAGATTTCAGTTTGGTTCTGTGGAGTCTATTTATAGATGGGGACAAGATTTGAGAGCAATGAATTGTGGAGACTTTTGAAAAGAAAAATGTAGCTAAAAAATCAGAGTTTCTTCATCAGTACCTTTCAGTGGGGTTCCTATCATTGGCATGTAAATACTAAAAGAAAAGTAAATGTTTTTAAAAGTATGTCTTGAGAATGCTCCTGAGGTTAGTAGTAAATAATTGTAAATACTGCAAATATTGGACATGGGAAACACCACCCATTCATTTTCTGCTGTAGAGCTGTTTGGCCTGTTTGACAGCAAACAGGCTCTTTCTTTCTCAGAACTTTTGTAATGTTACATGTGGCCTCTCTCCCAGTGGCTTTCAAAGCAATTTTATTTCTGCATAACAAAATTGCTTTTTACGTTATGAAAGCAAATCTTGGCATTGATACATCTCTGAACATCTAACCCAAAATATGGCAACCCGTTTAAGTACGTAACAAATAAAAGGCAGTAACTGTGCCCTAGTAAGAAGCAGTGGAACTGGTGATGGGAATTCAATAATGGTGTAACAGAGACAAATTTAGAAAGGGAGATTAAACAAAATTAGGATATGTGTCATTTAATGATACTGAAGTATTTATCTCATCCTGTGCAAGAACTTTGAAAACATCAGACCATTATTCTCATGTGGTTTGAGAAAAATGAAACATTAAGCATTATTGTGTTTTTGAGCATACCACTTATCAAACGATTTGTAGATGAAAAAAAAATCCTGTTATGTTTGGTTATTTTACTAGCAAAAAAAGCCACTTTGGTAACAAATAGCACCACTGAGTTACATAGCTAAATGTCACTTGGAAACAAGGATGGTCTCCAGTCACTAGCTCTGTATGTGCACATATATTCAAATGACCCCAGCTTTCATGAGTGTAATTTGTATTTTACAATATTGGAGAGTTATCGTTAGTTCCATGACTTTGTTGAGAACTGAAGTACCACATCATGATCATTTTGAACATGATGCAGCTGAAAATCAATAGCTTTTTGTCAGACTGATTATGGTTTCTGGCACTCTAGAATCACCTGTCTTTAATTTAAGAATTAGGAAAGATAATAAGGGTAATTTTCTTATAGTGAAAAGATTGACTTCACAGATTTATGACAGGTAGATGGTTATATGTGGCTTACCTATTTTATTTTTCAGCATTATAAATACATTGAATGCAAATATACCATAGTTTCCAAAAGGATTATTGGCACGTACATTTGATATCCTTCAAATTCCTTTGCATTGAGTAATAAATTTGTGTGTCTTGGACTACTTGAACTACTGCATTTTAAAGAAAAGGCAGAACACTAATTAACAAAGTCAAAGAAAAAATGACAATTTTTTTTTTTTTTGCAAGTTGATGCACTTTCTATATTCACTGATCATTGATTTAATTACAAGAAATCTGCATTAAATAACTCCCTTTGGAGTGAAATGATTATTATAATCAAGTACCTTACTCAAAATTTCAACCTTTGTTCTCAATTTTTCATAATGAATATTAGTATTGTAGTTTCTTCAGTGAATATGTTAGTTACCTGCAAATATTATGGATCTACTGTATTGTAGCAGTTACAATATAATCTGTTTTTTGTCATTTGCTTGTGCTATTCAATAAGGAAAGAAAATATGTAAATTATGTAACTGAATTTTGTTTGAGTTTTGCAATGAAATGTGGCATTTTAAGTTAGCTCTTCATTCATATTTAACTATCTGATAGGCTTGGCACAATCAACTCCTCTGAAACCATGTTTTGTTTTGTTTTTTTAAGCTAGAGACCAGTATGACCATGTTTAGCAAAATAGATAACTTATCGGAGAGTATGGCAGAAAGGTGATTGAAAGACTGGAATGCAAACATCAGGACTGGAGCTTATGGGAAACATTTTGAACTTCATTAAAAAGTTAGGTTTTGCCAGGCAGGTACTTTTCAGTAGTCAGTCACTGTGGTGTCTTCAGGCTGTAGTTTTGGGAAATGTAGCTAACTCCCTGCTGGTTTTTCAGCATATGGGACAACCACAGGGCACAGAGTGGCAAGAATAAGCCGGTGGGCCGAGAGAGTTGTGTCCTATTTCCCACGACCCCTGGCACCTCTCTTCTCATGTTCCTCAGTATCCCTATTTGTAGAACAGAGATAAAATTCAGTGTGTAAGTCTCAACTTGTTTATAAAATGTCACAATATCTTTGGATAGAAAGTGGTATGAAAATATAATCTATTCTACCAAATACAACCCCACACTACCAGTCTCTTCCACTCTGTATCTTAATGTTTTAGCACAGCTAATTTCTATGCAAATAAACCGTCTTGACAAAAATGAAGAAGTTAACTCACAAGAAATAAATTAAGTACATTGTCACAATGATAGAAATTTATGCAGCTCTTTGGAAAACAAATTTATGCGTAATTTACTCCTAGGCTAGTTTCCAAACAAGATGCCTTGGGATTCAAACACTTTTAATAGATTTTTTTTTTTCCTTAATTTCCAACAATTAAAAGGAATATAAATTATTTGACCTGGGCGTGTTGGTTGACAGCCGCCTGAATATGAGCCAGCAGTGTGCCCAGGTGGCCAAGAAAGCCAATGGCATCCTGGCTTGTATCAAAAATAGCGTGGCCAGCAGGACTAGGGAAGTGATCGTGCCCCTGTACTCGGCACTGGTGAGGCCGCACCTCGAATGCTGTGTTCAGTTTTGGGCCCCTCACTACAAGAGAGACATTGAGGTGCTGGAGCGTGTCCAGAGAAGGGCAACGAAGCTGGTGAAGGGTCTGGAGCAGAAGTCTCATGAGGAGCAGCTGAGGGAGCTGGGATTGTTTAGCCTGGAGAAGCGGAGGCTGAGGGGAGACCTTATTGCTCTCTACAGCTACCTGAAAGGAGGTTGTAGCGAGGTGGGGGTCGGTCTCTTCTCCCAGGTAACAAGGGATAGGACGAGAGGAAATGGCCTCAAGTTGCGCCAGGGGAGGTTTAGACTGGATATTAGGAAATTTTACTTCACTGAAAGGGTTATCAAGCATTGGAAGAGGCTGCCCAGGGAAGTGGTTGAGTCACCATCCCTGGAGGTATTTAAAAGACGTTTGGATGAGGTGCTTAGGGACATGGTGTAGTGGTGGTCTTGGTAGTGTTAGGTTTATGGTTGGACTTGATGATCTTAAAGGTCTTTTCCAACCTATACAATTCTGTGATTCTGATTCTGTGAAATTAGGAAATTTAGATAACCTACTCTTAATCATGTATTCATTATAAAATGTGAAGACCCACTCATTGCTACATTTATATGAATTGCTGCTTTTTACTCGAGTCTGAATGTAGAAGCCAAATAAATATGCAACATTTAAATGTCGAGAAGTTAACAAAACCTCTTTCTTTAACCAGGAATAAGAAATTGAGAAGATTCTGTAGAATTTTTAGTAAACTTTTAATTGAGGTGTGACTAACTTGAAACAGCTTTTTGGATTTTATTGTCAATAGAGCAACCCCTTCCAAGGTGGCTTAGTTAGGGTGATGGCAGAGCAGAATATGCAGGTTGTAAAAGAAGCTGAAATAGCTCATTGCTGATTCTGAAGGACCTTTTAATTGTAATTCTAAATGATCAAATGTGACAAATTGACTGCAGATTTCTTCTGAAAGTATTTTTTTCAAGCCATTTAATAATTGTTAGATTTCTATTTTTATGAAAGATTTCCACAAAATGGTTACTTTCACATAACATATGTTTTCTCTGTGAGCATGTACTTTTTTTTTTGAAAACCATCTTTTAAGTCAGAACTTAGTTTTGATTTTGCAAAATTCAAAAATCAGACTTGACATTCTCCATAAAATTCTAGACTATTTCTAAAAGTGCTAAGTAACCTAAAATCACCATATTTTTATCAAAAGAAATGTTTTTGTTTACTGTTTTTCACATTCACATAAATACCTTCTGAAGTTAAAACCAAGCACAAAGCAGGTTTATATCATTTTATTTGGAAATCACTGCATCAGATTCATAGTTTTAATGGCATGACCCGTCCTTGTTGAAAAGAATAAAAATTACAGGATGAGGTTTTGTTTTGTACTTTAAAGTTCAGATTAAGACATAACTTAAAGGATAAAAATTACAGGATGAGATTTCATTTTATACTTTAAAGTTTAGATTAAGACATAATTTAAACTATCAGCATCTGGACATAATGTATCTCCTGGCTTAAAAGAAGAGTAAGCGAGTTATATAAATATTACATGATGTGAAGACGAGAAGGAGAAAAATTTGCCTTGCACTGAATGTCCTTGCTTAGTTACTACAAGATGTGAACAGTAGTTTTTTTTCTTGTTCCCAACATCATTTTTTGTATTTTACCTTCCTGTGAAGAAATTCTTCTGGCTGGGGAATGTGCAGGGCACGAGTGTCCCTGACCTTGAAGGGAATTCCTCTGTCAGGACTCATGAGACTTCAGCACTTTCAGGCCTTTGCAGCTGCCCTGTCCCAGCCCTGTACGCTGAATTAAACAGTTTTGCAGGCAATCCAACAGGCTCAATCACAGTAAATGAATAAATGCATCTCTCAGCAGAAAATATGTAAGAAGTGGCAGGGCAGTTAACTATTAATTGAACAGTGGCAGTTACTCCTGTCTCAGGAAACAGCAGGATGAGACTGTGATCTTTTCAGGTTTTTCATAGAAAATAGTCAGGCAAGGTCAGTGAGCTGGGAACTTTCATACAGTTTTACTACTATTATACTCCTCTGCTGATGCACCAGTTCTTTTTCTGTCTTTTGCTTCTATTTTCTTTTGTACCTGTTATTATGACTAAATTTCAGTAGTGCCAGTAGCATCAAATACATAAGCAAAACTATGATAAAATGAATATGCCAGACTGATGGATGGACCCTCACATAAAAAGAGTGGGATCCTTTGAAGTTATGTGGGGCTTTTTGACCAACGAGAACTCTGAAGTATTTTGTACAACTGAAGGTATGGTCTTATAGCTGACAAATGACTTTCTAACCTCTAGAAACGTATTCAGAGACATATTGCTATGGAGAAGCTGGAGTGGCTAAGAAGCCTTTATATAATTATTGAGAGTTTGGTGCCAAGGCAGAATCACAAGTGAAGAAAAGAATATCCTCTTAACCTTTAGCTCTACTTTTCAGCTGACATTCGGTAAGATACAGCTCATGTGGTACACATAGAAAACATATTATTCCATGTTTCTTATGTTTACCCCAAACATACAGTCTTTTTCAAAATCAGTTTGACTATAGGAATTAATAGCCAAATTTAGATAAAACCATTTGCTTGGAATAACTGTGGAATCTCTTAAAATTAGTATTTTAGGGCACTTGGGTTTCTGGGAAGGTTTTATTTTAGTCTCCAGTGACGTGATATGGTATGCTGTGCAATTCAGCAGCAAAATAGCTGGCACTATTTGAAAAGTACAGTTTAGTAGTATTTTCCATTGTTCACAAATGAGGCTTTCTGATTTAACAAGTAGTACTTCTTTCCTTTGGAAAACTGTAAATATTACAATTATAGATTTGCAGCAGAGCCAATTCAAGTGTTCTCAGAAGCGCAGGCTAAACTCAATTCTGCCTCAGCGCTGGGACAGCCGTGTTCAGGTCTCTATTATGCATCTACCCCAGACGCTGTGCTGTGTGGGGCTGGTGGCGTTTCTGACGTCTTTAAGTCGAAAAGAAGTATGAGAGGGTCACTGGGATCTTAAAAGAGCTGAAGCAGGTGCCTGAATTATTGCCAGGCCAGGCCAGGATTTTGCTCTGTCTTGTAGACCCTTTATATGTTTTGATGGTTTCCTAAAAAATAAGGCAAGCAGTCTGATTTTAGCAGAATAGATTGCGTATAAAGATAGCAGGATGTGTTTGTTTATATTTCTTTTACAATGACTTTTTAGGAGAAAACTTCTTCTATATAGCAATAGTAGTGCCATAGGCCAGAAGCGAAGTCAAATGATTTCTAGTAGCTGGAAGCTCTCTACAGCAGTGTAAGATGGTTGGCTCCACTTCGTACAGTGTTGAGTGAATAGTGGTAAAAGAATAGAACTGCTGTCTGCTTCAATGAGAATCTCAAAACCAGAATAATGTCTCAATTTGAACATACAAAGCTACAAAATTAATTACTTGCATCTATACCACAGATGTTTTCCACAGTCTGAACACATTAATTTTCTAGTCTGTGATAGATAAAATGGCATCATATTAACAAATGTTGTTTTCTTTAAAAAAAGAAAAAAGATACTAAAAGTTTAAGTATAAGGGTATTGTGTACAGGGGCCATGAATCCATTCATACCTGCATGATTGTATTCATAGTTTCTAATGATTTTCAGAACCTCATGAAATGGAAAGGTCATAAATATTATTGATCATCCCTTTAAGGAGGGTATTTGTACCATGATCATTGCAAATATCAGAGAGACTGTTGAGATGTCTGTACATTCTACAGACAGAAACCGCCTGGAAAAATTACTTTGATTGGTTTAATAAATTCCTGTTATTGGCCTGTGGTATACAGTATTGTGCGTAAATTATAGTCCATAATTTTGTATAAATGAAACAGTGGAGCTAAGGAGAGTGAAGACATGTACCTCCTGTCAGAAAAAGTTTTTGAACCCCCTGTGGTCCTAATTAGAGTGGGAATGCATAAGATGCAGATTCAATAAATCCACCCAGGACATTCTGGTAATTACCCATTTAGACAATCACTCAGTTGCTTCTTGTCCACCACTGATTCCTTTTCTCCAATATAAGTGTTAGCTTAGTATCCATCTTACTCATACAATTTGAACTCTTTAAATATATTCTTTTTTTGTAAATTAAATAAGAGTTTTGGACCTCACGTACAATCGTAGGGCTAAAAAGTGTGATTGAACATGATAAACTGAATTTTTAAATTGTTGTGTTTTTTTTCTTTAAATAGGGTAAAATGATAAGCTATTTTTAAAGATACTATCATTTTATGTAGCCTTTTATTATTAGCTCATTTCTGAAAATTGTCTTTAAGATAACGATCACTTTTAAACAAGTTTGTCCTTTAGTTCCTTTCCCATCCTCACATAAGAATATCTGGATGTGATTTGGAGGAATTTTAAGGTCAAATGAGCAGATGCCATGAGAAGGGCAGGTGAGAGACTGGATTCCAGCTTCAGTGGTGATGAGCAGCAATGTCAGTCCTGTTCCTCAGGGGCAGGTAGCATCTCACACAGCTGACTGAGAAAAAAAAATCTCAGCTGGTCTCTCCGCAGGGAACCACAGCATATGTCCTCGGTTCAGAGGGGCAAGGGGGGTGACTGGGAAGATTTAGTACTGGGAGGCATGAGAGGGGAGGAGGGAGATCCTTACACTGGAGCACTTGCATGTTCTCTGGGTAACTGGGTAGTCAGACCTAATAACTAATAAACTGGATTAGGAGCATAGAGTCCGAGCAAGGAATAGAGAGCATAGTTGATCTCAAAAGAGAACAACAAAAAAATTACCATACATTTTATCTGATGGGTTCAGTTCCCATTTGCATTATGGCCAGTACATTATTTGCCCAGCAATGGAGGCGGATTTAATCTGTGCTCCTTTAATACCATGCTGGTGATGTAAAAAGATTTTGGTATTAAGAATGTATGTTGCTTTCCTATGCATGTTACTCAGGCATCACGCTTGACTGAGAAGCAAGGTAAAACCTGGGCAGAGGAGTAAATGACGAGGCCTCCTTTGTTAAACCAGGTTATAATCAATCACAAAAGGTGAAAAATCGTGCAAAACAAGGAATAATCGTGCTCCTGACATCTCAGAAGACTGCAGTATATATGTGCTTTCTCTGTCTCCGTCTCTCTGGCTTTCTCTCTCTTTTTTTCTGTTCTCCTCACAACACATGTACGAGACCAGGCTTTTTATGTCATACTGCAGCAGTAGCACCATCCCACACACTCTCTGTCTCTGAAGAAATGTAACCCTTCTCTCGTTTATCTTCAAGTAGATTTCAGTGATTTCTGAACTGAATATCTTCTGTCTGAAGGAGCGTATATCTGCTTAACCTGTAAAGAAATGACAGCCTAGGCTTGAGTCAGTCGCTCAAATACAGACATCTAGTGCCATTTGAGACACCTAAGGGTGCCTGAGACATCCACCCAGGGCTGGCAGATATGACGCAGGACCTGCAGGACACCTGCGCTCTTCTGGAGCAGCAGCTGGGGACCAGGTGAGATACTCCAGGGCATCTCCAATGGCGCAAGATGCCTGTATTAGATAACTGATTTGAGCCTCCTGTTTCTGGGCATAATGTATATTTAATGTATAAGATGACTGATCAGAAATTGAGTTCCTGGTTTTGTTTTTGTTTTGTTCCGAGGCCAAGTTGTACAAATCTGTAATTACATCGTCTCCCTCTTGATGCTAATGGAACTGCTTATACACGTAATTGCTACTGTTGTGGGTAAAATGTACATGACTAAGCTCTCCAGTCTCCAGTTCTGGCTATGCAGCAGCTGTTCTTGACGGGAACTTTGATAAATGACAGACCATTCAAAATTTGTCTTGTTCACAATATTAAAGGAGCAAAGCCACACAACTTTTAGAGCTAATAACTAAAAATGAACATGTATATTTACACAGAAGGCTTTGCACTTTAGGGCTTGTAAAATATTCTGTCAATTCTGGCAGTGTACAATTTGTGAAAGAAGCAAAAGACTAGATTATATAGCATTTCTCTCTGAGACCAGATTTACGCTTTTTGTGCCAGATCAACATTAAGCAAATCCTATTCTTCCTGCTGAAGAAGCTAGCCAGTTTGTAGCTCTCAAGAATTTTCTTTTTTCAGTGATAAACATTACTTTGAAAACTTTTCCATGCACCTGGGTACTGACCAAAGACAACAAATAACGGAACAGGAAACCATAATTCAATTCTTTACTATATAGAAAGCTTTGCAGATGACCTAAGCAGCTACATTATTTATATGCACTGGCTTTTTAAAGAGGTTGATATGTTTTTTTGGGTGATGGTAATGGAAAATCTGTCTCTTTTGTTGTATTCTGTGTACATTTAACCAGCTTTTAATCCTCTCCATAGTTACATGCCTATATTGCTTTTCCTTCTATTTCAGAGAACAAGACAGAAAAACAAGCATAAAGCTTTCCCAGCAAGATGCCTTTCAAACATACAAATATTGCAGACCAAACTGGCTGCATGGCTTTAAATTCTGAGGATTTCCAGCAAAATCAGTATAAGAAGGACCTTTCTGTTATTACTTAAACATTTCCTTGCTTGAGATGGGTATTAGTAGCAGTTGTGGTATATTATAGTTTTATTATGAATGCTGCTTTTTTTTTTTCTTTTCCATATCTAAGGTTGATGACCCATTTTGTTAATACTTTTTCAAGTCTGATTTAAGCTTTTCTTAATAATTGAAATTTTAACATTATATCAGAGCTGAAACTTATGCCAAACCTCAAACCCGAAGACAGACCGCATTGCTCTGTAGATTGGCTCCTTTCCTTTGACCTAGCTTGAGAAAGCATGCAGGCAGCAAAAAAAAACTTCTGGCACTGTTTGTTGGGTCATGAGAGGAAACCAATTCCTCCAGTGCATCAGGTATATGCAATTCCTTGGAAGTGCTTCCTTTACAGTGGTACGTAGAAATACATCTCAAAGAGAAGAGATGAAAAGAAAATTATTCACTTACTGCAGCAGTAGTTTTCCTTCATTTTTTTTGCTTGGACAGGTCCCAGACATTTTCAGCTACATGATCTCTCCAGCTGATAGTGATGGCCAGCTATCTGTATTGATAAGCAGGTTAAAGTTCAAGGGGTCTTTTGGCATTATGCCAGTTATGATTCTTCAAGCAGCTTAATAGTGTTTCTTTCTGACAGTTGTAGGTATTTTCAGTTGATGTGCGTCTCTCTAGAGACAAAGAACTGAAGCTGAAATTTTCTATCATTCTGTCAGAAATGACTGAACAAAACAGGAACAAAAATCTACATTCTGCCTTCAGGAACTTTTAAAATTTCTGTATAGTAGATGATACAATATGCTTCAGTTCTCCAGAACCTTTATCTTTTTTTTAATACATCCAATAATCCAGTCTAGAAAATTTGTCTTCTAAACATACATTGGTAGTATGGGATCAAAACCTGCAAAATATCGTAATTAATATTTATTGCAGCTCCTGGCAAGAGGTGTAGAATGCAGAAATCCAAATCTGCTGGGGTGAGGAGATCTTTAGATCAGGGACTTTTGCACAAGACAGAAGTCTCCTGCGCAAGACATCTCTCCTGTTCTAGAGAGATGACAATTATCTGTCCAGTCTAGCTGGCTCCATAGAGTCAATTGGATCACTAGATTAAATTTTGGATCTATTGATGTAAGTGGATAATTATACCTTTTCTGTTGGAAGTGGAGCTAGCTTAGGTATTATAGTTATAATATGTATGTTTATGTGCAAATAGCTCTTACTAGGTGGTCTGAGCTTAAAATACAGAATTTGTCACCCTTTGTTGGAGCTGAAAACATGTCCACAGTGGTTTAAAATAATGTTGATAATAATTTATTGATTAGCTGTGAGAGGAAATTTAATTTTGTTAAAAGGAACATGAATGGGAACTTAATATGTTCATTTATTTTCCTTATGAATTTTTACATATATGATTTTTCTTCCTCCTTCTCTGTCAATTCTTTACTCCCCGCTCCTCTCTGAAAAGAAGAGTCAATTGCCTTAAGTAAGCACATGAAGAAACTACAGAATTATGAATTAATGTGCCTATTTTCATAGCTGGACATCCTGGTTCTTACTCCATCCTGATGTCCTCGTCTGAGTGGCCATGAGTGAACCAGATTATAAAATTGAGACTAGGAGCTAGGACCAGACTGTTGTTTGTTGTTGGGCTGCTGCGAGTTCCCCTGATAAAACAGACATTGAGGAATTGGCTGATATATACTTACGTCAGCTAAGCAGAGGTCTAATGTACTTACTGATTTAGAGAACAATCCTTATCAGATGGTCCAGAGGCTGATGCACGTGAGAATCAACTGCCAAAGACATAAAGCTGTTCTGTCATGTACCACTGCGAACATTCAGAAAAAAGCAAAGTGACTGCAAAATGCTTGCACTGTTCTGTGCTCTGCTGATAAGAGGTTTTTAACAAAATACAGGCTTGCTTTTCATAAGAAAATGCTAGTTATTCAAACCCAAAAGCTTTTCTCATACTGTATAATTTTCAGTGAAATTTTGGTTGAGAAAAAGATCCATACTCATAGCCTACTTGATAAACTCTACATTCTTCAGAAATAGCTTTTTTGTTTTCTTTCTGGGATATACTGAAAGGTCTGAGGAAGTTCTTCTGCTTTTGTCTACTGTGTTAAGTGGTATGAATGCCTATAGCATTAAATGTAAACATAAATGTCAAATATTGAGATTATGTCAAAACTGAATGTGGAATAGAACATGTGACTAGGAGAACCAGTGTAACATATTGGTTTACTGTGATTACTACAAAATTAGCCATTCTCATTTTAAATTTTGGAATGATAGCTAAATCTAGCAGCTAAATAAAAACAGTTCAGTTCTATAGGAGGATGCTGATAAATGATCTGGCAGATCACATAATTATACCGTCTAATCCAACAGTAGAGAAACCGCAGGGACATTTTTTTATTAATAAGGAGAATGCACTACCATGAATCCGTCTTACAATAGTGTTTATCTTTTTAATAATTATAAGCAGCTAGTTAAATGCAATGACAAGTCTAATAAATAGAGATTCTATAGGCGTTGTGAATAGGATTATCATGATATATTTATCTTAGTTTCTTTTTAAAACTCAAAATCTCTAAAAGGTCTGAAAACCCTCTTAACTGACTTTTATGGGGTTCCTATAATCCTATTTATAAAAGAAAAGTTTCCATGTTCATTCACTGATGTAGGTCTGCAAAATGCTGTTTAAAGATTTTTCTGTTTGAGTAAGATTTATGAGACAATATGTTTTGGAGAAGTGCCACAGTTTTGCAAACGTGGGATTGGGAAGTGCTGACAAGATTCAGAAAGGCAACTCAAAAACTGCCTTATTCATCACAAGGAAACATTGGAGCAAATCTGAAGAAAAAGTAATTATAATTTCCAAAGCAGACCTAGGCCTTATATGTATTAAATTTACAGCGTTGTAAGGGGTGCTACTGAAAACTACAGTGATGCTTAAGATAGCATTTATTCCACCACCATCAAAGAAAGGGAAATTTGGATTGCCTTATAAGACACCTAAAATTGGTAGTTTAAGACATAATTTTGAAGCCTTCTGCTAGTCGAAATCTGGTGGAGTTAAACGGAGTGTGCATAAAAAGATTACAAAATCAAAAAATTATTTTGTTAAAGTTGATGTGTTTTCCTCTTAGAATATTTCATGCCATTTCAAAATCATCTGCCAGGTACCCAATTTATAATTTGGAGCTTGGAAGAGGCTACATTGCTGAAAAAAAACCCCAGCATTGCAACAGAAACCAGCTATCCCGATCAAGTTGATTCTTGGTATGTAACAAGAATAGCAGTGAGGAAAGGAAAGGTTGTTCTCAATGAAGTTTACTGCTAAGTCACAAGTTCCAATGATCTGGATATGTAGATGTGGATATAGTAAAAGACAGCTTGGTACTTGTGTTGTTTGAGAAATAATGAATCCTTCTATGCGTGGGAGAGTTATTCTGTCTCGCGAGTCCCAGAGTCCCACCTTGCTGACACCAGTCGCTTGGCCCAGCTGCCTGCTGCTTTGGCTCTGTGGGACACCAGCGTAGCTCTGCTCATGCTGGGGATTTTCAAAGGAGTCCATCTTGAGTTCTGTAGTACATCTTCTGAAAAGAAGATGTACTACAGGATTTACTATCTCAAATCGATATAATTTATGATTTTCTGTATTTTCAGGACTGAAGCATTGCTGGAGGGCATTGCAAATGAATGAAGTGCATTTGAAGCATGAATTGTGCTTCATTGGTGACAGCAGTAAAATATCTTTAATGAACTGTTAATCCATATATCTTTATTATATGCATGAGGTATTCATGTATTTCTAAACAGCTCTTCTTATCTGTCTTCATAATTGAAGTTGTTCAGTGGCTTTGTAATGAAACTTTGAATATGTGCTGAACTAGAAAAAATTCAGTGTAGATAGTCTTCACCTAGAAAACACTGATTTTGTTTCTTCTGCCATTATACCAAAATGCATCAGAAAACATGTGCTCATGTAAGCTGACATAACTCCACTGTGTTCTGTGAGATTCATGCCAACTAGGATTCTGACCTGTGATGACTAACACTATTACTGACATCAGCATTATATTGCAGAGTGATGAAGGTCTAGGAAACAGTTGTCTTCAGTCTTAGAGAACATACGATGTTTCATATTTACTTGCTTTGCATCAATTAAATATTGAAAATAAATACCTGTATCGTCATTAGAACAGGACTCTATGAATAATCTGTAGGAAGCTGCCTTGCCTAGTGACTTGACTGTTACGTACTTGCAAGTGTGTTACTTTCATGTCATTGTAGATAAACATTTGAAAAAATTTGATCAAATCGTACATCTAAACTTAAACTGTAGCTGTGTGTTAATAAAATTCCTCACTATGTGAGCTATACAGTTATGTGTAGTATATTTTGCAGATGAAAGGCAAGGTGGGGGAAAATACCCTTTTAATGCTAGTACTCCTCAGTTCACCTCTTTGGCATGTCTGTTTCGGTGCAGGGAGTTAAATGGCAGGGGAAAAAAAACCAAACTACCAAGAAACAAAACTGGAAAGGACAAGGCCCAGTTTAGAGCAAAAGTGTCGAGGGACCTAAGTGAAGGAAGGCCTACAGGGGCAAAGTTTGTCTTTCAGATGGCTGGCCCCAAGATTAGAGGGAATGCTAAATAGGTTAAGGATCACGACTAGAACATGAAAGTGGACAGTGGGCACCCATGAGCCCTGGCAGGAATACAGGGAGCAGGGAAGACCCTGTGTTCGGTCAGAGGTGGAGGCAACCTGCTATGAATGGAAAGACGAATGGCAAAGCGGAGGAAAAGGTACAGGTTTTATTGCTGTGATCTTTGCACTTTGGGCTAAATTGAACAACAAGTACTGGTGTTTAAAAAGATCTGAATCGCTTTACTCAGCAGCTTTCATAGGCTTCTGAAAGAAACGGGTCCGTAGGTGTACAGTGCAGTTAGACTTGTGAGGTTAATGTAATTAATGAAAAAGAACTGCAGCCTGGATTTTCAGCCTTAAAACGTTGGGACAGTCTGGTTGTAACCAGAGATGATAAGCCACAGGGGTAAAACTCAGAAATGCACCTCACAAAGGAATTATTCCCATGATTAAATTATATGTTGTCAGATTTGGGGGCTCACATCAATCTATGATCAAATATGTATCTGCATGTCAAGCTACTCTGCCTCTGAGTTAATTAATTCCTCCTACTGCAAAAAATAATTGAAACCCATGTCAGACAACTAGTAGTATAAATGAAGTCGTGAAAGTTTAGTAAATTTTTATGTCATTTCTGTAATCATGTTTGTGGTTGAGGTGCCAAGATCTCTTTTTTCAATATATCAGAATCTAGCAGAATAGCTGTGGTTGAGTAAGCGCCTCAAACTCTATTAGAACCAAACAATTAGATCTTCTTTTGATTAATCCTCTTAGAGAGGTACTGTTGTCATTTTGTGAGATCAATTTTGAAAAGGTTTATTTCTTTGTACTGTGAGAATGTCTTACGCCGCTGTTTTGTGTGTGTTTGTTTGTTTAATGGTGCTCCCGTTTGAACTTTAGTAAGAGTATTCCAGAAAAGAGTCTGAGATTAACTGTTCTGGATTAAAATTTAAACTAAATGCAGCTGGCGTGACCTCAAAATAATAATCATCGTGAATGAAAAGCTTAAACAAGTATTTATGTAGTAGTACATTTTGAAAACAAGAGTAGAAAACAGTTATTTTATGGCAAAGCACACTTTAAATTACTCCCTGGATTAACTTCACATTAAATCCGATTCACCATAATACAAATGCCTTTCTTTAATATCTGATCTAGGATCTACAGGAAGAAAATTATTACATTGATTTTACTTACATTTCTTCTTCACGTAAAATATATTAACATGTATCCAACAGTAGAATATTAGTGGTATTTTAAGATAGATGCTTCTCTATGCAAAGTTAGAATCACATTTATCAGACAGCAAATTTCAAAGATATTGAAGATTAATAGAAAAATGATACAAAATACTTATAGTCCTTTATTCTCCGAACAGTTATGCCATGGATCATATCTTTTCCTTTTGGGTGCACATATACCTGCTTTTTCATAACTGTTAGCTGTTCCCGCATGTCTCACTTTAATTTCATGTTATTGAGCCTTGGGCAAGTTTCTTCATAAAAATACATAAACATTTTTGCTAGTTTAGTTACTGTATTAAATGTCAGTGTCTCTACTCTGGCTTGTTCACATTTCATTCATATTCCTTGGCTGACTATGGTAGAGGAGGGCTTTAACCTGGCTTTCTTGCGTACTCTCAGTTAATCAATCAGGCATTTCAACACAGGTTTCCTAAAAAGGAAGCAAATCCATCTTTTAACAACTGTTGCATTTGCCTTAAATGTTAAAAAGCTAGATTTAGATCTCTTCATTGCTTAGTTTGATCCCCCAGCCTCATGGTGAGTGCACCTCTTCTACTTCAATGTGTATTTAATTTATTTATATATGGGAATACCTCTTAACAACTTTGGCACTACAAAGTTTTTAATAAGCTGGAGCAAAGTTTCCAGATATGTATTTGCCTTCCATTTGAGTGTTTTGCAATCCTTTTGCTTTTCCTTTTTTTTTTTTGAGGTGTATCCTTACTATGGAAAGAAATGTGGTTGGTTTTTTCTCTCTCTTTCTTTGTGTGTATATCCCTGCACGAAATGGAAATCTCTGGCCAATGTTAACACTGAAATCTCTCACACATCTTTCACAATTACATCCTTGAATCCTTGAATCAACTTAAAAATCGCTTAAAGTCCACAAGTTCCTTTAATGTTCCTTACAATTGAATTTCTAGTCATCAATAATCATAAAATACGGCATTAAGAAAACCCCAAACCCCACGGAAATAATGAGCTGAGATAGATATAAAATGGCTTAGAAGACTCACTTCCTAGTGTGGTCAACTATAGTGTTATTGAACCTTGCATAGCAGATAGCCAACCAGGGTCCTGACCCTGGTATTCAAGCCATATAAGCACATAGACAGTCTTTAGCAGTTACTGTCATTTGCTGACCTAGGAAAGGGTGGTGGCCTCCCAAAAAGGTGATAGCCATCTGACTCGCTGTCATTTTCACATTATCTTTCCAGGGTGAAACTGCACTCTAACGTGACTATTCTCAGTCTGTAATGGCAATAAAATCTTAGAGACTTTTCATCCCAATGATCACAATCAAACAGGCTGTAATCGCTCTCATTAACCCTAAGCTCTTATTTTTGAGGTTTGCTTGATCAAGGCACACATGCAAAACCACGTTCACCAGAACTGAACTGTTAATTAGCATTGCACTTAGTTTTCCTTTCACCGTTATCCATTCAAGAATGTCCTGCATTGCATACTCAAGGCATTATGTAGATATGTGCAGGTGAAAGCAATGTATTGATAGGAGACTACTGAACAAGGCGCTTTCTCATTTGTGTTAATTTTATGAAATTTAACTCCTGTATACTTTGCTCTAGTATTTCTCTGTGGTCTTTATTCAGGTAAGCACTCCCTCACGATCAACGCCTGGACTGATCGCTACTGTGTTAAAGGTGGCTTGTTTTTCTTGGGCAAACTACTGGCTTACTTCTCTGAGTAATGCTATGTTAGATTTAAGTGAATAATTTGATTACAAAACTGAGGATTACAATAAAAAATATGCTGCAATAGGAGAACCTGAAAAGCAATGGAAAACAAAACAATGTATTGTTTGAGAATATGACAGGCAAATCACAGTGTGTAGTTGGACTTTCTAACAAACTGTTTTACTGCCTCTTTTGATTTTTTACACACACAAGCTTTTCCTGAATCCTTAGTAAGTGTGCAAACAAACATTATCTTATAACATTGAATCAAGAAGTTTACTAGTTTTCTATTTTGAAATTAAAATGTAGCCAAGTTCTTACTTGAAAGGAATGTCAAGGCTTTGCAGAGAGACTGAAGGATAGTGATTCATTCAGTAGAGCTATGAAAAATGAAGCACAATTTAGCAATTATGTTAGTCATGACCATAAGGGAGCTGAACTTCTCAAGTTAGATTTCACGTCCCTAGAGGAGTACATTTAGGGATGTTGTACTGTCATCCCCTTGAAGAATTCAGATTTTAATTTCTCAGTCCTAGAGAGGCACAGACATTAAGAACAGAATTTTATGTTATTAAAAGCTGGAAAGCTGGTTTTGAAATTTTCTTATAAACCACTGCTTGCTTAGAAGCCCAGTAATTTTCCAGCTGAAAGCTCTTTCTGGTGTAGTATTTGTGTAGATAACAAACAGAACATTTCTAAGCAATTTCACAAGTAATTAAATATAGCTGGATGAATATAGTTATGTGGTTCATTTTGAAATCAGTGTAGGACTTTTTTTAGAAAGTAATGGAGCAGTGCATCATTTAAGATGGTCATTGTGTTAGACAGAAAGTCTGAGAATTATTTTTAGTGTTTTTTTGCCATAAGAGCACAAGAGGTGCTTTATAAGGCACAGTCCATGTACTTTGCCTTAGGAAGGATGCTGGATCTGATGCTGTAGTTAGCAGGGCCAGTTGTACAATGGTGTAGCTCCTTAGAACTGAGTGATAATTAAAGAATGTTCTCTCTAAAATAAAGAAGCAAAAGCATCTCTTCTGTAGGAAACATGGCATATTCTGAAAAATTCTGCAGTAATCCGTTTGGGCTGAGAGATATCTTTTGTGTTATGTTTTCTTTCACCTGGAGATACAGAGCTGTTAAGTAAAATGTTATCTGCTGCAAAATTCTTGATGAATGAGTATAATTTCCATGTTATTCTGATCATGAATATTCTCTGAATATTGTCATGATCAGTTTGAGCACTAGGTTCTGAATTTTCAAGCTAGTCTGCTTATAATATTTGTGAAGTGTAGAAAAACAGGCAAATTACATTCAGCTACATATATGATGATGAACAAAATATTAAAATAATATCTTGGAGGTGAATTACAGTCTATGTTTGCTAAATTTTCTCAGTTTAAACAAGACAAGACAAAAGTAACACTTTTGGTGATTCTGGACTACACCTTCTGAGGGATGCTCCACTTCAAACCTGGAACATCAACAAAATGGAAGCTATGAAAATATTGCCACTTTTTAGTGAATAGGCTGATAATCAGGTTGGTTTAGTAGCATGTTTTCAAATCAGGCAACACAATGTGAACAGCAGTTGGGGTTAGTATGTCTTATCGGGACAGATGAGTTAAAGCACTTTGTGGGATGTGTAAAAAGAAAGACCCAAACTCATCAAAGTCCTGAGTGCAGTAGAGAAAAAGCTAGACAATTCTGTGCTACGGATAGTGGCCTGTCCTATCATGGTGTTCTCTAGATTAGAGCAACGCTGCAGTGTGGTACTTTCTGCATAATGCTTTCACAGTCTATTCATCTGTTTTTATTAAATGTGGAAGGAATAGGGGACACTCTTACGGGTAGCATGAATTAAGGCAAAGGGAACACCAGCAACTAGGGAATGGCCTCTAATCCAGTTTACCTTCCCAGACTACAAAGCCTGAACCCTGTACATTGAGGTGCCAGGCACTTCACAGGCTGAGGAAAATGGCAGCAGTATATCAGGTGTTGACTACAAATGATTTTTTATTTGGTTTGCTATAAGTCCTGTCACAACTGTTTCCAGAACCAAAACCAATATGCCTATAGCCCATATATACTATATACTAGATAATGGGTTTAACCCAATATTGTTCAAGAATAACTTTTTTTGAAATATTCTTCCTGATGAGCTCTGGGGACTTGTTTCTGTTTAGTTCTACTCATCCTGAAGTATTCAAGGATGGAGCTATTCAAGGACAGATAGTGAATTTCAGTTTCTTTCCTGACCTTAATTCAAATTTAGTTTCTCATGTAGACAAATCCTAGATCAAGGTCACATGTGTAAATAAGAATGGTCATGTTACATTTCATCCTGTTTATGATCATTCTTAAAGAATATAGGGGAAAAGTTCACCCGCTTGATTCTTTCCTCTTTTAAACATTTATACAGCTCTCAAGTGTGGTTAAGCTTTTCTAATGTTCTACTTCTCATTACCAAGACCTACTTTGAAGTACTTTGATTTGGCAATTCTTCAGCAGAACATTTATTTTTAACAATTCCAAATGCCAGAAGTTAGTTTCACACATAAGATAGAGTGCTGGATTCTAGTATCTCCTAATTCTTTCTTTTTTCTTCATTTTAATTGCAGTATTGCAATTTTAAATAAAAGCCCTATTCATATTTTTACATTGTCATATACATTACGTGTACTATATCCTTTCTTCAGAACCACTGAGATGGTAATGATTTTACAGTGAAATTGTACTGTAATTACTACAGCTGTTATGCTAAAGCATTTATGTCTTGCTCTGTCTTTTGAATGAAAAATTCTTTTAGTGAAAATAGATTTGATGAAGCTGTTAATTATTCAGTAAAAAAGACATCTCAATTAAGGTGGTGGTATTTTTTCTACAACATTTTAGGCAGACTAAGGTAACTCTTAAATTATTTTAATATTTTATGTAATAGTCTGTAATAAGGCATAATGCAAATATTTGTATTTTTTACTTTTCACAATTTTATCCCAACAAGTAGAGATCTGTACGTTGTTCCTCAGAACCCAAGATACACTTTAAAAACAGAATTCAAGATAAATTGGCTCTGTCATCCCATCTGGAAGGTGTGATTATGTATTAAAAGTATAACTTTTATATTCTGGTACTTCAAGCGTTTAAGTTTAATTATAAGTAGGAAAGTAGGACTTCTAAACCAAATGACAAGTTAGAGCTTGGATTGAAGTAGGGTTATGTTGGTTGTTATGTTGATTGTTATGTTGACCTGTTAGGCCAGCTGAACCAACTACCCTGATTCATCTGATAGCGTAACTGCACATACACATGACCCATAATCTTGTTCTGTGGAAAGAATTCAAGTAGAAATCCCCCTACTGTAAAATATCTTGAAGGTGAATCAGATTGTTTTGGCAGTATCAGGCTGAAGACGTATTGTTACACATGCACTTGTGCTGTCAGATATGGGGGGCAATAATTTCTAGAAAAAATGGGATGGAATGGGGCACAGAGAGATAGCTGGAGCACTATGTCTGACCATATTCTTAGACTGAATATGAGGGACTGCCATTTCAAAAACCTTTTCTTCTGTAATATATTTTTATAGAGGTCCTCCTGTAACCTCTGCTAACTTAATATAACATCAGTGATAAGTTGTATGTGTGTTGAGAGAAATGGAATGGAAGATGGCATATTAAGCAGCCAAACGGTACTGTAGTTCATGCTCTGCCCATGGAAGTCAACTGGTCAGAAATAAATATAAAATAATTTGTAAATAAGCACAAAGGATCCAGATTACTTACCAGGACCGAGATTCTACAGCTTGATGTCTCAAAAAATCTGTAGCTATTAACGAAACAAATGTAAAAGTTGCCAGAATTGTTAGCTCTAAAGGTTTGGCCACATTTATATATGTTGACCTGTGGTATGCAGCAAGGAAATTCTGTCCTGGTTCTAATTTCTATCTTGGGGAAATCAAAATGTTAATTATATACAGAATATATAGTATTTAATGTAGTTTGATTTCACAGGGAAATCACAGAACAAAGTGTAGTTATTTTAATGTTAACGAAGGACTCCTAGGTTGTTTGCTCATATGTGACTTCATCAAGTAGAGGAAAGGATACTCATGGTAGGCATCATAGATGAAGATTCTTTGATCACTGGGCAATGACGTTATTTTTAGTACTGAACACTTACCAATCTTCTGTCCTTAACAATTGCAGAAATTACACCAAAAAGGCTTTCAAAAGCCTTCACAATGACAGCAACGTATTTTCTTAGTAGTAGTCTAGAAGATATATTCAGTACAAAGTTACCAGTTCTGGTTAATGCAGTCTTAAATGAAAGAACATCAGTTGACTTTTTATACAACAGCTTGTTCTTAATGTTTCTAAAAGGACTTTCTACTTCTTTGCATGCTGTTTTCAAAGGACAAGTATCAACATTCTTCAACCCAGATTTTCTGGTCCCAAGGAATGAAGGAGATATTCAGCATGTTGATTCAGGATGGGTATACCAATGACTTCAGGGTGAATGAGAGGAAAGGCGGAATAAAAGAGTGATGAGAGATCCATTTCCAAACCCTTATCATCTGTGCTAATTGATAAGTTGATAAGATACCACTGCATGGGAAGATATTATCTCATCTATAAGTTTCAAGAGTAACTAAAGCAAAACGTAGTTTCTAGCAGTACTAGGCAGCAGAGGGAACACGAGAGAGAGAAGACAAACATTTTCAGTCCACTAAATTTTATCTAGTTGCTGACAAGAGAGACTCCATTTGCTGGATTATGTGATGAGATCAAATACTTAGTCCATCACGATCATATTAAAACAGTCTGGATCATGTGAAGGGGAGAGGGATTGTGGCATAGTATTGTCATCTGGAGAAATGCCTTCTAGCAGGAACTCTTCTAAAACAGCAAACATCTCCCATGCTCTGTGACCATCCCTGGAGCAGAAGTAGGTCATGATGTTTCTTACAAGTGTGGGAGATGCAGTTGTGATGACTGGGAGCTGTGAGGTTAGGCTAAGAGAGTTCCTCTGAAGCACAGACAGTGAGATATGCCAGGCCCGTGCTCCTTTGATAATTTCCAGTGGTACGGAGGTTTGGATACAAGTTTCTTGCTGGAATGTAGAGCCAACACTCAAATGTGAGTGTGAGGTGATCTGTTTAGAAATATTGTTCTTCTGCCATGGAATATTTTTTTAAAAATAATGGAGGGGACTGCTTTGGAAGATTTAGAGGCTTAACTTCTGCCTTTTAGCAGCTGCTTCGATCACTGTGCTCAAAGCTGCTGTCTGCAGGAAAAATAAAGCTTTTTAAACAGCTATGGGGAATAAGGGCTATGTGCCTTTTCTGCGTGTTTATTGCATTAGCTCCAGCAAGTAAGACGTACTGAAAGTCTTCTATCATCTTCAAGCATGATTTTTGGCAGGTGATGAGTTTACATTTGATTTCCTAGCTTGTTGTTGATAGTGATTTAGTTAGATTATGATGAAGACTTTGAGACATACAGACTGTTCAAGTATTTGGCAACTTCAAGATGAAATAGCTTTAGCTAGCACTCTATATAATGTATATACAATTCAGAGGAACCTTACAGATCAAATGCCAATCTTCAGACAAAAATAAACATTCAGCAAAAGCCATTAGAAGGATAATTTGCAATTTACAAATCAGTCCGTAGATTGTGCATTATTTGTCTTTGATTTCATGGATTGCTTGTGAAATGGGAATATCAGATAATGGAAATGGATGTTGAGGCAATAGAAACAGTCATAGAGTTTAGGGTAAGGATAGAAACAGTCATACAGTTTAGGGTAAGGAAAGACTAGTTGGTACTTGTTGGATCTAATAGAAGACAGGTAAAACACCTGAATAGGTGTTTTAGTACATAGTACATAGTAATTAATTTGAAGTTTGAGGATTTTTTCATTAAGATTCAACCTGGGAAGCAATTGAACAGAGGAACCAAATTAGCATTGATGATGGTTCATTAGCAGAAGCGAGAGAAAAGTTTGGAAGACACTTAAAGCTTGGCTGAAATTGGTTTCATTCTGTATCTTGGGTGTGCACAAAGGAAGGTGAGAGAAATTCACGTATGTGAGAATTTGTGCTGATGACATACATTAACTGTAATGGTGAAAGTTACTTTTGGGGAAGGATGAATAACCGGGGGAGACAAGAGAAACAGCAGGAAGAGCATCAGCAACAGGATCCCAGCTGAGCCTCCTCTGGGGCCTCTCTCCGGAGCAGCAGGTGGTGATGATGGAGGTGATGGTGAAAGGTTACGTAGCTGCAAATAACAGACCTTTAGTGTTACTGACGTTAAGACACTAAGGCTTCTCAGGCACTTGCAATTAGTTTGATCAGGTTTGTTGAGAATTATGCAAAAATTCAAGAATGCTTTAGAGAGCTTGGATCAGTTTATGGTTTCAGGTGGAAACTGTGTAAGAATCCGTGGCTTTCTGTGATTTCAGCTAGGTGCTAAAGAAAATTTAGAAATTATGACTAACTTTTGATTAAGCCTTTAAACACACTTGAACCCGTTACTAAATGAGACCCAAAGGATAATATTTATACAGTATTAGAGTGCTAAATAATATGAAAATTTATAGGATGAGTAAGGTAAAATAATGGAGAATGCCTGCCTGAAGGAAAACCACTTCATCTTGCATAAACATGATCAATACCTAAACAGCCAAGGCAATTTATCACCATGAAAATGCAGAGTTTTATCATTAAGGAAGTGTAAATTTCAGTGTGTGTTATATAGCTGCAGAACTATTTTAATTCTTCAATATGGGATTGAAGTTTTGGTATATCAAAATGTTGGCTGAATTACCAGCATATTCAATATTTATTTTCTAATGACTGAATTATAATTACAGATCAGTGTGTACCACTCATAGTGCTTAAAATAATCATGAAATGAATGTGATTCGTGAAACCCTTAGCAACCACAAGGCTTCCTGTGCATATGCTCAGACACAGTGGTGACTGAGAAGTAATTTCAAAAAACACATTTGCAGCACTGAAAATGTGATATATCTTTCTTGCATTTTGCAGTATCAGAATTTATTGAGAGGCAGCACCTCTCAATAATATATAATAATAGAAGAAATATTAGGTAACTGCATTTAAAACTGCATTTTTTTATCATTTCAGGGAAGTGAAACACACATCAAGGTCTGACTCAAGAGCTGTCGGTTCTAATCCTTGCTCTCCATTGACATGCCGGTCTTGCCTTGACTGGCAGAATGTCCCTGTATCGGCATGTTTTTCCCTACCATAATGTAAAAAAACTTGAAGTAAAAGTTAGCCATTTTGAAGCCATGTTAGTTGGCCACTTCGTAACTGCATGTAGGAGCAAGGGAACAGGAGTGGCTACCCAAAGGGATCACTCCTGAGTCTTTACTACTGTATTCTGGATATTTCTCCAGTATCTCTCATCCATTTATATGATCAGGCCTAGTCTTTTATAGCCATGTATTACAAATATTACAACTGTATCTGGGATTTTTCTTTTTCATAGTCAGTATTTATCTTCCATCTTACAGAAAACACAAAAAAGTAATTATATCTCGTGTCATAATAAAAGATTCCTAGTAATCCGTATGTTATAACTTTTTACTTGAAAAAGTGAGAGCATGGACTTTGTGCATGGTTGATTGTTATTATTACAATTTGGTTTTTATTTCTGATCTACGTTATTTTAAAGTATTTGTTGGGGGGACTGGTGTATTTAGATAAAGATTTCTTTTACACATGTGGGTTCTTAACAGAAAAGTGTAAAATTCAAATGATACCAATTCACATTAAAAATCATTGGAATTTGGGCAATTTATGTAGGGAATTTTAGAATTCCAGTGAAATAGTGATATGTTTTATTTGTTGTGACTTTTCCAAGACGAAGTTTTGCTATTCCCATTTTGGATTTCTCCTAATTCAAATATTTTCCTGAATCTCAAATGTGTATGTATGTAAAACAACTTGGATTCTGGGATAGGGCTGTTTTAAATGGATGAGCTGAACTTCTCATTGTTAATGATTTGGAATTCCTGGATATTGGCCCTTTTTCAGAGCGTTCATGTTTGAGTGAGGATGTAACTTCTGCCTTTGAAAGCTGAGGAACTACTGGGTGACCAATGCTTTCTACAGGTTGTGAAGATTATTTAACTGATTATTACAAGAATCACTACAGGTAGCAAAACTGGTTTCGAGTTTTAATTCTAAATAGTTTTAGAGGAAAATTTCCCACTTCTGCAAAGTTTTTAAAGACTAGTGGTGTTTAAACTGTGACCAACCATTTTGTCAGAATATGGTTACTCTCCTCCTCCTTACTTTTAATTTCACATTACATATCAGCCCATTTTTAGTTTGTAACGTTCATTTAGAGTGTCAAATCACTTGTATAATAAAGATTACAATTATCCACTTAATTTTCTTACTCAAATAGTCCAAGCAAAACATGAAACAATTGTTTACAGAAAATAATCATTTGTTCTGTCCTTAAACTTTTTAACACATTGTCAGTATTTGCTCATAATCTTTTCAGGGAATTAATACATTTGGCACACAGCTAGGCTTTTCTCAACTAGTTCATGGGAACATAATGATTTACAACTTGTAATTGGAGTTGACTTAACCAACACAGATAATTTTTAAACTGGCATTGTGATTATTGAATATTAATATGAATAACTATTTCTCTGTAATTAGCATTAGCATGTGTTTATTATTTTCAAAGAATTATCCATGTGTTTGTTGCCCATACTTCAACAGTGACTTCCATTAATTTCAAAATGTAATAGGAAGCAGGGTTAGTTTACAGTTTACTTTTTACAGATTATTTCACTTCCCCTTTAATAGGATCTGTGGCAAAAGCCAGCTTTTTTTGTACAAAGTTTCCAAAACAGTTTTAAGTGAAGTCCAGATGTGTAAGTTAGAAAGCTGTTTCTTTGCAATGCTCGATGGTGGGGCTCGGTCAGATGGCAGATAAAGGCAGTCTTTGGGAAAGCAGACACAGAGTCTTTTTCTCAGGTTCAGAAGTTAACTTCAGGCTGAATTTTCCTCTTCTGCTTCTTGAAGACTGTTAAGCTGAACCTTTAACTCTCATTTATTCTCCATGATTCCTGGTAATTTTCCCTTGGAAAAGGAAGAGGCAGTCTTTAAAATCTGAAATTGAAATTGTCCAACTCGTCTGCCTCTCTACTTTACAGTCTCCCTTCTTAAGTAATCCCACTGCTGGCACCTTTCTTTGTTATCTTTTTAATCTGTGTTTGGGACAATTATTCAGTATTTCCAAGCATATTTCTCTTGTTGAACTTTGCTTGATTACACAGAAGAAAACATTTTCTCATGATGATATTGCAAAAAGTCTTTTTTAATCACTGATTCCTTATCTTCCTTTTTTTCCCTGTAGTTACTGAAACTGTCATAGGAAGCCTGCTGAAATAGCCTAAAGTCTGTCCTCAGTTAATTTGGTACAACCCCTGAAAGTTACAGTAGATTTATCAAAAATGTAATTAAAATATGGGGTAAGTAGAGAATTTTAACGAGGAAAGAGGGAACAACTGAGTCACGATTTTGATATTGTTAATCAAGAACATACTGCTTTGGCTCCTAGTAAAATCCTCATTTTCTCCTGGTTTGCCTGTGTTGCTGGGTGAGCCTCAAAGCTTATTGCCCGCAGTTGGGCATAGGTATCAGCTGTACGGGGAGGTGAGGGAAACACTGGTCCTGGTAACCTCACAGACAGCACTGTTAAAATAGGTAGGAGCAGAGCGCATTTGAATTGTCCATAAAAGCATTTAATACCACAGTGCTGTTCATGGTGTTTACCCAATATGACAGAAGATGGTTTTCCACCCACTCCTTTTATTAATTGCAGATGTCTCTTTCTCCCTTACAAACCGGGGCTGCTAGTTTTAAAATGCGGCTTTTGGTTGTCCCGAGAGAAATAATCTGTTTCTTTTTCTCTATAAATCTCTTTCCGTCATGTTGTGTCATATTAACTCTGCATACAATTTTCTTTGCACCTTAAAACAGTTCAAACAGTCCATTTTTCTATTTCACAAAATAGCCCTTCTGTTATTTTCTTGTTGCTGTCTATTATTTCTTAGTAGCACAGTTCACAGGCAGGGTAATACAAAGAGCTCCAATTTTAAGTAGCATTTCACGTTTTCTAACAGTTTTTCTCAAGTTTGTTTTCAATTTATCACACTTACTTAAAAGAAAAAACCCAAATAAATCAAAATCCTGCCCAATACAGCTGGAGTAATAATTATTTTTTGTTACTTTTCCTTGTCCTTTTTACAATTTTCTTTGTCTTGTGGAATGCTGGGCTATGAGTATTTTAACACTTGCTGGTTTGTCTCATAAATTGACATACTTATTCTTTACTAAATTGTTAGTCTCGTTACTGAAATGTCAGCTCTTAAGCTCTGTGGCTATTTCGCTTTAATGTGTAATATGTTGAGTACATACAGACCATTCATATGCTGTTATAACCTACTTAATTTTGCTGTGTTGGAAGTCCATTTATCTAACTTTTGGGGTAGACCTCATGATTATCACCTGACAAGTGTCTGATCAGCAACACTATGGAGGGATTTTATTGCTGTGTCCAGCTTCCTAGTGGGAAATTGTACCGTAGATACAGCCAGATTTTTCTTGGAAGTGCACAGCAGAGGTTGGGGGCCACTGGGCACAAGTTGCCACAAAGGACATTCCAATTAGATATTGGGGAAAATAATCCACTGTGAGGCTGGTTAAACATTGAAACTGGTTGCCCAGAGAGTTCGTGAAATCTCCATGCATTCAAAACTCAAGTGGGAATGCCCCTGAGAAATTTGATCTAACTTTGAAGTTATGCTTGACTTTGAGGTTGGCCCTACTTTGAGCAAGAGCTGGATCAGGTGGAGGTCCCTTCCAACCAAAATTATCCCGTGGTTCTGATAGATGTGCACTGAGTCAGCTGCAGACACTCTTGAGGACATGTCCACAAAGTGTGGATGTGAGGTGACAAGGTCACTGGTCACAACTGAATTATACAGATTTTGTCCTTTTGTGAGTGACAAAATCACTTTAATTTTGCCTGAGCAGCTTTTCCAAATTGCCCAGTCTGTTATTGTGTTCTGCATTCCTCCTAGAGTATGAACTATAACTACAGGGCAAGTTACATCAGTTGACTGCCACCTATGCAGCAAGATATTGCAAGGTCATTGTGGCTTAAAGGCTCCCCCGGGGACTCCTTTCCTCCTGCAAGCATACAAATGATGCCACATATCTGTCATCTGGTCTATGCCCTGAGAAAACGTAGAACCACTGGGAATCATAGGATTGAAGCCATTTTGAGCTAATACTGTTCTACCACAACCTGGCCCCCCGCTGTGAAATGTTGCATTTTAAAATTAATTTATGTTTCTACTTTGGAAAGTGCGCTTCGGAGACATGCTCAGTCAAACATGGAGGAAACAGTGCAAGGGGTAGAACCGCCCTATAGATATTGCAAGTATTGGTGATGATGCTGGCAGACTCACCTGGACATTTTGGTGTTGGTGCTCAGGAGGGGTTGTGTGTGTGTTTGTGTGCATTACTGAGGAGCAGACATCCCAGGAGAGTTAGTGAGTGCGTTGGGTACTGCAAGGTGAGTGTCTATAAATTAGCTTCTTCAGTCTATAGGTACCTCTGAAGTGGAAGGAGGTATGTACTGGAACTGCATCCCCATGCATAAGGTATTTCTGTGTAGGAGATGCTCTCCCACAGTATTTCATCCACCCACTTCACTTCTCTGAGAAAATTTTTTAACACTAAATTTTCCATTCCATTGATGCAATGCACTGTGTAAATGCACAGTGCAATGCATTGATGCAATGCACTGTGTAAAATACCAAGTAAATATGGTTGCTAAGAGCCTCGTTTGTATAATATTCTATGCTAATTTGAATTGAATTAAGACTTCGGAGAACTGAGGAGGCTGGTCTTAAAACTCCATTTGCTAAAATTATCCTTGCAGGCTTGGACATAATTATACTTAGGCCAAATAAATATAAAAAAACATGAAAGTGGTTTTATGACGGAACAGTACTTTCCAAGTTTATGAGAGATTTGTTTTGAATATCACTGCATTTTTTTAATTAATACATTTTAATTAGGTCCAATCAAATATTTTGTATATGCCCAATAAAAATAATATATAGTATATATAACATATTATTATATAACATATCATACATTTTTATGTATGCTGTTTCATGCCATAAACAGGATTTTTTTTCTGAAAGTAAAGTCAGCTTAGTGCTGACTCAGTTTCAATCCACTTTTTAACTGAATGGTTGTTTCATGTGTTTTTTTCACATTTCATACACATAAAAAAGATTATTTCATGAAAGTTATGTTAAAATAATTATGCATCTTTAGTTACAGAAATCTTTATCTTACATGAAACTAAACTGTAGATTATTTCACTTCAGAGATATAGCACAGAAAGGAGGAAAATACCCATACTTCTTTAAGCATCCATTTAGTCACAGCTCTACACAGTTTCTGATAAGGTTTTCATTTCACTCCAGTGCTGTGGCTACTCTATATGGTTAAGTTGAGCAGCATCAGAAGTGTTCTCAGCAGAGAGTTTAGGAAAAATCTGGTTTTCAAGGAGTTTATCTGTGTAAGTGTATTGCTACAGAGGCATGAGTTGATGCATTACAAAATCCCCTTTGGGCGTATCCGTGTTTGTAATGTAAAAGAATGTTCTCAAAACTAAAAGTAAAAGCACATTGGGAAAATATTTGGATTTTTCTAATGTCATATGCACCACCTTTCGTCTGGTATAATGATGAATTTTCTGTAAACTCTGAAACAACGGAGCTCTGCATTAGCTCATACTAATAAGAAATACAAATTCTGCAGCAAAAACATACTGGAGGCCTAAATAAAAATTAAATACACTTAAATGAAGCAAAATCAGTATATAGTGGATATTAAAAAATTATAATCAGCCTTCTAAGCACAGAAAAATTACAGTAAGACAACTCGCAAAGTTTTGTTTATTATTTAAACAAAATTAGAGACTCAGGCATAATAGTAATGTCATAAATTAATATGAAATCGCTCTGATGGTAGTTACTGAGTCCTCTCTGACTTACTGGAATGTTTATGCCTTTTCTTAATATAACTTACAAATTTAGCAAGCTGTAAAAACATACAACTGGTCATTGTTATGTGTGTTCTAAAACCAGATCTTTTTTAAAAAAGACAGGAGATGCAGTGATGGTCTCTGGCCTCTGCATTGGCTATTGTGTTGGTTCCAATATTTCAAATAGAAAATGCAGTCACTGAAATTTGATATAAGCAACACACTGATATTTTTATTTTCTTTTTCACAGATTAAGATGCTTGGTAAAGCAGCTGGAGAAGGGTGACATCAATGTGGTGGATTTAAAAAAGAATATTGAATATGCAGCATCTGTGCTGGAGGCAGTTTATATTGATGAAACCAGGTAAGTCTGAGGGAAAAAAAAAGGGAAAGGACGTTGGGAAGCACGTTTGAGAAATTTGGTCTTTGCATGCAATTGTAACTGACATGAGCTGAAGGTCTCTGCACATCAGAAGAATTGTATGTGGCTCTTAGGTCTTTTAGTGACAAGGTTAACGCAAGTAAGATTCCAAAGGTCACATGTAACTGTCATCTGGAGAGTTTGCCTAGTTCTCATCTCCCTCACTTGTCAAATGTCCACAGTATAAAGTCATAAGAATTTTCTGAAGGATGGATTTTCTTTCCCCCACAGGCCACATACCGATAATCATGCTGAGGACTGTATCACTGAAAAAAATGAGCTGTTTTGGAATGAAATGCTCACGGAGATGAGTCAGAATATTATAATCTGGCCTGTAAATACATAAATTCATGAAAAGCTGTGATTTATTTTATAATATTTGATGCTTTGTTTATGATTATTGTTACTGGCAGCATTACTGGCAATCATCTTTAATGTGGGTTGACTCCAATTAAATTAGAAGTTCTAAGTATTTGGCTTCTTGAAAGAATTTTAAGATATGTACTGTATTGAAGCTAACTAGCTAACTTACAGTTTTTATGTCAGTGCGCTGATCTCTTTAAGTTTTTTTCTAAGCAGAATGGTCTTGTAAAGATGTCTGCCAAAACTTCTTCAGTCCTGCTGGAGCGTGCAGTGTATGTCTTGGTTCCATGCTACATGTAAGAAGTCTGCCATCGTACCCATTATTTAATGGACCCAACTCTCTCTCTCTCCCCCTCCCCTCCCCGCCGCCTTGCAAATCTGCATATTTGATATGGTGCTTAAAGTACTGCTTTAACTTTTTCCTGTTTCTTTTCCTTTGATGTGTGTGATTCACACACCAAACCTTGCCAGTCAGGAATTTGGAGCATCTACTATTGGGCAACAGAAAGCCTACCCATTTGAAAACAGAAGAACGAAAACAATAGCAAATAAAGCTGGTATCAGTGGTCCATTTTTCAGAGATTATATTACAGACTAGGTTGGCAGGATCATTTCTACTGGTGTCCTGCTCTTAGAGTGCCTGCATGTCCAATTCTCTAAAAAGATGACCTGAGCATCCTCTCAGCCACGATAAAGTTCTTAGGGACACTTTCAAAAGCGTTGCCAGTGATCCCAAGTTAAATGCACAACTTGAAAAGCATTAAGGATCTCAGTGGTTTCAAAAGCACTCATGTGTCATGAAGATGTTGACAGATTCAATTAAATTAAGCTTAACTGAGCAGACTTGGGCAAACCATCTTGTGTGACTTCCAAGGGACTTGGGCTTTGTGAGAAAACTGAATGAATTTCAATTAAATATTTTAAAATACTGGTAGTTAGTATACCATGGTGGATATATTTATATCAGTTTTGCTGTCTGACTTAAGTTAATCAAGCTTCTTTTACATTGAATCAAGGGTTGATTTGTGGATTTACATTAGTTTGTAGTCATATTTGTAGTTAAATTGATACAGGTCCTTAGGGAGACAGATAAAAGAAATGATCAACAAACTTCTCTTTGGGCTCATATTACCACAATAGAGGCATAAGATTTCATTTTTCAGCAATTGTTCTAAACGTAAATCTTGTTGGCACATCTCACGTGCTCAGGAAGCTTTGGAAGATCGCAGTCCCCTCTCCCCTGTGTTACGGGATATTGTATTGCCACCAGTGGTCAGAGCTTAAGCATATATTTTGTATTAATAACCATGGGAGCTGTGTCAAAGCTGCATAGGGGAAAAGGACATAAACCACTGATTATTCCTTCCATACATCTCCCAAACACTGTGGTTAAATGGGTATAATATTCATAGCTCTTTCTCAGTAGTAGCACTGGGACTATGAAAATAATGTGAGATTTACTTATTTTCTAAACTGAGGCCTCAGTAGAAATGAATAGTATCATTACAATGAGGAATCCAGTCTTTCTGGCTCTGTGTGGGAGCATCGAGACAAGTAACAGACATTTCATACACAGAGAAAACTGGTACACCTGAAAATACATAGGCTTTGGCAGCAACAGGTGCATTATTTTTACTGTAAGCAAATATTTAAATAAGCTAATTACCCTCATAGAACTTAACAGCAGGATTATTAAACTGCCTGAATGATAATAAACATATATCATTTCATAGGGGTTTGGAAGATCTTCATAGTCCTCGGGCTATTTTCTTAATCCTAGGGGCATTATGACCTCATAACAGTGACTATTTATTTTAAAAAATTCTACTTCAGTGTATGGATAAAGCTTTTCCTCTTCCCTATCTTGATGCACAACAATGTTTAATCTTATTTATTTATTACGTTAAATATTTTGCAGAACAATCTGATTTTTCACTGTGCTAAGTCAAAAAGGAAACCAAACAAACCTGAGACAGGTATCTTGCTTTGTTCTAATTTATCGAATACTTCTATTCTCCAATGCAACCTCAAAGTGAGTTTGTAAACCTATCAAATTTTGGTAGCATTCCTTATATAAACACACATTAAGCGTATGTTTTATGTATAACTTTCCATACCTATAGCTATATTTCTGATGTATATGTTTGTAGACATATGAAAGAAATTTTCTTGCCTATATTACTTATAAGTAATAGTTAAAAATGAAATTACTTTAATGAAATCTACTTTTCAACTTTTATTCTCTTATTTTTAGTGTTTTGCATTTTATACCCCATATTCTTCATTTTGGTTTATAGTGTTTGATTTTGTTTTTAATTTCTCTTCCTTTGACTAATGCAGTCTCCATGAAATTCAGACTCAGTGTGATGCATTTTTTGAACCTTGTGGTCTTTGTTTTAAATTTATGCTAAGAATATAGGCTGAGCCCCTGCTTCTTAGTCGGAAAATATTATGTGTAGTGCTGTTTTAAATTTTGACACTTACCCATTAAAAACAATTTATAAATTAAGATATTTATTTTGTGGCAGAGAGAAACTGTAGTCTCCAGTGGTACTTTCATAGTGAACTCTTTTGCATGGCAAACTGCAAAGATAATCACATTTTAAATAGCATGACCAGTATTCTGTAGTCCAAATCTGCACTAAAACATTTAACACACAAAGAAGGTCTCTTCAGCTTCTGGGAAGCTAATTTTTAAGGAACAGAAGCAGTGTATCATTAAGTCAAATGGCAATGGAGGCTGGAATTAGCTTGTGTGGTTACATTTGTCCTCATTCCCACCAAAATTGTCCTGCACAGAGCTACTGCTGTCGGGAGTCTGGAGCTGAGTTAACTGAACTCACTAGCAGATTAGAAATAATCGTTTAGATCGTAAGCAGAATGGCCCATTCCTGCTGAGCCTGAACATGCACTTTTATACATCGCAAAGTTCAAATGACTTCAGTAAGTTTCTTGCATATGAATTGCTGTATGGATAAAAGCAATTGCTATAGTATAGAGCAATAGCAATTAATACATGGAGTAAAGCAGTGGGAAAACCATCTGAGTACAGATTACTTTTATTAACTAAGTCCCAGAAGGAAGTTGCATGCATTACAGGATATAATAGTTCCTGAGATTTGGCTTATGAGATAGAAAATTTAATGATGCCTGGTTCTACAAGGTACAAAATATTGCAGGCTTAGCACCAAAGGTTCAGTATAGAGTTTCTGCAACTCACGTGAAAATACCCATGCTTTCTATTTTAAGCCCATGCTTGAACCCTAGATTTTGTCCTGATGAATTTACTGATCCATTGCTTACATATCGAAGCAGAAGGAGACCTCAGCTTCAACCAGCCACCTAAAACTGAATCCTGTCTGTGGTGTTCTCTTCTTCCCTGCCTTTCTGGGAGCCAGACTTCAATATCAGCTGAGAGAAAGCCCTCTTAAATATCTCTACAGTCAGATTAGGAATAGCAGCTAACAGAGAGTTGGTTAGGAGCATCCTTCTAACTCATCTTTCCGTTATGACGTACATCCTATTAAACAGCATGAGAAAATGGTCCCGCCGATGGTCCCACACCTATTGCAGAAGGACCTTCTGCAATTCTTCACAGGCACAGAGATGAAAAAAGCAAAAAGAAAAATCAAAATGAAGGTCAATAAAGAGATCCAAGTACGAGATATCTCACAGAGCATGTTCAATAATGTAGCCAAAGATCAAGGAAGAGCCTGGCCTGTTCCACAGCTCTGGGGAACCATTTGTTCTACTTAAAAATTAAATCTTAGGCCTTAGTCTGGCAAACCCTTTTTTCTCTTTATAAGACTGAGCTTTTTCAGAGATCAGTTCCAATTTCTTACAGTAGGAGATACCCATTTTTTTCCTGTACATTGTTACTTCATTTGAGTTGATTGGAAAGCCTGTATTGTTCTATAAAGTTGTGTGTGCAGATAGAAGTACATGCAAATGTGTAAGCTGACAGCACCTTGAATCTTTGTAGTGCAACAATCAGCTGGAAATGAGCTGTAGAATTCAAACCCTTTAGCAGAGTATGAAGTATTTTTCTCAGGTCCTCTTACTTTCCTTTTGTCTGTTCCTCTGTTGCTCTACACTATAGCCTTTTATCTGAGAATAAGAGAGCATTTTTTAAAACTATGTACACATACTCATATTCATACCTACTCTTTTTAAAACTATATGCGGTTGGGTTGGGGAAGAGGCAGAGATATAGCACAACAGGTTTTATTCATGGAGTTCTGGGAGCACACTCCTTAGAAACAGGGATAGGCAGTAGGGATAACCTTCCAAAATGACGAAAAATTGGTTTGGGGCAATGACTGTCAATATCCCATATAAAAAGTTCTGAGCTGATGGAAAGTTGTAAAGCACAGAGAAATCAGACATACGTAAGTGCTGCTTTCCTATGAGCTGAATTATCAAAGCCCCATGTCAATTAATAACCTTGTTTAACAAGCCCTTTTTAGGACTGCTGCATCTCTCAGTGCTGAATAATTATAAGCTGCACTAAACACTTCCTTGAAAGAGATCTGGCGCTTTGGTAGGTGAAGCGGAGGTTCACTGTCAGCCGAAAATAATCAGTGAAACTCTCACAGTTCCAGCCCCTCAGCGGATCTCCTCTGTGGAAGAAGTTCAAATTTACTCAATAGGTGTTATAAATAATTCTGACAAATCTTACAGAATTTTCTCCATTAGTACCTGCCACTTGGCTCAAGGTAGTGGAAGAAGGATATTTAGAGTCAAACAGGAAATAAATACAGCCTGACAATTCAGTCATGACAGCTGTTCCGTTCCTTGTAAACACAGCTCTTTATTCATGCTAACTGAGAAGAAAATAAATCAAATAAAATCTAGATGGAAATTACAAGATTAAAAAAATATATATGCATTCCGAAGCCAAATAAAACAAAAAATTTCAAATTCTTGTGGAGAACATTTTTAAGTTGTTCTGGATAAAATCAGAATATTTGATTCCAATTATGGTCTTATTACACTTTTTAAATGCCTTCATATTTTAGAAAATATACTTGGTTTCAGGAGGATATTTATCTGTGCAGTTTCGATTCCATACATGGTTTTTAGTTTGTTTTAGGTTATGTAATGCCCTTGTAAAAGGCTTTAACCTCTTGAGAACTTTTGACTTAGAAGAGACTGTGTTTCAGTAATGTATGAAGTAGATCCATTGTATACAGCTGGCAATTGCTTTGAGCACCTTTGATTCACCAAGACAAAATAACAAATACAGGTTATTGCTACATTCATGAAGCAAAAGGAAACCTCATTAAGGGTAAGTGGCGTTATAACAATCTATGTTTGCATGAGAACTCTGGAAATAGTGAAGGTATTTCAGTGATATTATAATGGTAAACACAGTCCTTCTTGAGAAAAAGCTCTTATTTTAAAAAAAGTACACATTCTGATATGTATAATGTTAGCTAAAAAGGAGGTCATTAAACCCAAACTTTGTGACTGCTGTTGTAATTAACACCTTGGACCATACTGAATTTCTAGTGCGCGACTCCAGTAATGCACCTAATGTTTCTGTGGTTTCTGGACTTAAAGCAGGGACAAACATATCTTCAAATTGCGGACAAAAAGGAAATAGTTTAAACTGTGATCGTGTCACTTGCAAGAGAAAGAGTTCCATGGTTTCATCTCACCAAACGTCTGTGTGACCCTTAAAGTGCACCACAGAAGTATTTGTGATAGGAACATGCATGGGTATATCTTTGTCTTGTGGAGCCTAAGGAAGAAGAAAGGAGCAAATGCTTGACTAGATGCTGGTGCTCACAGAGCTGTGTGTCGTGGAAGTGTGAATGGAGCTTAGCAACAGCCTGACAACTAAACGAAATTCTCCCGTTTCCAGGAGATCCTGAGGTGAGGAACGGTCAGCGTAGCCTGCTCTTGGGCAGCTTTCACTACACAGTTTTGGTTATGTTTGCAAGTTGGAGAAGGCTGTTCCCTGGTGTTTTCAAGTTTCTCAGTACTGTAACAGAACCCGAGTCCATGGCAGCTGCTCCATCTTAGGCTAGTAATTAATATCTCAAAAAATAATGAACTGGGATACTTATTTGATACTCCTGTGCTTGCTTTCACTCTCTTCTAGCCATCAATATAGATTTAGCGGCGTCTCTGTATTTTAAATGAGAACGAAAGTCAGTGAAGGCTCCATCTTTTATGTTTCTTGTATTATTTCATTTTCACAAGCCATGTTTTAGTTATCAGTGTTGCAAGGCTCTAAGCTAGCGCTACATCAGCTGCTGCTGAGCATCTCACAGCAGGAGTCTGTTGCTTGACATTACAGGACCATTTGCATTCCGTTCCCACCCAGCACGTGGCATACAACATCTAGCTGACTTTGTGAATCACGTAGTTTGACTGTAAGGCTCTGGTTATGGAAGAAATTGTGCTAATTCAGACACCGTTATCCATTCAGGGTAACAGCAGAGATGGTCACACGGGTAAATCTCTTTGCAGCTGCAAGGGTTGAGAAAGTTAAATTGTCTTACATCAAAGAGATGTAGATATTTGTTAAAATTTTTAAAAGCATATATTCCCAATCTCTCTACCTGAAAAGACAGGTTAATATGTTCCTTTACACAGGAAGGTAACTAAGTGTTTCATTCACAGAACAGTGGGGCATTCGGTCAATGATTTAATTTATTTTGAAGGATCTAGACAATATTTCTCCTCAGAATTAGATTTTTGAAAAAATCTGGGAATATTAAAGAAAATAATCTGCCTAATGATACAAGGGTGAAACAAGTGGAATGGGATGTCTTATTTGGTAATTATTTGACAGATGAAAAATATGGTCCATATGATTCCTCTCTGAGTTGACTTAGTTGAGCTGAGATTGGAAATGGCAATTATTTAAGCATGAAGTTAGATCATGATCTTGAATATTCTGTCAAGTTTGCTATTGCTGTCCTCCATAGCCAACCCATGGTTAAATGTACTTTGCCTGAAGTTGCTTTGTCAGCAACAAATGTACCATTTGAAGAAAATAATTCAGTTCATCCATTAAGGGAATCTACAAATGATACTTCTGTAAAAGCTGCTATTGAGAAAAAGCTTAATGTGTTCAGATTAATTCAGTATATTCCACCCTTATAAAAGCTTAAAATAAGCCTTTAAAATCTTTTATACTAAGCCAAAGGTCTTTTCTGAGAGGGAAGCTTACAACAGCATCAAAGTTATATAAAAAAAATACACTTGAAATCGGTGAAAATTTGTTAAATTCTGACTAAAACTCTTCAGTTCAGTTAGGATATTTAATAAATGGCCTGCATCCTTTTCCAAAGTGATTGAATTTTTCTATCTTAAAATTATTGCTGTTAATTTATGAGTCATGCCCTGAGATAGTCCCTGAGACAGTCCCTGCCCTATAGAGCTTCCAGAATACCACATTAAAGCAATTGAATTAAAAAAAGGAAAATACATTAGCTCACAGCTGTACTCCTGAAAAATGATATTTTTTAATCTTGAATATCCTGGCCTGAATCTTAAGATTGTTGATGGCCTTTGGTATGTACATCTGTATTTCTGATAGGCAGTACATATCAACAAGTGAATGTTTCCAGTAACAATGGTCCTTACTCCTTACTTATCTGGTTACTTATCTGCTGTTCTAATATGTGTAATTCATCCAGAGTCTTTGCCATTAATTGTAATTAATTGGTGGTTCTTAATATGAGGACAATTCTTCTGAGAATGTGCTAAATTTTAAGAGTACAATGTGTTGGTAAATTCATCATTTCCTTTAGAAAGACCTTTATGTACTAAAAATGCCCCTCAATCATTTTTGCAATTTGTTTATCCTCAGTGGCAGTCAAGAGAATCTTTTAGTGGATGTTAGTGGAAATTGTAGTGGACTATAGAGGATGTAAATATTTATCGAATATATTGATTCATGCTCATTCAGGAAGATAGTGAGACACTAGAACACAAATAATTGATAAATATGTGAATTGGCTATTTGGACTATAAATTCTTTGCCTTCTGCGTTCTAGACCTAGAAGAGGACTTTGATCAATCCACTCTTAAGGGGTTGATCATTAGCTTGATTAATTCACTAAATGGTAAAGAGCTAATACCTCCTTCTCAATCCCTCCTCCGGAAATCTTTCACCATCTCTGTTAGGCAGCATGATTGATCAGCACTGATGGATTTTTTTTTCCCCATAGCCATTATCTAATTTATTTTTTTTTTCATTTTCTTTTCTTTCTTCTCCTCCATAGTACATCTGATATATTCCTAAGGGAAAAGAAATATAATTCTGACTAGTCCATTACTATATTTAAAATTCTGATTAAATGAAAAGAGAGCTAGAAATTAGCACTACTTGAATTTTGAAAAATTATTCTTGGCAAAAAACACAGTACTGTGACAAGATGATCAGGTTATTAGTTACTATGACTGCAATATTAATTGATTGCTAAGCTGAAATGCCATGGGCCATGTCTTACTTATTCCCACAACTGTCAATGGGAGTTCCACTCATGGAACGAATAGAATTAAACAACCCAAGCCTCCCCCTCTCCTTCCCACTCATATCTCTTCCTCATATTGCATCTACTTAATAGGCTAATGATATATGAGCAAAATAAGTGTATGTAACCCTGAAATTCTGACTTTGTGTTGAAAAAAATACTTTCTGTGGCACATTGTGTTAGAGCTTTTTTGGTTTGCTTATTAGCATTTTTAGGTGTTGCTTACATTTAGGGAAGAAAAAATTAAAGTGTGTGCCTTGGTATATTAACATTTATTTAATTCAACTAGGATATTGGAGTTCATGCCTCCCAGTTGAATGGGATTGATCTCAGTAGAGTTTTACTTTAAGGCTGACTTTGTGGAACAGCTATGTAGCTTTAAAATAGAAAGTAAATACCTGCCATCTCTGATCTTCAGTGTGGTGGATTTGGAGTATGAGGCTATGGATCTTGCAGTCCACTCCAAATATTTTCTAAGCCAGAGGTTCTAGCTTTGCGTTTGACAGCTATGGCCACTTGTTATTTTGCTCATTAATTTATCCAATGGCATTTTTGAACCTACGTGAAAGTTTACATATTGCAGAATGTTGCAAAATTATATTACAATTTACAAATTACATTTTACAGTTTACAATTACAAATTATATTGCAATATCTTGCAAAAATCCCTGTAATATTTTGCAGGAAATTCAGTGGTTTAACTATGTTTGTCTTTGTTTTGACCCTGTCTTCTGATACTATTTCACCTTTCTCTCTCTTTTTTTTTTAATTTAAAGGCATCCTGAATAATCACCTATAATAATAATTTACCTGTTCACATGTGATTCATGAAGTGGCAAGTTAGAGCAAGAAGTCTACATAACAGTAGAATTACAGAATGCAGAATTTATAAATATATTTTCCATTTATCTGGGCAATAATAACTTTCATTAGGCAAAACCCAAACACCAATAACTTCCTATTGATTCACTGATTTTACTGAAGCTTTTGAAAGCTGTCAGTTCTAAGTAGATATAAATTAAAATAGCAGTAATATAAACACTCAGGAATAAATATCTTCTGAATATACACTTCGGACTGTTATGCTTTTCCCAGTAATTATAAACAACATTGTATTGTAGAATTTATTCAAAGAAATGATGATGTTATAATGCTCAGTGATTGCATCAGAGTGACATTATAATGCGTCTGCTCAAAGAGTCGGCCTTTGTTGTGGTTACGTTCTGAGCAACAGGAGTAGTAACAGCAGGAAGGGCAGGCACGTAGGGGCTCTGAGATTTACTTGATGCATTCACTGCAGTGATGTACATCAGTAGGCTCGGGGCCAGCAAACAAACCACAAAATGGTTCGACATAGAAAGAACAAGATCCGTGTAAAAAAATATGGTGGTGGCCAATCAAAAACTGGTTCTCGCTGGGTGAAAATGAAAATTTCAGCTGTTATTGTAATGTAAGTGCTGAAATACTGTTAGTACTTCTGGTTAATGTGTACAAGTTCTGATACTTCTGCTGAAGATTCTTTTTGTTACATTTAGTAAAATTTTTATATATATATATGTGCGTTTTGCAAATAGTAGGTAAAATTACTGATAAAAACAATTTGATGTTTTTATGTCTCAACGTATAAGTTTGCTTTATTCGGGTTATTTTAAAGAGTATTTTCACAATCAGTGAGTAAAAGGTGAACAATTAGATGTATTTCACAGAATCCACAATATTATGTATGTATACATATGTATGCGCACTCATGGAAATATAATGGAAATACTATATTTTATAATCAAGGTAGAAATAGATGAATAAAAGTTGACAAAAGTTACAAACTATGAAATGAGTTGAATATTGGATTCTAAGAATTTGTGATAATTAAGTGTAGTTTGTATGGTGCAATACATAGCCTAATTTATTTCCCTTCCTAAATAAAATTACCATCAAATTCTATATCCATCTAACGCTCCATTTATTCAGATGTGTAGACCTATATATGAGCCCTGTCCCTGTAATTACATAGAATGGCAGTCATTAGTGAATTTATTCAAAGGCCATTTCTAGCAATGCATATGCCGTGAGTAATTTTCCCCAATATAAATCTTATTCTTCAAAAGGTCAGGAAAGTGTAGAAAATAGACAGTTATGAGATGAATGACTAGCTGTTTCCTCTCCTTAAATGTTATTTCAGTTAGGCTTCTGAAAGAAACTAATTCTTTTTGAGAAGTTACTAGGGTTATGTGTTGAGGGATCTGTAAGAGCTTGTACTTACAAAGGATTGTGCTTACAACATAATTCTATGTTGCAGTTGCTTTCCTAGTTATTTAAGTAGGAACCAGAGACACTGAAACTCTGTCTCTCCCACAGCACATTGTTCAGTCACCTCTCATCAGAGAGCAGTAGTCTCATGAAAATTACTGGTTAAATAAACACTTTTTTCAACTACTGTTTTCTCTGTTCTGTCTTCATAAAGTAACTCCTATTACTATCATTTACAGACTGAATAGTCCTCCTATTTTACAGATGAATGGTTAAAAAGATTAGAGAAACTGCAGTGTGTCTTGCTAGCCTTAATTTGTACTGCAGTGGCTCGTATCTGCAGAGCTCAGGACTTGGTCCCAAATTCAGATCTGCATCAGACTATGGCAAACTGATGTAGAGCTCTGCTTCATGCTGCACAGGTGATGTGGAATATCCCTGCTGCGTGCTCGGAGGCAGCCTAATGCCCATGGTCCTTTTATCGCCGGAATAATTTAATCTAATTTGAGTAACAGTAGGAATAGTTACGAAAATATGTTTTAAGGATTATAAGGTTTATTCCTGATTATACTACAAATACATCAAATGTCAAATATTCCTCAGAAATATAAATGTACTGAACTCTCCAGGAATATTTAATAACAGTGTTAGACTAGTAGGTATTTAACTGGACTATAACATAATTTTTAATTTAAGGAATAAAATCAATTTATAGCCTTTGACCTATGGCCAGTCTCAGCCTTGGTTCAGTCTTGCAAGATAATTTGCCCAAATCCTTTCTTCTACACAAGTTCTGCTCCTCCAAAATAAATTAATGACTTTGGGCTTGTGTCCCACTGTCACAAAATCTCATAATTCTTGTCCATTCTGCTCCTCTTGCGTTAAAGAGCCTTTAACTCTGTGTTAAAGAGCCTTTCTAGTCCGATAATTCTGTGTCTCTGAAAACCAGGAACATTCCTCCTGTTCTTTCAGGAAACAGGGCATTTTATGGATTTTTTTTTTTTAAACCCCCATTGAAAAGTCTCACAAAATATGCTGCCAGCCATTTGAACTGCTGAAACTGAGAACAGGGCAGATGAGCACAAATATACTACCTTCACTGTTCACAAATAATTTATATGACACTTCTGGCATCATGCTTCCTACTAGGAATCGTCCTATAATCCCTCAGATAGTACTAGATTTACATGGGGATTCCTTTGAACTCTACTGTATTCAGGCTTTTCTTCATCATCCATGTTGCTGCTCCGTTCCTCTGTATGCCAGAGAGGACCTGGATTAGGCAAGGTTTTGAAAATGTTGAGGAAGAGAAACAGAGAAAGCGAAACGTGTGAAAGAGCTACTGAATAAATATGAGGAGAGAGTGCACAAATAAGGTGAAGAATCAACAGTTATGCTAAGAGTAGAAAGAAAAGACAGCGGCAGAGGTGACAACATGAAAATGGAAAAGGAAGTGATACCCATCTGCAAATGCTGTTAGCTGAATTCCCACCGAATATATTTCCCAGCAATCCTGTTCACTCAGGAGAAGAGAGCCAAGTTTTAACTTGACAAGTGGATTTTCTGATAAGAAAATCACACTCAAAAATACTTTGTCCATCATTGCTTTGTGTCCAATTCACACAAACTCGAGCAGTTTCAGAAAGATATCACCAGAGAAATAGATCTAATCAAATAATGCTTGCAATTCAATTGGTACCACTTGTAATAAAACATTTTAAAAGGGTGGCATGCTTTACATATGTTCAGATCATCCTAACTCTGGGGTTTCTTGCATAATTGCATGAAGGAAAACTTGTTATCTGACTAAATAAGGGATTTAGTTCTTGGAAAACCCCAGCAGACTGCGTGCTATGGGCAAATAGCAGCAAGAAAAAGGTTGTGTTCCTACATCTGGTAGGTTTATAGAAGTGTAGGATCGAATTTAAGTGTTGAGTCTGTTTTAAGAGAATATTTAATTACTTTTTTTTTTGTAAATAAACTGATGTCCTCCAATTCTGTTGAAGTGAAGTTTCTTTTTAATACTCCTTCTATTTTGCAAGAGGTATACATAGTTGTTCAAAAAGTTAGAAAAGCTAAGAACTGAGAAAGCTGGTTTGTTATCCAATCTTGTATAATATCTTTACTGCTATGATTTTGTTACCCTGCCTTCAATAGGAATACAGATCTCCACACAGGAGGAATTAATTCTCTTTAATACTTTTATTGCACTGGAATAATATGCTGAACATGTATACAGGGTGTTCATTGAAATGCCTTCTCCGTAGCATTGCTATGTAATACAATTTACTTCGCATGTAAGTATCAAAACACTTCTTGTACCATTTTGGAGGACAGATCAGATGGACCACTGGTGTTCTCAGGTATAGGAGCAACCCCTCTTTCTATAGGTGCTCGTGTCAGCCACTGTTTTAGACCTCTCCTCAGGATTTTATAAGTCATTGATTACACTTCAACCCACCAAAGCTGTGACATCTTTGTAGAAAAATCTTTACTTGAATATCTTTTACCTTCTGGAATGTGAGCAGGGGGAGGGAGGGAAGATACCTGCTGTGCCTAGCTTCCCAGTGGCCTTGATATGTCTACCAGAGAAGACATTTAGTGGTGGTGCTGAGTCTATTCTACAGACGACGGCCGCTCCTGTTAAATTAAGTTTTGTTAGCTGTTCACCTGTCCGTACTCCTTTTGCTTCAGTCTGCCATCTTCTCGGTTTCCTGTTATTAATTTTTTTTGTAGGAAGCTTTTGGACACTGAGGATGAGCTCTCTGACATCCAGTCAGATTCGGTCCCGCTGGAAGTGCGGGACTGGTTAGCTTCTACATTCACGAGGGAAATGGGAATAGTGAAGAGGAGACCTGAAGAAAAGCCCAAATTCCGAAGCATTGTGCACGCTGTACAGGCTGGGATTTTTGTAGAAAGGTGAGAGCTTTGTTTCCTTATTATAGCAAGTACTGCGTTTAACGACAGCATCTGTCATTGAAAATCCCTTAAGTGGTGGGATGAACCTGAAGCAAATCTTTGAGCCAGGATTTAGGTTTCAATTTCTGCAATCACAGTATTTTTCTATACAGAAATCCCGATGAAACCTCTAAATTTGTAATGAAATTTCCTCGACTTTGGAAAGTTCTGGGAATGAACTTTATAGCTTGGAACTTCTACATGACAATGTACCAAAGACTGCACTAATATAATAGAGTAATACACCAGCAGAGGAGCTTTTCTCATAAGTTCATAAAAAGACTTATGTCATCTTTGGGATCAGAGCCTTAAATAGCTTAGTATTATTTCACAAACTGTGAAAGATGAATTAAAAAAAGAGAAATTGTTCCAGTACTTTTTAAAGGAATACTATTACTTAATATTTTATTTGTTCTTTTAGGATGTACCGAAGAACTTCTAGCATGGTTGGTTTGGCTTACCCAGCAGAAGTGATAGTAACATTTAAGGTGAAATAAGTTTAATCATTGTGGAATTTGAATGTATTTGTACTTATGTTTAGTGACTTTTAGGGTGAAATGAATATATTTGTCTACGGAACATACCCTAACCATATTTAGTACTACAGAACTGAGCACATAGAACAGAGAAATTAATAGTTAAAAATTCACAAATAATGTATGATTCTGTTTATTCTTTCATTGATTAGTTGTGATTTCATTTAGATGTTATTAGTGCAATAGGATGAAATTTATATAGAATTTTTAATAGAAATGTGAGACATGGTTTTATCAGCTCCCAGTGGTAGGGTAATCAGTGTCTCAGACAGCAGAATTTATTTCCTTTTTAGGAAAGAAAAAGAAGTAGTATTGGGATAGAGCTAACAAAAGAAGCTGCAGCTTATGGAACAAGTACAGTATTTGCTGTGAATTTAAGGCATTACTGTAGTTCACCCAAAAGGCGATCTTTTATAGTAGTAAAGTTCCTATGGCTATGTATGCAATTAAAAAATGGTATTTCTTGAGAATGTAGTGCATCACCTTTTCCCCTGAAAGTCAAACACTGTTATATTATTCTCAAATTGGTATATGGCTATAATGACATTGCGTAATAGCCTATTTAAAGGATGGGTATTCACATTAGCTCCATGAGGTTCTGTAGACAATTTGTAAACTGAAAGTTAAATTTGAAAGATTAAGGCCTTTGATTCGAAGCATACAAAGTTACATAGGTCACGTTATAAGTATTTTATTCATAACTGGCACAACTATTTTCATCGTTAATATTGAAATAGTCATTAATGTGTTGTCTACATCAGGAGTTTGAAAGAGTTGGACAATAAAAAAACACCAGACTCTCCCCCTTCCCCCCAAACAACATGAAAATATCTTTTTCAGTGATTAACTGGAAACGTACTTAAACAGATGGAAACTTTATGTTCTTCTTCTTTTCCCCTCATCTACAGGATGTTGATAAATGGTCTTTTGACGTATTTGCCCTAAATGAAGCAAGTGGAGAGCACAGTCTGAAATTTATGATGTATGAGCTGTTTACCCGATATGACCTTTTGAGCCGTTTCAAGGTCAGAAACTAGCCACAAATAAAAATAAATGTGCAAAAATAAGTATGTCAAATTTAAAATACAAGAAAGCTAGGATATGTTTGAAATGGTATTTTATTGTACAATGTTGAACAGAATTTCAAAGAATATGGCAAATTGAGCATTGTAATATGCCAGTAGTTCTACCAAATGGAACTTCACCCAGAGCATGCAAATTTTTCCTCAACCCAAAAAATGGGAACCTATGTACACCCATGTCAAGTCAGTTTGGGATGGGGTGTTGCTAATGAGCAGCTAAATGCTGTAAGCATTAAATAGACAGATTATGTATACAGTCTATTTACTCAGCAGTACTGAATCAGTGTCCCAGCTTCAGGGAACAAAGATTCCTAATAAGACAGAAAACTGTAGTTAGTCCTAAGCACTTTTTCATGGTCTAGATCACAGTATGTTGCCCAACACTGTGCAGGCGTTTCAGCTGAACCTTCATCTCCTAACCAACTTGGGGGATACATAAAGAGAAGGCTGCTTTTCCATGGTGTTTGCAGGGTGTTGCAATACAATATGGAGTACTTATAACCAACTTTGAAAGGCTGAGATTAAAAAATGGATCGAAGTGCCGAATTTATTGTTATAATAGTACTGAATGAAAGTTTCATGACAGTTTCAAAATCTCTCCGTTGCAAAACACCATGCTCCATTTGAAGACGCTGCCTCACCCTGAAGTTGGTTTGCGTATTTTAATTTTAACTGATAACCCAGACTCAGCTTTTCCCATCAAGCTTTTCCCTTCAAGATCTGGGTGCTTGAAGTCAGAACCACACCAGGGCTACCATTAGCAACACAGTCAGAAAGTACACAATGTTACTGGCTCAGTGGGCTTCAGCCCATTCTCGGTCCCACTGTTTACCTTGCAGAGCTTTTAAATAAAGAAAAAAAATCTTACGGAAAATGTCATTTCATTATATGGGAAAAAAATGGGACTAGATAGTACCTGTACTTCATATGTTGCCTGGAGGAAGAGAAGGAAGGGAAGGCAGACTGTCAGATTCAAGGAAACCTTGTCTCAGGCAAGGTAAAACTGGTGAAGAAAAAGAGGTAATCCTATTGTTAGATTCCTATCTGTCATGCCTTTATTATATGAGCAATCTGTGCATTCCTGGTACAGACAGACAGACAGACATGTCTTGAAAACTATGTGGTTGATAGCTCTGCAGTCTCTGTACACTAACCACATGCTGTGCGTGGTGTATCTAGAGGGATATAACGTCTACAAGAATTGGGTGAAGACTTCCTGATGCATGTAAGATATTAGATCTTTACATTTTAAATTTTAACTTTGTTGTTTGCTGACTAGTCTATGGTGTATTTATTTATGGTTTATTTATTGCATGATTAGCTTTGCAGCTGTTGCAGGAAAAAAACATTTATTTTAATTTTTACTTCCCCCCAGATCCCTGTTCCCAATCTTATTTCATTTGCTGAAGCTCTTGAGGTTGGTTACAGCAAATACAAAAATCCGTATCACAATTTGATCCATGCAGCTGATGTTACTCAAACTGTGCATTACATAATGATTCACACTGGTATCATGGTAAGAAATACTGCAAAGTTCGATTTACTTCTTTTCTCAGCCTCTGCTGTTTTGGATACATGTGTACGTTTGTCTTTTCTTAAGGAAAAATCTCCCATCAAAATTGCACACAGATAGATTCAAAACTACCATTCAGGCTGTGAACTTCATGTCATTTTAACAGTCCTTCCAGGCTGGAACTCTCCTAATGCAGAGGAAAAAAGAGAAAAAAATCCTCCTTAAATCCTTTTTGCTTTTCATTGCCTGGGCTTGGGCATTATATATCATACTAAAAGAGATACATTTGCAGGAGTGGGTAGGTGAGAATTTTTTGCTTCCACATCAGAGCCTGGGAGGTGTGATCAGGCAAGGAAGCTTTAGTATCTGCTGAGGTCCTGGCCATTGAAAGATATACTGAATCAGTGCAAGCTTACTCAAATACTCTGCAGCTGCCTTTTCTTTCAGTTTGCAACCTTATTTAGGACTGCTCTTGCATACTGTATGTACCTATAGTAGGCAGGAGATTGCATTTGCCTTGCACTATTGCAATATCCCAATATTTTTTAGTATTTGCTTTGGGAACTGAAGTGAGTCTGTGCAAGCATTTTTACTCTAAACACTTACCTTTGATTTAAGACCAGCAGTGGGAGTGTCCTCACTATCAGTTTGCTAGGCAAAAGTAAATACTGACTGAAAGAAAACGAACATTTCTGTCAATGGCCTTTTGATGATTTGTCCTCACTATGAATGCACTTCTTTCAAAAAAAGTGGGAAGTGGTAGTGTCTAATTTCTGGTTTTAGGGCTGACTCTAAATGTTTGTGCTCCAATATATAGATAATAAATGACAGTCATTGACTTATGTTAAAGCTTTTATTACTGGAAGCTTTGCCTTTGACTTCAGGGGAGGAAAAAACATGTACCTAGGCATTGCAGGGTTTAATTCTATTTGAAAGAAGTGTTTTGCTTCTAAGCATCAAGTTTTTAAAGCTACATTTTAACACAAGTACTACTTGCAGAGTGAAGCTTGGAGTCTTCAGCAGCCAAGATTCCTTTTCTCATTGAGAGGTTTTCTTGAGAAAGGACTTCCATACTAGACTGAAGAATAGGCTAGACAGCTCTTGCCAAGATTACTCCAAACCAAAGTTGTTGTATAAGATGTTCACCTGTCAAAACAATATTTTAATAAAAGAAAAAGCTTGAAGAGATTAGGTCATGGTTCCTATCCTACCTTTGTCTTCTATTGTAAGATCAACTGTAAGCATTAAGTGATGTGAGACATGTCTTCGTTGCAGGTATACATCTGGATCAGCAACTTAACAGGGAGGAAAATCCCTCTGTTGTATTATGCATTATAAACATCTCTTTGGCCTGTTTTAACTGTGCCCCTCCGCCCTTCAAAAAAGACAGTAACCTCTATATTTTCTTTGTGGTGCCAGGACAACGTTCAAACTTCCAGAGCTATCCTAGTGAATTTGAGATGTTTAGCCATTGATTAAATAAATTTCTGGGTATCTCTGAACATTGAATGAAGGAACCTGTTTCATATTTGAATATCTGCTATGCCACCAGGTGCACATGAGAATGAGAAAGGCCTCTCCAACTCAAGTTTTACAATATTAGCATCTTAACCTTGTAACTGCACTTTGATGTGATTTGGACAACTGTCTTCAGAAAAGCTTAGACTTGATTTCTGTTACTTTGCTGTAAAACCTCATTAATGTTGCAATGCTGCTACAAAATATTCCTATAAAATATTCCAGGTTTTAAATATTCACATTCAAATTGCTGAATTCTGATATTGGAAAGTTCTTGGAAAGATGTCTAACTAGGACAACACTTAGTCAAGAGTGCCTTCAAACAGATGTAGCTTGCCAAGCAGAAGGAACGTTTATAGAAATCAGTGTTTGAAAGGCCTAGTGATTCTGCCGCTTGCAAAGTATTTCTGTCCCAAATGTCATTTGCAGTTTGAGAACGCATCAGTATCATGCAAATGTTGTATTTAACTTGTGGGGGTTTTCTTCTCTCTTGCCAGGTGAATCCTACAGAACCTTACTCAATAACAATTTGAAGTTTGCTTCTCAAGCGAATAGTTTTCAGAGTATATCCATTGTAGTGCCTCTTTAACTCTGCTGTGTCTTCTAACAAATACCTGGAATGGAGTCAGTTTGGTGCAATTCTATATCAAATTCCTGTGTATGTTTTGCAGATTGGCATGCAATTTGAAGTTCTTGTGGTTTCATTGTATCTTAAGGAACTGATACTGACTCCCAAATCTTGCAAAGATTTGCTGTCTTCCTTGGTTGCTTCTGAAAGACATACTGAAGCAAATGTTTCAAAAAGCTGGGTTTTAGAAAATTCTTTTGATGACTCCTGTTGTTGAGATCATACATTTTGTATCTTTTATAGGCACCTGAAAAACAGCCATATTTCAGCATTTGCCAAAAAATTTGGCTGGTCAGAGGTTATGCTTCTCCACAAGCCTTTAAAGAGATTCCAGTGAAGAATAACAGATATTCAGAGTCACATTTATAAAATAAAATAATCATTGTATTTTCCAAAAGTTACTGTCTATCTTAAGAAACAAGATCCAGCCACCTCAGATCAATGTGTTAGAAAGTTAGATATCACAGATGGCACACAATCTATTAACCTTCCCAAGAGATTAAATCCCAGATGATATGACTGAAATATATAACTCAAGCTTGCATTTATGAAGTGTTCATCTTTATAAAGATTTAAGAATCCAAGTCCCAGGGAATACATCTTGTAAAGAACTTTTGAGTCATCGATCATCTTCCCACCATCCCTTTTCTCCTCCCACGTACCTGTATTGCTCAAACTAAAGGAAAAATTGTCTTTACTATCAATAAGTGCATTGTGAGACTCCCTTTCTTACTCATTTTTTAATCCATCATTGTTTAAGAAAATAGTTTGAACCAGAGCTCATGAAAAGTTGAAATGTATCTGTTTACTTATAAGCAATTTATAATACTGGAAAACATATCTCAACAGAAGACATCTTTTCCAATGGGCATAGTATCTTCCAGGAGGGAAGCAGGTTCCAGCTCTTTGCAGTCTTGCAGACCTCCAGATACCTGCTTTTCTCTCTCCCTTTGCGAAAAACACTTGTTAACTGTCTCTCTAAGAGCTTTCTCCTGCTTCCTTAGAAATCCTTTACGTAAAGTAGTTCTTTGATTCTCTGATTTGAATACTGATCTGAATTTTGACTGTACAGCTACAGTCTCTAGAATGCTTGCTCTCATATGGTACCGTATGAAGTTTCCATGTAGCCCATAGATGTTTGTAAGGAATGCTCTTCTGCTTACAAGTGCATTGTCTAGCAACTATTTTGGTTACTAAAAAAGCTGATCTTTGAAAAGGCATCTTAAAGAAAAAGTTTATGTTTAGCTTTAGTTGCTAATAATTTCTGGGTTTCTGTTCTATTTGGTATGTTGAACACATTGTGAAAGCCAGGACCGGTCATGGCCTGGTTTCTTGTGACACACAATACAATGAAGGTCACCATTTCCATTTTTAGAACTGCTTACAGTACATTCTCATTCCTCTGTTGTGACCTTTTTTAATCTATACTGCTTCACCAACAGCCAGTACTTGTTGTTCCTCAGCAGTCTTATTTTGTCGCTGCATGACCTATTTCATTATTCTCACATTACTTCTGGATCTTGACTGTTTCCTTTCTTCTTTGCAAGAAGTACTACTATTGGCAGCTTGTACCACTTCTGGCAGCTTATACATCTTATATCCATTCATACACATGTATGTGCGTCTATGGGTGCATAAGGATGAGATCATTCTTCAATTCTTTAGTACGGAAGCTTACTTCTACACTAAAAAACCCTGAAATATGTGTGGAAATGCTTGACTGGCACTTGACTTAATCAGTCCTATGACTGCGGGGGTTAATTATCATATGATTTTTCTGCCCCCATTTTTACATGGAGTAAATTTTCTCCTCAAGGATGATTTATCATTCAAGAAATAGAACTTGAAAGTTAAAATAACAGAGATTATTTTACAAACCCGAGTGATACAGAACAGCCTCAGTTAACAAGAGGTATAACAGTGCACAAAACTCTAGGGTCTGCATTATTTTGTATACATGACCTCTGTTACCTTTTGTTCTGTGTAACTGTATACTAGCCTTATGCACCCTTTTTTTGCATTAGTACAAAGTATGATAAAATTGAGAACAGAAAAATCTCCCATGGGCCTAATTTTAGTGCTATGTACACTGGTAAAATATAGTTAATGCTGGTGTTGTACCTAGAATTTATTATGAACTGTATATATTGTTCACTGAAAGACAAATTATAAACTTAACTTCATATCAAGTTTTTAGATGGATATACCATAATTTGGCAAATGCCACGTATGGGCTAGCAGATTAGATACTTCCTACTCAAAACAGCTACAAAGTATACCATGTTATTCCAATAATTGTTATACCAATTATCTTAATAACTTCTTATATTTTTGTCTGCCAATATTTACTTTGCTAGTGACCATAAGGACATTAACTTGTTCTTAGAGAAATCATAATAAGTACAAGGAGTTATTTTACTGTATAATACTGAAGTGTTATGGATATATAGTTACCTGGAATAAGACAAGAATAAAGTTTACTTAAGTTAAAGGTAATGCAAAACATTTCCAGTACGGTAGTGTTTAATCTGAATTAGGCTATTGTAGAAAATATGACTAAGATTTGGTTTTCGTTTACCAGCACTGGCTCACAGAACTGGAAATTTTAGCAATGATCTTTGCAGCTGCCGTCCATGATTATGAACATACTGGGACCACAAACAATTTTCATATTCAGACAAGGTAAGCGAAGTGGTTTCTTAAGTGTCATATCTGGAGTTTGCCGTTCGTTGGTCTGAATTGTTTCATACCTCTTACTGATACAGCCAGCAAGTAGCCAGGTCATTCCTGGTTTTACAAATTGCTTCCTTGACCTCTGTACGGTTAATGGCGCTGCTCACGTGAACAAAGACAGTGCGGAAAAGTAAGGAGTTAGCTCCATAGTGTTTGAAATCTTTATATTTTGGAGCTGATATGTCAAGAGAGATTTTGAAAAAATTGAGAACACAGACTTGAAAACCCCTCAGCCTTCTATTTGCTTGCTTAAATTCTGATACTTTCAACTCAAAAATTTCTTCCACAGTGTCCCCAGAAAAATACCACGTCACTTTCAGTAGTGTGTCTGCACTTACTTCAGGTGCTACATTTTGTTCCAAGTTGTTATTAAACTTACAGGGTCCTAGTACAGAAGGAGAAACCTTCAAGTACAACTTCAGAAATACCTACCACGAGTCCTCTCCTAGCATGTTTTGACAGCATCTGCAGTAGTTACAAAAAAGAAATCTAGAAAGAAATCCAGCTTGAAAGCCAGGCTAACTGTATTCTCATGCAGGTGCAGCGTGTCATCCTAGCCTCTGGTCCAGAACAACAGCATATACCTCTCTCCCTTAAAACATTTTCAGCTTATCAAAGGAAAATCACGGACCAATCCATTACTGGGAGATAAATGGTACACCTGACACTTAGCCTAGTACAAAGCATCTTATTGTTCTCTCACACTAGGCTATACTTTGTTTTTAGTATCCTCAGTTGAGGAGTCCACTTTACCTGCTCTTGAAAAAAAAAAAATTCAGCAAAGCATTGGCATATTCTAACAAAACAGCTCTGTGCTAGAAATACTACTACTTTGAACAGAAGCATCCTTTCACTCACCTATACAGATAAAGTGCCCAATGGTTACATTTAAATTAAATCCATAACATACTTGTGCCCTGAGATGTGCCCTTCAGTAATGAACAAATTCTAGATCTGCAGCTGAAATAAAGACATAATTCTCCCTCATGTTCTCCCTCAGCGTAGTATGGCTAAAAATAAGCTTCAGTTTGTTGTTCCAAGTTTGTATTACTTTTCTATTTTTGTCCTTAATATTTTGCTCTGAAGTATTGCAAAAGTGGAAAATGAATTAAGCTGTGAATTTTACTTGGCCATACTTGCAAATAGGTATTTGGTTTGTGATGGAGCTCATTCTTCCCTCCTAGTGGGACTTGGCCAGATGTGGCATCCCAGGGCCATGATTCCAGGCATCTTTTGCCTGAGAAAAGCTGGTGAAATGGCTGTCACAGTCATAGCAAATCTTAGTACTTTTTAAAACTAGCCATAAGTAGCTATGTGGGTGAAAGTGTGCTTCACAAACATACGTGATTAGTGAATCACAGTTTTTCCCATGATTTTAGTAGGATTACGGATGTACACATATTCATTATTTAGGTAGGTTATGGTTTGTGCTCTCTAAATAAAGTTTCCAATCCTATTTTGATTTTTTAGATTCCTTGGTACCATACCGTACACGTGGGTGGTTACACTGAATATATACTATTGCTCAACAGAACAAGAGGTTGAATTTACCTTATTAATATCATAGTAAGCTGAACTGCTAAATCATCACACCCTTCTTCTAGTACAGACTTTTCAATTGACCAAATTGAAATGCTCAGGAATAGTTTTATCAGAACAGAAGTGTAGCAGAGAGTGGAGACCCAAGGTTGCTTAGCAAGTCAGATCAGATCTTGGGGAAACAAATTCCCCAAGAATTAATGAAGTTTGAAGCTAAGTATGATAAATCCATACTGCATCTAAACTTGTGAAAATCTATATATAATTTTGGTATTGCAGGTTAGTCTTTAATTAAGAGGGAAAAGATACTGTTGAGGGTGTTAACGTTATGGTAAGGGTCTAGCTTTAGGAAGCACTTGAACGCAATCAAATTTCAGCTTAGCATCTCTTCCATTCCTTTGTTATGAGGCTCAAGGTTTGGCTGTTTTTCTGACAAAAGATGGCATCTGTTTAAAACATATGAAATCGAAGTTTTTTAATGTTTTATTATTTACAGCTCCTTCTGATTATGAGTGACATGGGCCAAAGCACATCTGTCTCAGAACAGGGGCAGTAATTTCTTAATGCCCTTGCTATGCCTGGAGCCCCCTCTGTTGGTGAATGCATTGCGTTTTGTGTCGCCAAAGAGTACGCTTGAGTAGCCTAATTAGAGCATTTCTGTTGCTGTGCTGTCCTATCTACAGTCAAGAGGCTCAAAGATCTTCTCACAAATTTTTGTCCCAGTTATAGCATATAAGTAAAACATTACACATTTAAAAATATGACTTTCCCACAAACAGTATATACAATGGTATAATGATAATTTTTTATGCATTTAGGATGGAAACTTTATCAGTATTTAATACATTAGGAACAAATAAACATAGTTTGATATATACATAGTCAATAGTTCTCATAGAGAATACACAGTCCTACCTTCCCCAGTGCCATCATCGGGATGCTATTGCAAATTCTGCCTTTTTTTTTTTTAACACTAGGTCAGATGTTGCAATATTGTACAATGATCGTTCTGTTCTTGAAAATCATCATGTAAGTGCTGCTTATAGACTCATGCAAGAAGAAGAGATGAATATCCTGGCAAATTTAACCAAAGATGACTGGAGGTAAGACCTGCTGTGACATTCAAACTTAATTCCAGTATTTAAAAATAATAAAAAACATCAGGCCTTCCCTGTGGAGTCTATTTTAAGAGTTCAAATTACAGGAAGAAACTTTGGCACTGGAAGGAGTAATGGATATTTAGAGCTTAGGGAGGGCTGCTGTGGTATAAAGTAGCACTGTTTGGGAGACTCCATATAATTTTCCAAGTGAGGTTGCACACTTACGAGGCACAGTGTTGGACTGTGTGGTGAGACAGCTCTTCAGGAAAACCACAGTGCTGCCCCTCTTGAGCTAGGTTACCTTTGTCTAACAGTGGGTTAAAGCCTCCGTGCAGAGTCACACTGCTGCCAGCTTGAGCTCTCTGCCTCTGGGATTTCTGCTGTGTAACATAGCACAGCATAGTCACATCTTGGTTAAGCATTAAAAAATGAATTATCTGGAGAATCCAAAAATAATAAAGGCCCAGAAGCACTACAGAAATCTCTTTTTTTTTTTTTTTTAATTCTTTTTCTTAATTTTAGTGTAATTCCTGAAGAAAAATTGACCAGCTACAAGAATCAGGATCATAAATGATGTGTCACAAATACTAAGAGCTGTAAGACCAAAATGAACAAGTGTTAGTTAGAGATAAGACTTTCTCCATTATTAAAAAGGACATGTTGATCGCTACATGTAGCACTTAAAATATGAGTCTTCTGTGTGTTTCTGTAAACATAGCTATTATTCAGAGATCCTAAAAATAACTTTTAAATAGGTGGACTGTGTAGTCAGAGAGAGATGTTCTGCTTCCAGGAAAGTCTCCCACTGTGAATGATGCCACCATGAATAACAAAGCTATACTCTGCTTTATTTATGTTTTCACAAAACTAGACATTTATGAAGGAATATGTGAATGTAGATCAAATTTTGGTGTGGTGTATATTTACAGATGGAGGACTGTTTTACATGGTAGATTTACATGATTTTACTTATCTACATGATCAGAACACCCCTAAATATAAAGCGTAAGTTGAATGTAAGTCTGCTGACCCTTTTGATTTTCAATTCATTATTTTTCTGTAGCTACTCCAAAACACTGAATATTAAAGTATTATTAATTTTTTATTTAATACAAAGTGAGAGAGGCAGCATACACTTTTTCATTCTCATAAAAGATTTCTTCTCAGAGGATACTCATTTGGATTTAGTTATCAGGTTTGTGTTGTAAATTTAGTTCTGGAGAAAGATCTCTGGAAGTAAATTGTAAACTTCAGCAATAATTGTCATATACACCTAGATTTTCATTGCCAACATGAGTCAGCCTTGCCCTGTGTGGAACTATTTTGGACCTGATAGTTTTGGGGCTGATAGCTCTCTGTGACCCTATTTTTGCTTGTCCTAGCTATTGAGTATGGAGAAATTGATTGTGCCAGTAGACAGCCATCACAGGCTGGTATTCTGTCTTTTAAAACTATCATTGTAGAGAGGTAATGATTTTCAAATCTTCAGACTTGTTGCCTTGAGTGTGGTTTTTTTAAGTGTTGTTTCATATTGTGTCCTACCAGAGAATGCTTCCAGGTAGAAAGGGGCAGATCTTCTTCAGTTGAATTTCAGTTCAGGGCTGGACCAAGGATGGCTTGAAGACACTTAGGTGCTTCCCCTTCCCCAGTCCTGGCTTCTTCATCACTGGAGACCACCATAAATGAGTATAGTTTGGGAATCCCTGCAGCAACGTGCAGTTGCTCCAGCTGACAGAAATCTGGCTGCCAGCTAGAACAGTGCATCCCAGTTGTTGCTTTTGTTATGTCACTGGGGAAAAGAGTGAGAGGATGGAAACTCCTGTGAAAGAAAATATTTCTCAATAGAAAGAGGAGCCTATGGTTTCCAGGTGGACTGGTGGACTGCAACAGAATAAAGGGAGGAATGTGATAGCTTGTCTTCACATTTCTGAAGCACACTCTTCTCTGCATAGGTTGCTTGGTCTGGTCTTCCCACAGTTCTTTTTCTTTATATTATGGACCCTGTGCTCTATTCTGTTGCATTTCATTTCTCCGTGGTTTTTGAACCTGTGATAAACTACCATGTCCCTTCAGAAGGTGCTCAATCACAGACTAGGTGTGTTTGCACTTGCTTTTCAATCTGCTCTCACTGTAACCCAATTTGGATTTCCTGGAGGATTTTATTTTAGTTTTGCGAATTTTGTTTGTATACAGTGGCTGCATAGATCCAGTCCACTGTTACATGCAGCCAATTTGAAGCTGGTGGGATTTGACAACCAGAGAATGTAGAATTTATGGGTCTCTTGTTGGGGCTATTCAGTACAACTTAGAAAAGATGTATGAACTGACTAATAAGCTCAAGCAATTAAACAAGGACACTCAGTTTGATGTTTTGTCACTTAGCTAGGCAATTACAGTCTGTACTTTCCAACAAAGTGGTAACTTCTGAAGTGCCAGTCTGAGTACCTGCACAACCTGTTGAAGTCTGATACTTAATTTAGAGGGTCAGTCATGGAAATGATGGTTTCCTGGTATTCATTTCTGATACCCAAAAATACCTGTTACCCTGTCATCAGATACAGCTGTTCATTGGCGCAATGACAGATCTGTTAGCCACTTAAAAGAAGCTCTTCAATTTTCTAATTATTACTAGAGTGAACTTCTTGGTTCTATAGTGAAATTCATGCTGTTAAGACTAACAGTTTTGAAGTTTGCAGTGAATCAAATTGGCAGCAAATTGAAATGATAATTTGTTCAACTTTTTAATGTACTTCCTGGCACTGATTAATTTCTTGACTACTGTCAGATCTGTTTTCTTGAGTTGCAGCAATTTCATTTTTTTTTTAATTTAATACCCCTGCCTATTTAAACTGTGGTTCTGCTAATTATTTCAGCAAGATGAAGCAAAATGACTGAGAATGACTTTATAGTATTACATTTTCTTTTCTACATGTTAACGTTAAGAAGATAAATGCACTAATAAACTGTCAGCTTCAATTAAGTTTAAAACATAGGGTTTGGGTCTGAGCAGGGAAACACTGCCAGCATTCTGATGAGGATGTCCTTTGTGGATAATGCATATGACATTCATAGTCTTTTCTCACCCTTTTCTCAACTCTGAAAAAGTATTCCAGTCTTCCATATTGTCTTGTTTCTCTCACGTAGCGCCCCTAAATAACTGAAGAGGGATCCCTTTTTGCCCCCCTTTCTCCTCTGATTACCAGGTTGCTGGTGTTCTAGCACCCCATGTGTTACGTCAACAGTTATAGGTGGTCAGGTGGTATTAATGTCTCAAACCATTCCAGTCATAAGGCACACACTGATGTATTGCCTGATTATATAAAAAAGACTAAAAACCGATATGCATTATATACAATGCATAATGAACAGCTTTTCTTTCACAACTTCCCTTGGGAGTCTTCTGTCTGAAGAAAGCAGGATTGCTATAACTTGCAAGATGAACCTTATGTCTTCAGTTCCCAACTTGCTTTTGCTCGTCTTAGCCTATTCCTGCATTTTCTGATTAGTTTCCCATTGACTAAAGGTCTTTGTCATGGACAAATCCAGGTAAAGCTAGTTTCTGCTTATTGGTTAACTACTTTTCCGAGAGATTCATGTGTCACTCCTTGTCTCTCGTTTGTTACAGCATTATTCATGTCATTTTTTCACATCATTTTGCATCTATTTTTTTACAGTATCCTATCCATAGGACATATGGATATAGGAGGGTTAAGAAAGGATGACAGCACAGGATATGACAGTTTACTTAAGAAAAGTGGGATTTGTATACTCAACACCAGTAATCTTCCAATCGTGGGCCCCAAAAACCTGCTATGTGCTGTATGTGAATACTGTTACCACTTCCTGTCGTAGGACTAAAGATGGCAACACCTAGGTATCTTTTTGCCATGATAGCACGATCACTGCTAACTGTATTATCCCGATGCCTGTAGCTGTGGACAGCTTAATGAAGTGGGCAGAGATTTCTGTCCAGGAGTTATCTATGAGACCAGCTGAGGTCTCCTTCAGTATGGAAGTTGAGAGGGTCTTTTTCCCTGGGAAATGGTTTGGGAATGGTTTAAGTCCAAGAGTAATCTTCTGTACAATGATAGCAGACTGAGCACTTGTAGCTCTCGTAAAGCTTTATTTAACATTTCCCCGTCACTTCTGAATTTTCCATTTCTCTATTGATGGTGGATAGGGGCGCAGGCAGGAAACAACCATGGGCTGTAGGTTGAGAGCCTATGCCTTGCTGTTAAGCAGCTTTTTAGTGGCCTGAAATCTACAGAAGTGTGTAAGGAGGACAGCGCTACCTTGTTTGATCCTTATTCAGGTGATGGAGGTAAGAATTAGGGTTTGTCTCCTGCCATCACAGTGTGAATCTACTGGAAGCAGCATTTTGCTTTTCTGTGTGTCTTTTGTAGTAGGGGTGGGCTTATTTCTGATTACTCTGAAACGTTCAGGCACGGAAAGTTCCTAGGAAAATCTCCCACAGAAAGGGGAAGTGATAATTATTTAATTATTTCAGTCTTACAAACAACAGGGTTTAACAATGCAGAGCCCTCAGTTTTCATGCAGTGTTAGCTGTTCTTTGTTTTCTTTTTTCTTTTTCTTTTTTTTTTCAAATGGGTTTGGCTGTGTTTGAAGGGTACAGTTTCAAAGCCATGTGGAGGAGGAACAGTCGGGATGCAAATTAATTAGTATCTTGTTATGAGGTCAGATAAGGTAAGGCATTTTCTAAACACAAGACTTGCTATGGCTGCATATTATTGAGTAGAAGTGAGAGGATTGGGTCTTTATCCAGTTACATCAAAGCAAATCAGGAATAAATACACAAAAATCAATGAGGAGTATCAGCTTAAATATACAATTAATTTGGCTCAAAAGCAGTCTTGATAGTTTTTATAACAAACTATTCTAACAGCCCTAAAGAAAACTGCAATTTACCTCTTTAAAACATAGTCCTTTGAAAAAAATGCATTCTTAAGTAAATCAAAGATACGAATACAATATGAAAGATCAGTGAGAATGACTAAAGTAGGATTCTACTGTTGTAATTGATACTTGGACATCCTTAAGATTGGGACTGTGCTCATGAAGATATATGCTACATAATCAAAGATTTAATGTGGTGAATTGTCCCCAATATACGTATAAGTAGCACTCTTGCACATAAATCCTCCTAGGCCCTTTAAAAAGCATGTAAATAAAGACCCAGTAGACTCCTACGTGGTCTATATACAATCCTTCTACGTCGAGGAAACAGAATTTTCCAAATCAGTAATTATTGTTGACAAAATTAATGTACTTTCATATACAATGAGAATTAATACACTTTCTTAAATGATTCGTTTTACTATTTGCATATTCATTTAATAGAAAGCTGATGGACAAGCCAACATCTCTGACCATAATACCAAGATATAGATAAACTATAAATCCTGAACTTGTTATGACTCATGAAATAGTCAATAAAGTATTTTTGAGATGAAGGGTGTTTTGTCATAATGTTCATATATTGGTATAATGTAGGTAGTGTTTCACATGTAATACCTCTTGCTCTTCTGAGTGTTTCCGCAGCCTTCTTCCTAGGTTTAGTGTTATGCCTGCTCTGCACTAATATGAGGGCGGTAATAAAATACACAAATATATCCTCTTGTGTGGTGGTAAGCCCAGACACCGACTGGTTTTTTGAATGCTGTTGGAAAAATAAGGAAAGACTTATAATGGGTGACAGAACTGCATGTAATTTTAGTGTATACACTAGAAAAGAGGAATTACAAAACAGTGTGACTCTGAAATAATGATTGCAGAGTGCATTTTCTGAAGTACATTGCTTTCACAGAATCCCTTTAGGATACAACGTTCAAGTTGTTAATAATTTATTTAAATGCTTTTTAAAACATAATAAAACCTGTGATGTTGTTTAGAAAGTTATAAATTAACAAGTACTGCTTAAACAAATGTACGATACATAGAATAAATGAATTGTAATCAGTCATTTTGCTTTTAATTATTCTTAGGGAGTTGCGTAGCTTGGTTATTGAGATGGTCTTGTCTACAGATATGTCGGGTCATTTCCAACAAATTAAAACGATGCGACATACTCTACAGCAGACAGAGGGGTACGTTATTTTCCATTCTGTTTGTTATCTATAGTCTTTCAATGAGCTCACGTACAAGAAAAGAATTTAACTAGTTGCTTTTGTTTTGAGATAATTGGAGCATGTCCTTGAATTGACAGGGTAGACAAAGCCAAAGCCATGTCTTTGATTCTACATGCAGCAGACATAAGCCATCCAGCAAAATCCTGGGAACTGCACTACCGGTGGACCATGGCCCTGATGGAAGAATTTTTTCGACAGGTGCCATTTTTAAAATCTTTTAATAAATCTAGTTCAAGAAGCAATGGTTACACAGTTAAATCTTTTCATAAGTCTACCATCAAGGATGCTGTTGGTTGTGATTGACAAGCATAGTCAGTAGTATATATTCCTTACTCTTCATACATACCACTGACATTAATTCAACTTTTATGTGCATGAATAAGATGAAATTGTTATAGCTCTATATCTATTTCAGCTGACACCAGGATTCTGAGTGTTGTAGAATTTTTTTTCTTTCAATAATAATATAACTTGTCAAGCTGTTTTCATTCTGTAGACAGAGATTTATATATGCTTTGAGTTAAAAAGAAATACCAGCAGGGCAGGATGAGGGATTTGAAAATAGGAAGAATTCATGTTCAGCAAAGAAGGCAAAAAGTTGTCTCCATTTCACATTTCAGAAAGCCTTCATATTTCTTTTCCTTGCCAGTGCTTGTCATGCATATGCCACATAGATCTGAAGGTTTTGCTTTCATAACATGCTGATCCAAAGCCAGAGGTTAGATGGTATCATCCTGTTAATGCTGTGGCCCTATATCCTAAACCAAAAATGAAGACACACCCTTGTAAAAGTCTTTTCATTTCTGTGAGATACTGAATTCAAAGAGAAAGCCCAGTAGGTGTTGGTGTCACTGCTGCCATTTTTTTACTCGCAGCAGGTGAAAAAAACCATTTCTCCAAAGGGGGAGAAATTCATTACTATCCCTGTAATGAATATTTGGGACCATGCCCATTTTTAACATAATAGTTACTGAAGTACAATTGATAACCAAAATCCAGCTTAGGTATTACACAGTTTCTACAGTTATACACAGGTTTTAAAAATGGTTAATACAGATAACGGAACAGTGTATGTCTTGCTCTTCTTGATTGTTGTTATTTTGCTTTATGCTGACATTTTCAAATCAGATGGGTTACATTGGAAAAGGGGTCAGAGAATAAAAAAGTCAGTATGATAAACCATGAGGTCATTAGGCCCATCTGCCCTAGAAGGTTCTTGCTCGGTTCCTAGAGGTTCTTTATACAAATTCTCAGTAGGGAGCATCAGGGCATCCTTGACTCTGGGCTTTGCACCGAGGAGACAGATTGGAGAGCTGGTGCCTTACTCTAAATAATGAATGGACTAAGTTTTGTGGAAATACTGAGTAGAGTCATGAGTTTGTGTCTGCTTCTGTAAATGGAAATGATGAGGATTTTGAGCTTGAGAGGAAAAAGGAGGAACAGATTACCCCAGATATATATTACTTGAAAAGGTCAGAAATGACCAACTGTAAAAACATTTTAGACACAGAGAGACAGACTAGACAGAGCCCATGGGACAGTGAGGCAATGTGTCCAGTCAAGTGGATGTAGCATTAGCAATAAACAGTACCACACTGGTCGTTGAGTGCATAGGATCAGCTAATGTTTTAGTCATTCCTTTATCCTTTCATTAGAAGAAGTAACTGGATCCTAAATAAGCTGCTCAAATACTTGAGAAGGCATTTATCAATAGAATCAAATCACCATATATGTATTTCTGCAACTCAGTAGTATAAATTGTGAAAGTCTTTCAGGCTGTAGAGGAGTGTGCGAGGAACTGAATCCCTCTTTATACTACTACTGAGAACAGCACGTGTGGAATAGTTCCAACACATTTAACATGTGATGAAGTAACTGTACATAGATAAATGCACTGCGCAGTGCAGACACAGTAGGTCTCCTGCTTCCTAGATGCACTAGCTTGGTTGGGCATCCTCTGGTCTATTGATCTGAGTGTGTGTGGTGGAAGTCTCTGGGATTTCCAAATCTGTGTCAGCCAAGATGAAGTAGTCCAAATGTATACAAAACCCACTAATTCCTCCTCTTCTTTTCTTTAAAAATAGTAATTCAACTACGTCTACTGCCTTACAGGAAAAAACAGCAGAGCCTGAAACTGCTGATGCAAAAACAATGCTTTAACAGGCAGCTTTCAAAGTAGTGAGCACCAGCAAAAAATGAACATCCACCTAGACAATAAACTTCGTTAACTGGAGCTAACGGTTAAAATATGTGCCAGTGTGAACTTCAGGGAAAAAGCCAAACAACGCTTTAAGTTTAAAAGAAACAACTACAGAAAGTGTGTTATAATGCCAAGGAAAATCTGAGCTACTTGTTTAAAATAGAAATACACCCACCCATCTCAAAACCTTAAAAATAAAGAAATACATAGTTCAAGTCACTCAAAGAAGTATCACAGCTCCTATAGCATTCTGCTCTCAGTCTGAACAGATCCAAAAGCAGAGAATTTGTCCAGCGAGTTTTTTGATTTTTTTTAATTTTAAATCTCATGAAATTCTAATGATCAATTTAAATATCAATGCTGTGTCCATTATTACAATTTACAATAGACTTAGACTTATATGACATTTAAGTATTAATTATGCATTATATTAATTGCAAAGTAATTCATAATTAGGGTAAAGAGCTACTTGAAAACATAAAAAAATTCAAACTGATTCTTTGCTAGTGTGGAATTTTCTCTTTTTTAATACCTAGTTAAGGGAAGATTACAAAATTAATATAGCTTTAGAAATCCTGTATTCAGCAATGGCTGAAATTGTTAGAACCACTCCAGTTTATATTATATCACAATCTGGCTTCTGCATTTACATGGAGCTACTGCTAACACTGCTCCTAGTAGTTAAGTGTTCATGTGTTCTTCTACACTCTGAGTCAAATTACGAACACTTGGGCATAAAATTTAAAGGCCATAGTGATAAAACTCTCAACTTCCACATGAAACACAATCTGCGAGCTACATCTGTTCCTGTGGCTGAAGTGGTTTTATTGGTATTATAGTTCTAAACTTTTCCCAAATCTAGTTCAATGATATATGATAAAAAGACTAAGGAAGGTCGATACTGCCCCCTTCATCCATCAGCTTCTGATGAGATTTTTGGGAAAATGTTCATGTACTGCTCCCCACTGAATGATCACGAAACAGCACTCTCCACAACTACTGTAGTATGTGGAGCCATTTTACTTGAAAGACTAAGTTTTCCTATATCTATAATGTCAGTGCTTCTGGGGGCCAGGTTTGTCGAGCAACACAAATTATAGCCTCCTTTGAAAGATGTCTCTTCGGGGATTTTTTTGCACCACTAGACTTTCTTTTTGAGCTTTTGCAAGTCGGTTGGTCTACCATGCTGAAAATGGAGATAACACCCCCCTGTCTGTTAAGACTGTTACGACAAAAAACTCTTTTAGTGTGTTAGGTGTTGAAATATTTTCTGAACGAGGTTTGTACAAGTCATCTGAGTAATAAAATTGAGCTTGTGCTTTTTTATGGCTTCAGCAGCAGAGAGACATGCCTGCTAGTGAGAATGAGTTTAAGTCAGACCATGCCCTTGACCTGTGTAAATCTGTTGAAGAAATTTTACATGTTGGATAAACCAATGTAATAGAAGGAAACACTTAGCATTTGGCATATTATTACAAACATGTCTAAATATCTCCAATCCCGTTACATCTGGGATCAGCAGGACTAAACTGTGAATACTGAAGGACTCCATATATGTTAAATCTCATAGGCAGATGCCTTGCCCTTGAGGAGAACTTGCTTGCAAGAAGTTCCTTTCTATAAAAATTGTCAAATGTAAGTTAGAATTTTGACTTTTACTTTTCCTGAAAATTTAAAGATAAATAATGAGGGTTTTTTTGCCTGTGGCTTATTTTTATTTAGGAGTATAAGTGAACAAAGTAATCTGTTGAATAAATACTAAAAATGTTCAGTTGCCTTTGTCTCTCTGTCCGTCTATCAAATATGTGCTTATAATATTAAATGTTGTTGTTTGCAGGGAGACAAGGAGGCTGCTTTAGGTCTTCAGTTTTCCCCACTCTGTGACCGCAAGTCCACTTTGGTAGCTCAGTCCCAAATAGGTAATGACAAGTTGTGTTTTTCTTTTTCTTGTATGTGTAGGAGCATGTAAAATCATGTGGACATTTCTTATACCCATTTTGAATCTTAAATGTTCCAAATGCCATCATATAGAAGGTATCTCTTTGCACCTATCTGTTCGCCAAACTCATATACCCTTACAGCAGAAATGTGCTGGTCTCAAAAGAACATGAAGTTACTTCAGCACACGTGATGCCAAGAAGGGGTAGGAGAAGGATTAACCAAAGTACTGGACATGAGCCCGACTTTTACTGTACACGCTTTAGAGTTTGGTAGATCATGTCCTCAGACAGATTGACTCTTGCTCAAGAACTCACAGGGCTGTCTCTACTTCAGTCTGAAAGCCTGGTACCATTTTGTGGATGCATCTCAACTTAAAGCTAATTCATACATCAAATCTCTGGACTGCAGTTAAGACTGTCAGTGTGGCAGGGTCAAACTACACAGGATCAAGCCTCCTTGGGTTGACAAGGACTACTGCATTCTGTTCCCATCAATCCTAATTGCATTTTGGTCAACAGTGGCCAAACTTCAGCTTCCCATTTTCAGAAATGCGGGTCTTTGGCTCTCTCTATCGCCGTTTCCATCGGCAATAATAAGGAGATAAAAATTGGTAGAGATCACTGGGGCTAGTTACAAGGAGATATCCTAGAAGCATGCTGAGTAAAGCAGTATGTCCTACCAACAGCTGTACCTTTTGTGTGAGTGAACACAGTACTCGGGGAGAGATTCTACAGGTGACAGTGTCTTATCCTTGAACTGAAGCGTGTCATCCTGTCTGATCTTGTCACTCAAAATGTCCTTTATTCCATTTCACTGGGACTTGAAAGGCAATGTGCTTGAGTGTCGTACCTACTGCAGGAGGGAAGCTGGATCCTAGGCTGAAGCACTGTTGCTCACCTTTGCGCTGCGTTGCACGGTTAGAGTATGAAGACATCTGGAAATCCATTGCTAGCTCATGTTTTAGCATTTTTTTTTCTGTTAAGTGCTCAGCAGAGAATAATGCTTCATTCTCTCACACTGTCATTCCATACCTTGATGAGCACTTTAAAATGTAAAAGACATTGTTCAGAGCTGACATCTCAGAACTGTGGGATGAATGCTGTCTCCTAAGGATATTACTTGTTCTCTTCACTGATTTGACAGAACACTCCTACACACTGTGAAATAACACTTTACCTCCACAGAATAATAAACAGCAGTTTGAAATATTAACTCCTTGGCAAAAAGATCTGAATGGTAAAAGAGACAGTATGACTTCTAGCCCCTTGGCTCAACTGTAGCGTCCCTTCTATTCAACAATTAATATTCATTTCAAATGGTAGGTGTGTTCTGCAGTGCATAAAATTTACAAGAAAAAGGAATGAAAAGCTATAATTATTAATGTCTAGTTATATCGGTACAGCTTCAGGTGTTTTTGGTTTTAGCTGTGCTTTTTTCCTCAAGATTATACTAGTGGTATCTAGTATGTTGAATCAGGACTACAGTCAGAAAATCAGCCTGATACCAAGTATTTGTTTTCAGATTTGAGAGCTGTGAAAATGTAAAATCTGATTTTCTCTCTTGTTCTTCTTTAGGTTTCATTGATTTCATAGTAGAACCAACATTTTCTCTTCTTACGGACTCAATGGAGAAAATTGTTATGCCTCTTATAGAGGAAGCGTCAAAATCTGAAAGTCCTGCATTTGGGACACCCAGGTATGAATACACTGCTTAGTTATTGAACTAACATAAACTAACATAATAATGTCATTCTCAGAATTATCGCAATTATTTTAACAGTTGGAAAAGTAACATAAATAGCTGTACAGTATTGCCACCATGTGGTGCTGTGTTGTATTTGCAATATGCTGTTACTCCATTGACTGGGGACGATCGTGTATATAAAAAGGCAAAACCACAATAACGAGCAGAATACACGTGTATAAAATATAAAGTTGATTTTATACGGCATATGTAATAACAATTTTTTTCCTTTGACTATAATCTTTGCAATAGATTATTGAAGTTCCTAGTTCTCTTATCTTGAGCCATTTTCAGTATTATTTTAATTGACAGTACCAAAAGTAATTCTTTGCTTTCTGAGAGACAATTGGAAGTGGAGGTGGTGAAGGTGATTTCAGGGTTTTTTCTGGTTTTTTTTATTATGCTATAGGTCACTTTCCTTCTTCACCTTTCCATTTTAGTATTATTTGATATATGCACTTGAGACAAAATTGATTCCACTTATATTCCACTTGAGAGATCTAAATACAGTATAAGTGAGATGCAGGGGGGGGTTCCCCATCAAGCTCTTGATTTTTGCATTATGATAGAAGTTGTCTATAAAACAAACTAGCTATGGCAGACAGTGTTATCTGAGTGACTCCACGCTGAAAGCATCATTCAATAATCAGATGCTGCTTTTACAAATATTGCCTCTGTTACCACATTTTTTTCATTTTAAAACTGTAATATGAGCTTTCATTGAGGCTACTAATATGATAACTCTGCAGGGCAATTTTTCATTTGCTGTGCATTAGTTAGATTTTAACAGCAGAATGATGAACCTAGCTCTTTTGTGATCATGAGTTTACATGTATTTCGGTTACTAGAAGTAAGTAGAAGTTACTAGAAGCAGGTATTTATGACAGTGTTCTTAGTGTTTTGGGGAACAGTGCTAAACTAAGGCACTATTGATAACAAACTTGTTTACCTACTCACTTCTTCACAAATGAGTGATTATCAGCTGCAAATGATTAGTAGCTCCAAGTTTCATGATCCAGCAAAGGCTTATGATCCAGCAAAGCTTCCTCATGTGAGGTGGCGGCTAAAGGGATTTTTTCTTAGTATGGAATCAAGAGCTACACTTACGAAGAGAGTGGAGAGCCTATAGCATGATACAGAAATGTCTGAGCCAGCAGAGGTGCACAAACGTTACTGGGTGGATCCCATGAGTATATGGCGTGACATTCACTGTAGTGCCTGGAAAACGTTAGAATTGTAGCCTATTCTTTCCATTCTATCCCGTTCAACATCTCTGGAGCACACGGAAATTATAGTTAATGCTTCTTGTGCAGTTCTCGCTGATATGTTCACTGCAACTATATTTTCTGATTAATGGAAGTCCATTTGTATGCATATTAACATCTGTCTTTGGTACCAATGAGATAACTATACAGCATAATTGAGTAAACAAAACCTGGTATGACATGATTACCTGTACAAGGCCAGAAATAGGTCTGATTTTTTAATCCTAAGAAAAAAGAGAGTTCATTCTTTTTTTCCCACCTTTACATGTATCTGCATATTCACATACAAATAATCCATTTGACTTCTACCTTACCTTACGTGTAAGGTAGCTGCAGTAGCTTTTAAGTGGATTTTAAAGCCACTGTACTAAATCCTGCTTTGACTACACTTGAAGGCATGTACCTTGAAGAGAATTTTCAGCTGAAGCTGAACTTACTTACCTGTCATGTACTTTCGTGTCTTGCTTTTTTTAAATGGGTCAACAATAACAATCAGATGTCTTTCCTGTGAGCCTCAAAGATGAGATTCACTGTTCAAATACACGGCTATGAAGCTGCTCCAAAATGGCTACATAAATATTCTTTCAAGAACCGACTTACAAGTAATGTATTTTCAGCTGTCACATTTTTTTCAAGAATTCCCTGGAAAAAAGTCAGTAAGAATCAGTCCAGGTTACAGCTTCATGAGTTGAAGAAATGTCTTGTATGTTAGGCACTCTTTAGTGAAAACTATTATTTCAAGTTACTGATTGCATGTAGGTCCTAACGAATTTGAGTCAAATTAACTGTTTGTGTATTATTAAAATTGCCTGTCTGTGTTCATAACTTAGGGTTTTTTCCCTTCTGCAGCCAAAATAGTTTGGGAGCAGTAAGCAATGCTGAAGCACAAAGACGACCCAGTTTTAAAAGTACAAGTGATGGAGGGACTCACACAGAAAATTCCCTAGCAACTGTAGACCTAACAAGCTTTAAGGACAACTTGATGAAGATCATTCAAGCAAACAAAGAAAGGTGGAAAGAATTAGCAGTAGAAGGTATGATATACTAAGGGGGACTGTTTTTATAGGTTGCTCCCTAAGATCTCCCCTACTTTCATTTTTTAATTTCCTTCAACCTATAAAAATACATAGTTGTCTTGTATTCATATATTTTATGTCTTAATGTTTGTTTAGATGGTCCTGTTTTGCTCTCCCAGGAGATATAAAGAGGTGTAGGTGGTCAGGGGATGAGAGGAAATCTTATAGCCTGTACAACAAGGCTCTGTGCTGCTCAGCTTAACTTTAGAGGTCTGGTTTAGAAATGTGCATTCTTGCATATTTAATCATAACTGATACTGACATCTGCTTTAAATGCCAAAATCAACAATTCAAAGTAGTATGTGCTGCCACTTTTCTTAAGAAACATAAAAGTTGTACTTTGCTATTAGAAATGCTATTTGTTCCCCACTGTATGGAACAAAATTCAGTATTGCAGGCTTCTTGGGACTATGCTGTAGGCAATTATTTAAATGACTTGGTGGATCTAAAGATTTGGGCAATCACAGCATGTATTAGACCCAAACAAGGCAAAAAGTGACTCTTCATTTGCCAGTTGATAGTTAATAAAGCCAAACCTGCATCAAGCATCTTAGTTCATAAGCTATACCTGCAAATTGTCTGGGGTTGCAGTTATCTGAGTGAAATGATTTGTGATAATTGTTGAACACAATTTATAACTTTGATCCAGGTTAGGTGAATGGCATTTGGGAATATTTTGACCACAGTCTGTGTTGTTTCTGAGTAAGCACCTGGAACATTTCAGTATAGTGTTTCACTGCTGGGTCTGGTCTCGCTGTGCATGACCTGATACTGACTGCAGGGAATGGTGTCCTGGAACCCAGTGCCCACCTTTTCTTTCATCCCATCATCCAAAGCAGCATCTTTATTCTCAAAGAGGTGTCAGACAAGAAAGAAAAACACTGCTGAGCAATGCTGAAATCTCATTAGTGCTAAATTACAAATGAATATTCTTGTTAGAATTTTAAATAAGAACAAGTTTTCATAATCTATTGTGACAATGACTTGAGAGTTAGGCAGCAGGGGCAGCTGAGGAGGAGATTTAACTAATATAGTCTCTTCTTCATGAGCAGCTTCGATTGCCTCTTTCGATATTGTCCAGCTAACACTGACTGGTCAAAAAGACAAAGCTGCTAATTTGCAATCATCAGTAGTAATAGCAGACCATCAGGGTGCCCAAGACCACTTAGCTACAGCCTGCAGAAATCAAGCAGCCCTGCATGCAAGGTCCTTCAATATAGAAGAATGGAGAACTTGCTGTCTGGAAGTTTGCCATTTCTAGTTACATCTAACTAACCAGTTTGATTTTGGTACATCAGCTTTTTGGTATACTGTTTTGGAGGTGTGCAGTGCTATCAAAAAGATAATTTCCCCTTCATTTCCAGTGCTTTGTGCTCTATAAATTACTGATAGATTTAGCCCAGTTTTACTGGGCTGTTGACAGCCATTGAAAACACAAAGCTTCTCACAGCAAGAGATTTAAGAATTGTTTCTCTATACAGTCAATATTAATGTGAGGCTCAGGAAACTCTGGGCATGCTTTCTACTGTGAAAAACAGAGCTGTTAATGTTCAGGACTCCATGTCCTTTGTTGATATTGTAGTTGACCGTATTGTAGGATGCCCTTCTTTTCTTCCATCAACTTGACTAATGAAGTATGTCTAAGTATTTCCTGAACAGAGTTATGGAATTACAGTAGAATGTACATTAGGAAAACTGATCGGTAAGTGGAAATAACTGGTGTTGAGGCCAGAGCTTGATGAACAATATCTGCTCTGTGTGATTGTGGTTGAATCTGTTTTGCAAAACCTCTGTGAGAGCAAGGAAGAGATTTATAGAAAACTGCGCCCATAAAGAGACTACTTGCAGCAACATCTGCAGTTGACTGGAACATGGCATGGAGACCTTCAGGGTGCCTGGTTAGAATCCAGAGGAACCTTGTGAATAGTGCAAATACTTTTGAGTACAGATTTATATTTTGTTAGTACACAGATAGTAAGTTTTTTAATAAAAGCTGGGGGGGGATTATATAGGTTTTGTAAAAGTTAAGATATTTTCCATTCATTTTTTGCAAGCAATGTGTGGACACTTACTCTATATATGGGCACTAAGGACTGCTGGAAAAGATATTTTCACTAAGTGAACGTAGCCCTCTATAGAGCTCTATCTGAGGTAGCACATAAGTTCCTTGTCACATAATGGGAGAAGGAATCTTCCCCAACTGGTCCAGATCAGCAGTATATCTGCTCTGAAGCTGCACCCTGCAGTTAAGGCTGAAAATCCTTAATCAGACTGTGCAAAATTAACATCTAGAAAAGAATGAAAAATATTGAAAGACATCCCCTTTCCACTTGAAATTCCTTTCAGATTGCACTCAAGTTTGACTAAGCTTGTAAGTGACTAACCTGAGACCTTGAACTTCAGGTAATTTGTTCCGTCCTGTCTGCATCTCCTGTTACCTTCTCTGACTCTAGTGCTTGACGAAAAGTCTTTAGGTTGCTCTCGGTATATGTATGAAGTTGTGTTTTATTCATACGTTAGTAGAAGCACGTATGGAGGGAAGAACTACCAGGGGTAAATCACTGCCAGGTGAAAGGAGTTTTGTTATTGCTACCATTATTCCTAGCTAGATAATTTCTGACAAGCCGCAGAGCTGAGTGCACCGAGAAGGTCACGTGTGTGAGGGCAGTATGCCGTGGTAGTAAGCAGGCTGGCTGTTAGCGTAGATCTCCAAACACGCTTCCTGAGCTGACTATGACAAACAGTACTTGTGCTGTTAAAAGAACCATCTGCATTCTTGTCTGCGGGCTCCGCAAACAGTAGACATGGTTCCCAGATTAGCTCACAGGCTCAAGAGTTGTCTCTATAAAATGTAGTAATACAGATGCACGAGTAATATAGAAAGGAAACTACCGACAATCCATATAATTTCCTGAGCGCGACTTGAGCTTGTTCCAGCTTCCCACCTTTTCAGGATAAGGCTGCACAGGTAGCACTGGTTGGGAGGCAGCTCAGCCAGCGGTGAGCGAGGGCGGAGGAAGGTGGTCTGACTCCTATGCCGAGGGCGGCCAGAGCAGGAGACGAAGACGCACTGACAGTGCTGTTGACAGGGCAGCTTTCCTGGAGATGCAGCAGGCCCAGGTGCCGGTGCTGCCCCTCCCTGAAAAGGTAGTTGCTGCTGAGACTTGATTCAGAGCAAGCAGCTTGTGCAAGGAGCAGAGTGCTTTGTTTTGGAAAGGCCTCTGTTAGTAAGGAAAGCGTTTATCTACCTAGGCAGCTGTCTGAGAGCCTTCTTAACAGAAGGCTCACTAAATAAGATGGCTCCATTTTGCTAAAAAGGCCACGTCTTGTATAATTGATGCAGAGGAGCTCTGTGCTCGATAGCCTAAGGGTCCTCAACCTTTCACCACTGGAGAATTAGAGGAATGTTTCTCAGGCCTTTCAGGGAATGCTGTTAACAGGGAATTACCATAATGATCAAACATCTGGGATTCTAATTTGAAAGTCTTGATGTTTAATTAATATTCCAAACCCCTAATCACCAGATAATCTGTCTTTGTTCAACTCAACACAGTGATGAAGAGACCATTCCATCCTGTGCTTTTTTCAAAACATAGCGGTGATGGCTGCTGCTATTTGCAGTTGTGGTAGTTGTAGCAAATAGACAGTAAAGATGCTCAGATGAGTCTGAGAGGTTGCTTCATCAGAGAAAATGTTTGCTAAATGGATTTTATCCATTTGATCTGCTGAGAAAGCTGTAAGAAACACACAACGTGTTGGGAAAGATTTGAATATCATGCAAGATCCTTCATGATGCAGTTCTTCTTAGAACAGAGAGAAATTGTAACACAATTATTTAATATTTTAAAAATACAATGTTTATTCCTTATGCCTACAACGTTTATTCCTTCATGCTTATTTTGTTCTATAAAAATGTTCTGATGTCGGTCTAATCAAGTTCTAATCAAGTCAGTCAGTGGTTGACAAGCTCAGGTACTCTTAAGAGAGTAAAAGAGTATGGACTAGTAATCATGCTTACCATCTGTTCAGTAGACATCATTGTAAATAAAATTACAGGGATAAATAAGTATCATTATCTTCACTTTACAGTTGAGCAAAAAGAGGCACAGACACCCTAGGACACTCACCTCAGGTCATATAATAACATGAGGGAATGCAGCACACAGACCAAGGGTCCAGCTGCCAGTCCAATGGGCCCACCACTGAAGCATGCTAACGTTGTTCATCTCCAGGATAATACAACGGCAGTGTTACTTGTTGTTCCCATTTTATGCTTATGTAAGTCTTCTGAAGAGTTAACTGTTACAGAACCTGACCAAAGGTTGCATTATTTGTATGGAAAGTGATCAGTGACAAACCTCGTCCTCAACACCTTTTGGCAGTGCACTGAGCTGCATGGCTTGAAGGTGTATGTCTGGGATGACTGACCGCACTGGGACGGGATGAAACATACGTGAGCCTGAACAAGGCTCTTGCACTGTCCTGTGCTTAATTTTGATAGTAAAAATATGACAAAATGACAACTATTGCGTCTTTGGAGTAGAGATCAGCTTGCTTTTTTTTTTTTCCCCATGGGCAGCAACTTTGAATAACAAATGCCTCTTCTGAAAGACCTCTGCATGGTACCTGCAGGCCCCCCTCAGGCACTTTCAGTCCTTCATACTTCCAGTCACAATAACCACAGGGTTTGGTTCCATTTTGTCTGAAAGATTTTCTCTGCAGACTCACTAATAAGAAGAGAGTAACAGCTGCTGAAATGCAAAAATCTGAGAGTGATGATCTGATAGCATGTTAATGTGATTTAGCAGCCGTTAGGAAGGGCGGGCAGTGGGAGGATGTGTGTGACAGTCACAGAAACTGACTGACAGTTTGGCACATGAAATCTACCCTAATGGACTGTTGTAATCTGTTGGAGAGAAATAAATTTGGGGGCTAAAGAAGTCCCATCTAGGACCAATGACAGTGATTTTAATTGCAGTGCTAAAAAGTTTAGATCATAAGCAGTTTTTGAGCTAATCCAGAGAAGTGTTAAGAACAGTGGGAAAAGGAGAATTTTTCACTGTGGTCTGAGGAAGTGCAATGAATGGGTTGAGCTAAGAGTAGCAAGAAACGTTTTGTATTGGCAGTACCTGGTAAATCACAGACTAAGGAATGATAACTGAACCTGATCATAGAACCTGCTATATATCCTGCTGGAGTATACACCAGAGAGCTGTCCCACCTCTGCATGTGACAAGCTACGTGACTTAAAACACCTTTTCCCTCTAGTAGGCTCAGAGCAGCACGTCCCTCCCTTCCCCTGTCCCAAAAGTCCCAGCATTCAAGCCCCTGTGCTTACAGCTAAACAGCAAAAGAGAAGTAAAAGGTGGAGGTAGCCACCCTAGGAAAACATAAACTCACAAATTATTTTTAACTAAATCTTTTAGTAAAAAGTTTTGATAGCTAATTAAGCCTTTGCTACTTTCTCTATACGATCTAATGCTGTGATATCAAGTGCCACTGGATTACGTGCTTTGCAGTGGCTTTATATACTCCTGTATCTGTGATGAAATTTGTGTGAGGAGTTGAAAGTGGAAGGAATCAGTGTGTAAATAACTCTGTGAATAACTGCAATGTATTCTTGGGTTTGAAAATGGCAGGTTGGTTGGGAAAAATCACGGTTGTTTGGGAACTCTTGGACATGTCTTTAAACTTACTTGGGAGTCCCAGAGGCACCAGGATCAGTCCTCTCGTTTTCTGCAGTTTTGATGCTTATTGCTGGTCTCTTCCTCTTCTCTTTAAAATGGCTGATGTGAGAACATGTCTTTTAGAAAGGTGCAGTTCCTTCCCATGTTGTCCCAGTTTGGGTCTTTTGTCACTGCTTTGTGGAATTTTGTTTTCCAATAAAAAAGAAGGCAGACAAGCCTCGAAGTCAAAGTTTGTGGTAATATACACAGAGAGACCATAACATCCAGCAGCATTCTTTATTACAGGTTCCCCAAATAATTTAATTCATAGTGAAAATGAACAGTTTTCCTCTCTAATTCAGTAGTTTGCTAATTCTTAATACTTCAATGTCATTATGTCTTTCTGTAAGGGTAAGTTATTGTGGCTTGTTTTCAACACAGCCAATGAAAATAGCGCTGTGATTCAGCAGACATTTGCTTTACTGGGGTTTAGCGCTGTGGCAGTTGCTGCCGTTAGCTGATTCGAGATGTTCTGCTTACACATGGCTTTTGTGTTTTTCCTCTCCACTCTTGTTAAGTCAGTACATGCTCAAGTGGTGCAGTCGCTGGAGACAGAAAGGTATCCTATAAGCCCTGTACCGTGCAGATTATAGTAGCTGAATGCTCTGTTTCTTATTACGGAAAGGCCATGAAAAAAAAGTCGATGGCCATATACAGAAGAGAAAGTACCCAATTGTACAAAATCTTCCTCGCCACTTAGTAGACCATGTCCTGAAAGTGTTGCTGCATACCCAGGCAGTAACGTAGCTGAGCTGCTGGAAATCAGTGTTGCAGCTGATCATGCAGGCTCACCAGAGCTTCTGCAGCAACAGCGCAGCGATACTTTGGAGACCACCGAGTCCTATGGCACGGGGCTAGAGATTAAGCTGTGTGACAGTTTTAGTGTCTTGTGGACAGTTTAGTCCTTCATTGGGCTGACAGGAATTCAGGGTTCCCATTCACCCCAGCAAACAATAAAAAAAAAGAACTTAAAGAACTTGCTTCAATTTTCAGAGACTTATTAAGCCAAAAAAAAAAAAAAAAAAAGGTGATTTAATGAAAGAAGAGTAGTATCTGGTGAAAAGGGGGGAGGAAGGAAGTCACCTTCACTAGTTAACACATTTTCTGTAGATTCAAAATTACTAAGTGCCAGAATTTTTCAACTATTCTGAAATTTGGTTATTGCCTTATGACTCCTGCCAGTTTTCCAAACAAAACCATGCAGTACAATTATTTTGCCAACAGCCCAGCCTAAACGCAAGGGAAGAAAGACACCACTTCTACCATGTTTAGGTATCAAATGCCATTGTTGCTTCTCATGAAGGACAGTGATTTAAGGCAGGAGTTCAGAAACAGCACAGAAGTACAGAAGAGAGGCATAAGATTGAGTCACCCCTAACAGACCAGTTAGGAGAAGCCATTTGTTTTACAGATGAACTCACACAAATCTTCCTGAATAACACTTGGGCTCTTGTAAAGAAAACAATACCAAACAGTTGAAAATATGTAAACAGGCCTGGCTCCAGGCACTTTTACCAAGATAAAACAGAGCGAGCAAAACCAGTAGCAACAATAACACGTACCCTGAGTTCACTGCACTGCACACCACACTTCTGTCTGCCTTTATCTCAATGGATATGATAATCCTTAAGCTGTTCAGTGCCTAACTGCCCCCCCCCCCCCAAAAAAAAAGAGGGGAGTTTTCTAAAGGGCAAGAAGGTTGTTTAATCTTATTAATCTTATTCATCTACTTACTCTTACTAAATATTGTCAATGTTGCAAATGCCAAGTTGCACTGCCATGTAGCATACCCCATTTCCACCTCCAGCTGGCCACGGCGATGTGTGTCCATAGGGGAGGAGGAACTCGCCCTTCCCAGCAGCCCAGTGCAGGGTGAGGGGCAGCAGCCTTGCCTGCTGCTCTTGGCGGGTCCTGGCGGTTCCTGGCTGGCTGGAGGCAGAGGCGCTGCCGCAGTATTTATTGCAATTCTGACTGTCCAGCAGTGGGGATCAAACGTCATGCCAGCTCTGCTTCTCTCACACTAGTGGTATTAACTTAGCAGTGCCTTGCTTGAATTTTAGTTACTTAGCCACTGTCCCAGTCTCAGCCTCTTTTAAAGACTGCTAAATATTTCTGTTCAATCAGAATGATAGGACAGCAGAAATGATAGAAAATGCCAATTATGATATACAATTGTTGTGGTTTAGCCACAGCCGGCAACTAAGCACCACGCAGCCGCTCGCTCACTCCCCCCTGGTGGGATGGGGGAGAGAATCGGAAGAGCAAAAGTAAGAAAACTCGAGGGTTGAGATAAAAACAGTTTAATAGGTAAAGCAAAAGCCGTGCACGCAAGCGAAGCAAAGCAAGGAATTCATTCACTACTTCCCACGGGCAGGCAGGTGTTCAGCCATCTCCAGGAAAGCAGGGCTCCATCACACGTAACAGTTACTTGGGAAGACAAAAGCCATCACTCCAAATGTCCCCCCTTCCTTCCTCTTCCCCAGCTTTATATACTGAGCATGAGGCCATATGGTATGGAATAGCCCTTTGGGCAGTTTGGATCAACTCTCCTGGCTGTGCCCCCTCCCAGCTTCTTGTGCACCTGGCAGAGCATGGGAAGCTGAAAAGTCCTTAACTAGTACAGCAACAACTAAAACATCTCTGTATTATCAACACTGTCTTCAGCACAAATCCAAAACATAGCCCCATACCAGCCACTATAAAGAAAATTAACTCTATCTCAACTGAAACCAGGACAACAATATAAAATCCTATATAATATAAAGTATCGTTATGGCTGTTATGGAAAGTGGAAATCTGTATTTTTCCAGCACGTATATTTCCAACCGCAAGTGGCTGACGCACCATAAGAATCCAGTAGTTTTCATCTTTTTGGCAGTGGATTTCATAGGGATTGAAGCTGAGTGGAGCAAAGCAAGTCAGAACATAGACTCAGACATCCAGCAGATGAGAGATTCAATACCAAGAAAAAGGATTGGGGCTCTCAATGAAAGTTGTCATATCATCATAGAGGATTCTGTACTTGAGGCTTTTCAGTCTCAGACACAACTACCAGCCACTCCTCCTGCTTGCCCTGAACAAACTCCTCCCAAGTGGACAAGGTACTTTCCCTCAAGCTTATTTAACTGAGAGTGACTTTGAAATTTTATCACCATGGAATGGTAATCACACATATGATTATTAGCATAAAAAGACTAATGTTTAGCAATATTTTTAACTCCACAGATTTGAAAAGTCCACAGTATTTTTCATACTTAGAAAAGATCATGTTTTGCTCACATATTCTTTTCTACTGACTTCTGGAATAAACAGTATCGCAGCAGTTTAAATACAATAGGTATGACATTTAACTAGTACGTTATCAGGTGTAACTTGGTACAGAGATACTCCATTTCAAAGCTACATCCATCAGATGTGCATAGACCTGAGTTAGAGTTTGGCTGTGTTTTAGATATCCTTAAACAGACATGCTTGAGATCATCTCAAGGGCAGTCATAGAAATAAGAGGCCAGCATGACAGAAGTTAAGAACAGGCCATCAGCATTGTTCTGATTGAACTGTTAATCTTCATTTGCCAGTTTAAGTTTGGTAGGGAGTGAAGGAAAGCAATTTTAAGTTTAGATATCCAGCTTTATGAACTAAAAAATAATAGTGGATTTTGCCTATATGAATATTCCGAGACTTCTAATATGAGAATAAAGTGGTCAGCCACCCAGTTCTGCTAAGACAAATCTGAATTCTGGTTAGCATTGTCCTAAAACACCATTCTTTGAGAAAAATACTGTCTGTTCTTACCAGCTTTCAGGTTAAAAAAGCCACCTTTTGTAGTGTGAGCTAAGTTAATATTACAGTTTTATGTGCGATTAGAGTTCAGCTTTGCTTTCCTTAACTTGCAGATGCATCTGAACAGAATCTGAAATATTTTATCTTGGAATTTCCTTGGCTTTTTTATAAAAAGTTAAGGAAAAATGCTTGTAGCGCTGCCATATGGAGGTAAATATGGCACATAAATCAGTGTCTTGGGACAAAAGCCTTAGGTAGGTAGATTATACCATGAGTGACAGATGCTTTAATTAACATATCTGGATTGAACATCAGATTTGCTTCAAGTTGCATATACATATTTCTTAATGTCTTTAGCCCAACCACTTCTTTGTAAGAGCTGCATTGAAGTCTAGAAAGAGTACCTGTCCAAGTTTCAGAAGATTTGGAGTCCAAAACAAGCAGATCTTTGAAGTTTGTAAAAAAACTGGCTTAACAATTTAGAAATTGCTCAAATTTGAAAGTTCTTGATTTTTTTAAAAGTATGACAGGAAGTATAAGAACCGACAAAAGAAGGAAATTATTTAACTATTGCATGCTTCTGCACAGCAGTTCAGGTTTGGAGGTGTTCCTTTCCGTTCCATTTCACAGGCCAAATTGTACTTCAGGGGGAACTTTCTTTGGATTCAGAAATGTGAGGTGACGAAGTTGCCAAATGCTGACTGTGGTAGAAATGTGATTACAGCCTGGGCTATCTTTCAGTTGTCATGTGCAGTCACTTTTGGTCGGGGTTTGGACTGGTCACTCACAACCGGAGTTTCTGGGAGCTGCCACTTGAACTCTATAAATATCTCCGTACTTGGTTTCCCTCCTTAATACAGTGTGCACAGCCAAGTTAGAAATTTTATGCAGTATCATGCAGCTATTTTGTGGAGGTGTTGTTCAAACTGCAATGCTTTCACTTTTTAAATTGATAGTTTTGTATCTTCTATAGTAGTATACAGATTCTAAAATCTGAATTTACAAAACAGAGATTCTAATAGCAAGAGAAATAGGCCCTCCACAAAGATGGTACAGTTATTTTTTATCAGACTTTTCACCCTCCATCACAAGTTTTCCATTCTCTGTGTTCTTCATCTTCTAGTTCCTCCTGGTACCACCTCTCTGTGCTGCTCTGTTCTGTCTCCTTTTATTCTGGGCCATTTTATTTGTACTGTTCTGCAAGTCTCTGCAATAGAGCAAGGACTAGAGCCTTCCACAAATGTTATTTTCTCCTATAGCTGCTGTCCCCTGAAGCACAATTTCCCCCGTATTTCTTCCTTCCTATCCTGTACGTGCCACTAGCCGTAACGGCAGCAGTACTGGATTGCATGTGTCTAACCCTCTGTGACTTGTTCCAGCTGAAGCTCTGTATTAGCTGACATTTTGGACTTTTCCAGGCTGATAGGCCAACTTCCTTCAGGGCTTCCCTTCAGTTCTGATGCCTCCCCCATCCCCAGCAAGGTGCTCCCCTCCATGCCCTCTCTATGTTGCAGAGCTGATGAGCTCTGCTCCTCCGAGTCCTGGGGTGGTAAACACCACTGCTGGGGGACGTGCCTGCAGCATGGGGTCCTCCTGCTCCCATCCTTCAGCTTACAGTGTGTCTGATGATGCTCCTTGCTCTGTACTGTGGCCAAAAAGAGAGGTACAAGTTAGAGATCAAAGCCGAAAGCAGACCACCACTATTGTTCAGTTGCAATAGTGTAATCAGGAGCAGAATCTGACCCAGATTAAACACACCAGTGCTCATGTCCTCATGCAGAAAGTTGATGTTCACAATGTTCCCCTGTGCAGCTCTATCAGTCACTACTCTGAAATCAAACAATTGTGGCATATCCTTCTTATCTAATTCACATATTTTGTTCCCTCTTTGTAGAAGAACTTGTGAAAAATGTTGGTGAACAGGAAAAAGACCAAAGCAGAAATTCCACAGATGCACAGTTACAGGAAGAGGCAACAAGGATACAAAATGAGAGTAGTCAGGGAAGCGATGGTACAACCTGTCCTCCCAGATCCATCGTCCTACAAGTAGTCTCTTTCGACACTCCTCTGAGTGATGAATGCAACTCAGAAAAATGCACTAACTCTGATCCGAACCAGAAAGATCTCACCGATGCCCAGCAAGAAACACAGAATACAGACCCACTGAATGGTAATGCTTCATCACAGAGCACCAGTCAATCTAATGAAGCTGTCCAGGGTGAAGCTGCAGCAGTGTCTGGTATCTCCCTGTCAAACATCGACAGTAATGTAAAAATATCAAAATAAGGTGTTGTACAAACCACCAGCATAAGACAGTTTCTTCAGGCATGTCCTAAAACCACCAAATAAAAGCTGTTTGATATAAACAAATATCATCTTCTTGATATTAGCTACTTGATATTAGCTATTTGGTATCTAGTAGAAAATTTTTTACATAAAATACCAAGACCTTTAGTTGAACCAAAGAATGATTTTAAAGTAATTTAAAGATGCATATTTGCAATTAAATAGCAGTTTGTTATTGGAGAATGAGGTAAACTTTCAAAACAGAACTAACATTTTCTCTTCAAATAGGTAATTATTCTTATGCTATTAAGATGCACCCCCCTTAGTTGAGGCACCTAATATGATTATTATTTTGTAAACCACATCCTTTGTACTAAATGTAATGTGAATTTTAGAGTTAACTTTAAGTAGATAGAAATTGCTAACTGTAGTAGGCATGGGACTGTGTCATTCTCTTAATCAGAAACATCAGTCTCCTGACTATAGTTTGCAGGACAATCAGAGCAGCCAGAAAATCTCTATAAAGTCAGAATATTTTTTTAGAATGTAAGTATTTTATCACAAGCTGACTATGATTTAGTATCTGGTGATTGTAAGACAGTATCAAGGGCAAGATGCCCAAGCAATAAGAATAGATGTTATCAAAGTAAGAGAACGACACTCCACACTTTCATTTTATTTTCTGAATTTGCTTATTGTTAGAATAAGCTTTGAGGTATTAGGGTAATAAGAATAATAAGGCGTATAATGACAGTTCTTTTCCTCACTTCTAATTAAAATGCTAAACTCATTAATGCTTTTATGACAGTGAGCCTTGCAATATTGTGCCAGAAGTATGGCATTGTCTGAGCAGCAACATTGAAGTGCTTATAAGGCTTAGCTTAGACATACGTATATGACTTGGCATATTTCTCAAAAATGCTTTTTATGGAGAACTCCCACTTATTCTAGAGTTGCCCATTCCAGCACTCCATGCTTTTATTGTTGACAGGTTTTTTTCCATCAGAAATAACAGATGGTTAATTTAGGGTCCTAAATTAAAATATTTACACTGAAATTAATTTCACAGCATTTGAAGTTGTCTAATAATTGACATTTTTGTCTTTTGACATGTATTTTTTTCACCAATTTTTGTATTAAAGCCCAACTTGAAATTTAAGTGCCTTAGAAGTTTCCCATCTCCTGGATGAGGAACACAGTAGGAAAAGCTGTATCTTTTATCTTTCAAACTATGCAGAAGGCAGTTGTGGTGTAGCTGTCCTTGGGGGTCTTGAGATGGCTGACCAACAAAAATGCTGTTTGAGAGGTCAGATACAACTCAGCATGCAGTTAGTGCACTCTGTTGCCTTGTCAATCTTTACATTCCACCTTTCCTATGAGAACAGAGATTTCTTGTTTTAGAAAAAGCTAATTTTATTCATTTTCTAAGGCAGGGAATTTTCTACAGAATGCCTTGTATTTTAACACTTCCAACTGCAAAATTTAGCAAAAAAGTAAGAAGTGATTGAGTTTATAATAGTGTATTTCCAAAGGCAAACATGATCCGGAAGATATTTTTTTCTTGAAGATGGTAAAGAAGATTTAATAACATGAATTCCACCAGTTCAAGGATATTCTTTCACTAAAGATGGCAATATTCAAAAAGAGTTCAGATAAATAATGAAATAGAAATAAGAGATTGATTTCATTATTTTGTGGAAATAAATAGTATTGGTAAGGTCCTGAACTAAAAGCCAGAGCTCATACGAGGACGTTGCTCTGCTCTTGCCTCACTAAAGAGGCAGTGGTACTTAAACCACAGCCTAATAACAAGTCATGGAAAAAGGGGAGATATAGCAGGAGACATAACTGCATCAAATGATTAATCACACAGTAAGAGAAGCAGCAGATGTCATGGGAAAGCATGCTGTTGTCATGGGAAATTCAGAGAATTTATGCATTCCCAATTCTTTGGATCTTGCATTCTAGAATGGTGACTTTTCACCTATTTAGACCTCTGAATCCTTAGAATTTTTCCAGTGGAAATGTGCATCCCTGGTCAGCCAGCTTAAGCCTACAGAAAGTAAGTTTGCATTTCTTTTAGTCTCTTTCATGGATCCCCTCATAAGTAGTTCATAGTCCCTCAAGTCAGAAAACCGCAAGATGAAGCTGGATTTCTGATTTACACTATCAAAAATTTCTAGTAGAGTGCTACTATGCAGAGAATAAGGATATTGGTTAGGTGTTATTTTTAAAGGCATCTGATATTTAAAGGCATTTTTAGTTGTCATTTTATATGAAAATTCTATTCATTGTGGTATGTTGAATTTCCTCTCATCCATCTCCTTCAGTGATTATTTGTGTTCATCTTCCAGCACAGATAAATACCCAGGTAAACGGAGAGCTTGATGAATGTTTTGCCTGGTTCCTGTAGCATAGTAATGTCAGAGTCCAATATTCTCTGACCAGGTTCTTTTAGATATTCCACGTGTGAAGGGTGTAATGTTTAATATCAAATTTATTTATTTAAAGATAGTTGACGTTACATGGAATTTCTGATTTAGCAGAGTGATACAAAATATACTGAAAGAACACTATAAATGTAACTTACACTTAGCAAAATAGAGCAATTGCGATACACAGCTCAATGCCAATGCCAATGTGAGTCCCGTTACAAGTCTCTAGAATATGCTCACCATCATGACGCTGGGTGTCCGCAGTCACCAGTAAGCCATACACGGGTTGAAGCCAGGTCAAGCCCGTTGCTCTCTTCAAAATTCTTTTGCTAGCTGTTTAGTTTTTATACTCTATATTGGGCTGAGCCCCGTATTCACTCCCTCCATGCTGGCCTGGCTAACTCAGGGAGGCAGTCACACTCCTCTAATGGACTCAGGGAGAAACACCTACACCACCAGGTGATGCCCTCAACTGTGATATAGTCAGTGGGTCCACTCAACTGACAGAAGTGCTTATCTAAACCGAAGGCCACCCTCTGGTCCCCTTTGTGTTGAGATTGTCAACTCTCTTTGCAACAACTGTGGTCAGCCACCCCTTGCATTATCTCCTGAGGACATCCCCCTTGCCCATCTCCATTGAGCCTTCTTCCATTGTAGGGGTTTATTGGTCAGTCACGATATTATTTACATTCTGATTTTATGTCATTAAATAGTTTGATTTATACTTTAAATTTAGTAACATTTCAGTCTTGCATTTTGCCTATTTTCCCGATATTAAAATGTCATAGAAAAATATTTTGAATACTTTATGATCTTTGAAATGATTTACAGAGGGACTATGTCATCATATGCTTAAAACTTTCTTTCCTAAGGACAGACCAGCCATGTTACTATATAGTAAGAAATCATAAAATTGTAGAATCATAGAATAATTAAGGTTGGAAAAGACCTCTAAGATCATCTAGTCCAACCATCAACCCAACACCTCCATGCCTACTAAATCTATCTGTGTATTATTTAAATACTATAATCTTTTAAGTCAGCACTGACCCTTTCACAGAACTTTATGCTTCTAATAAACCACAGAGGAGACCTAATATTAATTTCTTAACTATGTCATAGATTATATAAATAAATGACATATATGGTGGGCTTTTTCTGTGCCTGCCAATTAAAAATGTATACTGGAGGTATTTACATCCCTGTAATGCGCAGGGGCCGGGGCAGCAGACTTTGTACAAACACGTGGTGAGACTCAGGTCCTGGCTCTTTGAGACGAAATGAATTAATATTGGGTTTCAGCAGCACCTTTAAGTACCTCTGCAGAGATTGTGCCACCATGTTAAGGGTAACTGAAAGAAAGGCAATGCAGGCATTTACTATTGGAATAGCCTGCAATATTCAATACCAAAGGCAAAACTCAGGCTAAAGTGTTTCACATTTCTCTTTCACAATGGTGAAATGATTTAATATCATTCTAAATGGAGGGAATGGCATTAAACTGTCATTGCTGTTGTCGAAATGTAGATAATATTAGTGTTTTTGCACGAGTTTTCGTTGCTGCAGTGTGTAGAAGCCTTGTAACTACAAATAGCACAACAGTCTCTGTTTTTTCGCTCACTCCCCCCTCCTTTTTCTTCTGTATAAGCGATGTTTGAGATGGTCAAGAGTGAGTGTGTTGTGTACGATGCAGTCGCACTCAGCACAGAGGGGAGATATAGCATGGGTAGCATCCCCACTTTTCACTTTTGCACCTCTGTTGATGGCCAGCGGATCCAGACAGGACTCTCTAACCAAGGTCAGATATTTTCAATGGAATATCACTTCAAGCAAGCGGTAGGTAGCATACACATGACCTTACATTTTGACCCTGCTTCCCAAATTAGAGTTATTTGAGTATTCTAATACTCAATACTATTAGTAATACTCTAATACTATACATCTATCAGGACATTATTAGCACTCTCTATGCTAGATTTTTCTACCTCTGTACTTTCTGTACTGAGGATGGGGGTTAGAAGGCTAAAGCGATGTCCAGAGTGCTTGCTGACTCCCGGGGCGGAGAAGTAAGCACCTGCGGGCGCTGGGGCTGGGAGAATGAGATAAAAAGTAAGAAGAAATGCACCATAGTTATTCAGATCGAAATTTTGTATGTTAGCTCTCATTGTTCTGTCTTTATAAAAAGCAGAAAACGCAGTGTGGTTTTCTGTGAGTAAGCGAATGCATTATAACAGGGATGGGGAACACAGGGGAGGACGATCTACCTGCATTCTTGGGAACTGTCACTGAATGTTTGGATGTACTATGGTGAGGGGGTTCCCTATTAAAAAAAGAAAAAAGGGACTGTTTTCCTCTCCTTGTATCACATCTCTTTCTAGGTGTAGTTCTTGTAGACTATCGCATTTTATTAACAGGAGTAGCTCTGCCCCGTGTCCTGGTCAGTGGGAAGGGAGAACCGGAGGGTGGCTATTACAAGAACTCCAGTTGTGACTGAATGTCGTTTTTCTCCACGATACCTTTGTCCTTTCCATCATCTCACTTCCATTTAATTGAATGTTACAAGGTTAAGTGGAACTATTATAGGGTGATCTTTTTTTTTAAGTGATGATTTTCCTTTTCTCCCGAGTGATTTATTAATTAGAACATTAATTTTAAAAACTGCTTATGTTTAATTAAACAACTCCATGTTTCAATGATTTATAAATGCTAATTGGCACACTTTTAACTTTTCACTCATGATGATAGCCACATTAATCCTTAATATCAAAATGTAAAGGAGATAATAAATCTGCGGTAGAACAGATTATCAGTAACTTCACTACATGACAGTAGAGGACTACCCAGTCACATCGCGTTATACAAAGCATTCAACGTCATCAGCAGTCAGTAGCGGAAAGCCTCTGGAGGATAACCAGGTTAAATAGCAGCGGACAGACCCACATCAACAACACGCCGGTTTGATTTATGGTAATGCAAGCGGAATCAAAGTGGCATCATCCGTGCCGCGCAGATGCTGGTGACCGTTCAGTGCCGCGGTGGCCCTGTGGCGCTCAGCTGAGTGTGGAACCCTTTGTACCCACGGAAAGCGGGCGCAGATCGCTGGGGTGCCGGGTTCGTTAGTGGTCCTTGCGCACGCTGGGTGGCTAAACAGAGCAACAGTAAATCAGGATCCCGGTACTAAGGGATCCTGTGTTCATGCATCCGTGTTTGTGCATGGGATGAGGATGGAGGGAAGGCGATATAAAAGAGCAAACAATGTGTTTATAAAAAGGCTAGGGATTATAAGATAACAGCCATTAGCAACCATTCATAGGGCAGAGTTTATCACATTAAAAAAACCGATGCATTGACAGAAAGAAAATGATGTATGGTTTAGAAGTTAATGTTGAGTTTTAATGAAAATTAAACATACAAAGTTTTTGTTTTAAGGCCTCCACTAACCACTCCTATCCTACTCCTAAAACTCTACTAACCACTCTATGTCAAGTATAAAATTTAAATATTTAGATCAATAGATTTTACTTTCATACCCCTCCCCACCCCCTTTTTTATTTTTACGGATAATAACAAAAGTTTTGCTAAATCCCTCCCAAAACAACTGCAGGCTGTAAGATCTGGAGAAATTCTTGTTCTAATTCATGTTAGTCCAATTTCTAGACTTTAAAAACCTTTGGAGAACTGGTTGTCTATATTCCACCCACACTAAATTTATGTAAAATAAAGGGGTGGGTAAGAGTGCTGTTGGGGCAATATGGCCCATCTGCTGGTGGCCGCGTTACGAAGTGGGCAGCGCTCACTCTGCCACTGTTCATGGCAGTGAAACAAGGGTAAAATCAGTAGCAATTCTCACTCGTTTACAGTGATGCCACGGTGAATTCATAGCTATTAATTCTCTTCTTTCCTCATTCTCGTGAGCTCCCTTTCCTCTCTTCCCTTTCTCTTTTCTAAACTGAGAGCCTCTTCTTCAACCTCAACTCACCGTCTTTCAATTTTCCTTTCAGGTCACACGTCATCCACTTTCCCTTTCAGCTTCTTGTACCTTTGTTTTCTGTCTTTCAAAAATCTTCCCCTGCCTGTATTTTTATTTTTGTAAATTTTATGCTTCTCCCAGCTCATCTCTGCTTTGAGACTTCTGCGCTTTTCCTTTTTCACATTTTCAGTTCAGCATTATTAATCACTGGTGGGATCACTCAATCAGCTGGTTAAAACTGAGAAGGTACTATATAGTTAGTAAATAACACTGTAAGTTTGCTACATTCTCCCCATGCCTACTATCTCAGTTTATAATTTCCTCAGCTGTACTCATTCAAAATTACTGAAGGAATAGGTTAAGCAACAGCTTAATATTATGATTGGGGGTTTGAAATTCATGTTATATCACTTAGTTTGAAAGCTGCTTGTGTCACTCGGTGTCATTTCTCCTGTCTGATTGAATTAATCGAATTCTTACAACTTGACACTGGCATCTTTCATTCTCTGAGAGAAGCTTACTCCCAATTTGAAAGCCTGCATGAAAGAGGGTTTAAACAGCACTTCGCTGCAGAGGGCGAATTTTGACTTTCAGTAAGCTGGAAGAGAAAATAAACCAAACCCAAACCCACTTTATTAACTCTTACTCATGTAAATGTCTTCATATTTTTGTTTCATGATGTGATCTATTGCTTTCATTCTATCTTTTGCCTTATGGATAAACCATAATGATTAGTTAATTCAATCCTATGCTTACTCTGGTAAGAAAGCAATTAAAGCAAGCAGTGCCTGAAACCTCATTTTAACCTTAAAAAAGTCAGGGGGAAAAAGTTCCTGTCTGTCTAGGGCTGCGCAGATTCTCTTAACTTGGTTAGCTTCCTCACTCGGGTTCCCAGTCACATTTGTTTCTCTTCCAGGTGAGCCTAAGCACTGTAAGAAGTCAGAAGATATAGTAAAAGCCACTGAGCAGAAGGAAGGACTGATACAGAACTAGATTTGCTATTCCTTAAAAGCTTCTGACATTTCAGGCATGACAGGTAATTGCCATTTCCTTCTTAGAACGGGGAGAGTTTTATACCATAAAGACTCACTTATTGCTATTATTATCCTCTTTGTTCTACTCCAGTTGTGGTTTTATTACAAAATTTTTAAACTGGGACATGGTACACCCCACTTTCTATGTCCCCTTAAAAGCCATTCAATACAAAGAAGGGAAAAACAATACTTTTACATCTCTGAATCCTTAATGTCGGACTAAATGGTCATGCAATAAACCATCCTCAATTCAAGTATATTAAATACTGGAAGTAACGGTATTAAAAATCTGTTGCTTATGAATTTTTGTTTGACCTCTGTTGCAGGAGAAAAGAAGAACTCTAGCTGTTCCTCCCCCGTGCTCTCAGAGGCTGTTATCTGTCCACTTGTTCTTGGATCATCCTGTTTCTGTGGAGAGTGATTGGACAAAATGATCAAAAGTGTAAAACGTAAAACCCTGAGCTGGTAACTCAAGGCACTTAACAACTCGCAAGATTTCAGTTGTGTTTGTTGTTGCTATTTCCTCTTCTATTCCGCTTTCTTAAACTAGCCAAAATACCTTTTTCAGCCAAAGTTGGACCTCGCTTTATTGCATCACTGACACCAGACGTTTCCAGTTAACCATGAGACATGTGAAAACACGACATTTATCATCTGCACTGGATTGCTCTTACGTGTCACTGCTACTGGCGTCCAATGGAAATGGAAAGTCAAAATGAAACATTGTGATAGATACTCGTTCATGCAACCGTTCTGCATGCAACAGTCAAGTCCTTCTTGTTAGCTTCCTTAAAATATCTGGAAATAAAAATATGTAGACTGTACAGGGAAGTTCTAGAGTTATCCTGACCAGCCTGCGTGAATGATGATTATTCCCCACTGTGGTGGATGCCGTACGGAGAGGACTGGTGTTTAACAAATCAGTATTTGAAATATCTCTTTAAAATTAATTAAATAGCATCCAGTATTAAAGATTAAAACATTCTCAGTCCTATAGTATTTTAGAAGACATCAGCAGTGCTGTCAGCCCTAGCATGAAGCTGGTGCTTATTGTTTTGTAGGGCGGAAGCGGCAGCTGTAGGAATACATGAAAATTGCTCCACTGCAGCAAAATAGCGTGTTGCCTCTCAGACAGAACTGGAAGGTGACACTGAGGCCTTATGTCATGGTTTGTCTCAAATGCAAAGGTGACAACATGGATCCAGCAAATCCTTGCTAGCGTTTGTTTCATTAAAAGAAAACACCAGACCATCTTTCTCTGAGAGGCAGTGAAAACAGAGCACGCAGGCAGTTACCTCTGCACGAAGCCTCGGAATGAGCCCTCCAGCCCGTACTGTGCCCAGAAAGAGACTCCACTTTCATCTCCGCTTCCCTCGAGCTGCACGTGGCCCCTCCTGGCTTGCCCAGGCGTCCCGCGCAGCTGCAGCCAACCTCATTTCCCTCTGCTGGAACCTGCCAGGAAACTTCCACGCTCCCCTTCGCGTCGTAGGCGCTTGGGTGGCTCGGGTCACTGCGCGCCCAGTTCTCCTTTTTGGACCCTGTGGTTATTACCTCACTGACCAAAAAGTCTTTACAATCAGCCATGGTCCGCTCTGAAAGAGGACTTGTGGGGGCGGTGGCGCTCCCCTCTACGCAGAGGCCGACAGACGATTGAGACCTATGTGCTATTCGTCTGCTGCTTCAGGGATCTAACCAGAGCTCAACAGGCATCAGGCTCAACCTCAACAAGGGCACGCTTTGTCCCGATTGAAGACGGAATCGTAAAACAATCACCCTAGACGAGGGACCCTTACGCATCCATACCTGTTGACTGTCTCTTCTGACAGCGGAGCAATCGAAATTAAGCTGGGAACAGTGCGAGCTCCAAGCCCTGGGATAAGGGCATGCCAAAAGGTGGAATTCCTGTCACTGAATATGTAAGCCATATACACGCTATGCATAAGTAGTGTGCATAGCTTTAACTTAAGAAATGTTTGTGCATATAGGATGTAAAAAGTGCATTTACATTGTTTTGTGTATCTGGTCCAGGGCTTGTATTTAGCATGGACAAATTTCTGTACAGTGCAGTTAACGAATGAAATGTTAACAAATGAAATTGTATCATATATGTTACAACGCAATTGATATTTTTTGCTAAGAGTTAAGAATTTATATATTATCTGCTAGTGTTTGAGCAAATCATTAGTAGCCTGGATCACTCCGTGCACCTTTGCATCCTTTTTGGGAATGTTGATCTCTTTTTTTTTTTTTCCTTTATAATAAAATGTAAACCATCTTATGGTTTTTTATGGTCATTATGACAAGAAAAGAAATGTAATGGTCATATCAGACATTTTTTTAATTGTAAATTGCCATATGCTGTGGCAGCGGAAAATCTTGTTGTTTAGGATCTGAGAACTTGGGACCCTATTTCAGATATGTTGAGCATCTGCAGTTCCCACCAAATTTGAAAAGAACAAAAGATGACTGATATCTTTAAGAACCAGGCCACTTAGGTATTTGTTTGTTACAGAGTGTTCTTCAACATTGTAGTTTATAGTTCATTGAGACTGAAAGTCTGGAGCAATCAGAATTTAATGTTTTTATTGTATTTTCAATTTCAGACTTTTACCATAGTTGAACTTGCCTTTTTTTTTTCTCTGTGTCTCTGTCCCATCATGATTTATATACTCTGCAAGAATTTTCTCCTGGAAATACGAGCAGAGATTATAACAGATTCTGCAGAGTACTTGGAGCATCCTGTGGGGCTCTCAGTGTCCTGTTATGATTGTACCCGGCACCAAGACCTCCCACTGCAGAAACTAGAAGGAGCTCCTGATCTCACAGGAGGCACTCAGTGCCTGCAGAACTCACTCATTAATATAGAAATGCGATTTGTGTATGAATAATCCTGTTTGCTCATTTGTAGTCAGTTTTAATCACTGTGGTAGATGTTACTGAAATACAAGAAGAGTCCTCAGTTTTTCTTTAATGCCAGCTGGTTCTCTGTCTTTCTTCCTTTATTCTTAGCAAGATTTTACCTGGACGTGACCCAAAGCTTAGTGTGTTGTTTGGATGAGGAGAAATTTTCTTTGGTGGAGAAGACCGATATAGCCAACACGTGTTAGTTAAGGCTTTGAGCTTGGGTGAAATTCGCGTTCGGATGACAGAAAGGTTTCTGGAAGGAGGCTCTCCCTGAACAATAGTTTCTCTCCGAAACCTGTTAGGCTGCGCTACCAAAACACTGCATGGGGCCATAAGAAATGGTGTTTGTATGTGCATCTCTCCCACAGCATTACGGGCATGTACCCCCGCATTGAGCACACTGAGGAGCTGTAGCTGTAGATTAGCCCTCAAGAGTTTTATTTTGTATTTTTATCTTGAGATATCTGACAGATATATTATGTAATATTGTTATGGGTTATGATCTAGCCAGTATTTTTTTATTTAATTTTCAACAAGGCAATCTACAACTGTGTGTTTTTATTCTGCTGTATTTGTCCGTATTTCCTATGATGATATTCCCAAATAAATTTGATTTGAGGGCAAGGATTGTGAAGCTCCTGAAAATTTGTGTTCCTGAAGCATGTTTGCTCATTTGTATATGGTTGTCTTTGAAAAGCAACGGAGCATAAATGGCATAAAAAGCATAAAAGGTTTCCGACCTTTTCACCTGCTTGTGACTCCACACTTTTTCCATAATGGTGCTGATTTGCTGTACAAACTCACTTGCATCCTCATAGCACTTTTAAAAACTATTTAAGCAAGTCTTGCTGCCTTAGCCTTTACTGCTAAAATAGCCCTCAGGTGAAGAAAACCATAACCAATAGAACATTTTTTCACCCCCAAAAATTCTTACTATGGTGTCGTGGTTTAACCCCAGCCGGCAACTAAGCCCCACACAGCCACTCGCTCACTCTCCCCTGGTGGGACGGGGGAGAGAATCAGAAGGGTAAGAGTGAGGAAACTCGTGGGCTGAGATAAAGACAGTTTAATAGGGAAAGCAAAAGCCACGCACACAAGCAAAGCAAAGCAAGGAATTCATTCACTCCTTCCCATGGGCAGGCAGGTGTTCAGCCATCTCCAGGAAAGCAGGGCTCCATCACGCCTAACAGTCACCTGGGAAGACAAATGCCGTAACTCCAAATGTCCCCCCCTTCCTTCTTCTTCCCCCAGCTGTATATGCTGAGCATGACGCCATATGGTATGGAATAGCCCTTTGGGCAGCTGGGGTCAGCTGTCCCAGCCGTGTCCCCTCCCAGCTCCTTGTGCACCCCCAGCCTGCTCGCTGGTGGGGTGGGGTGAGAGGCAGAAAAGGCCTTGACTCTGTGTAAGCACTGCTCAGCAATAACAAAAACATCCCTGTGTTATCAACACTGATTCCAGCACAAATCCAAAACACAGCCCCATCCTCGCTACTGTGAAGAAAATGAACTCTACCCCAGCCAAAACCAGCACACATGGGTTGGTATTGATGGAGTCACTGGGACTGTTCTTATTAGCAACAATTCTTCAGGCAGGGTATGACTTTCAGAGGCACTTCCATGGCATGGTGTAAATTTAGTCAGCCAAGTTCAGTGGAGCAGGGAGTAAACAGGGCCCCTTCCTACTCAAACTGGAAATCAATGGAAAGAATCCCATTGACCTAGACGTGTATCAAATCCTAACAAGGTAGATGATGGAAAGAAATCAAGACAACTACTTCATATCACACTCTTCTCAGTTCCTTTTTCCCAGGTGCTATCCCAGCTACATGTGCAAAGGACCATCTTCTGTTGTATAGACGCCAGAATTCATACAAGCCACTACTGTGACCAAGGTAACTTCAAATTAATAAATCAAGATCCCCAGTGGTAAGTGTCTGAAATGTCTATCTTTAACAGACTATACAGTTATTACATGAGAAAGAGAAAAATATAAGTACGACTAACATTCTTCAACAGCAACTTAGATTTAAATTTATAATAGTTTAGCAGATAAAGATTTGTGTGAGAGGGGAGTGCATCCACTTTTAAATCATTCTTTGAAAAATCACGTCCTTGAAAACTGGTATGGAAAAATGAGTAGAAATGGTGTTTAATACTATGAGGAAAAGAAAGTGTCCTCTGTCAACACACTATGCAAACATTTAGGCCACTTCCCTGGGATAATTTTACTTTCCTGGTCATTTAATTATTTAATGGGTCTCCAGAGACCCCTTTTCCATGTCCCAGGACAAACATTCAGAAGTTTTATCAAACTGTGAATGTCTTAGTAGTCCCCTGGGAACAAAGAAGCAAGTCATAACCACAAAGTTATAAATGAGAAAAATCTCTTATAAAAATGGGGATTTTAACTGTTTTGGGCTGAACTTTGCTGCAAAATACTTCCCTTGTGCTTAGGCAAGTCATTGCTTATAGCCCTTTTGTGGAGAGCTGTTGGAGAAGTTCCCATTAGCTGAGCTTGGATAGATAATATCTTAACCAAATATGCTTTTCTGACAAATTACATAATATATGAACTTTGAAGATGACGAGTTTTATGCATTTGTAGCATCCTGTATAGATCATTATTACAAACCCGGAGTAATATAAAATTATACATAAATAAGGTGGTCAAAATCAAAATGGTAGGTACAGTCTGGGCCTTGAGCTGGAACACAGTTACGCAGAACAGATGGTTTTTCACTTTTGTTTGGACTGTAGTTATAAAGCTATCTCATCGTCACATAGGGCTTAATGCTGATGCGTGCACTTACCAGCAACACTCCTGAACCCGCAAGAAGGACTTTCATTAGAGTAAGACTTTGGGACTTGTATCATAACACCATGAACAGACATCAAATAACATGAAAGTATTTGCTATTTATTTGTATAAAGCCTGATAAGATTATCTTCATCCAAATTCAATGAGCCAAAGGGTCAAATTCACCTATGATGCAATTCCATGAAAGCCAAGAGAGCTGGTATCATTATACCAGGAGTTAATTTGATAATTGGATAGTAATTGGTTGTCTCTTGCTTTCTCTGTATTCAGCTGGTTTACTGATTGTTTTCTGCAGTGGAGGGTACTCTGAGGGTCTACTGACTCTGTGCAAAGCACTACTCAACTTTAAGCCATCTTAAATTCTTTTATTGAAATTGTGCTTCCTTTTCGTTGAGACGTCTCTCCTTTTGAGAGAGAACTGTGTTTTTCTTTCCAGTTAGAAATGAACATTTGCCTTTATTGTTTGGGGTACTCCCGTAGTTCACAACCGGAATGAATGGCAGCATGTGTGTGTCAAGCAATGTAATGTGATGCACGATGCATCTTTATGTTAACGTTCCTGTCCGAGAAAGACCCCTCTTCTGTTAGTCACAAGGCGGTTTGGGGTAGGGCAGAACTATGACTGCAGCCAGAGTAGTTCTGAGGGACACGTGTGTGTTCTCAAGTAAATAGTAGGTACAGGAGCAGGGCTACAGAGTTGATATTTCCAGTAAATTAGAGAATAAAAATGGCATGAGCAATTTAAATATTATTTATAATTGACCTTCATGTCTGGTTTTAATATTCAATCTGCTGAGTGTTTAAAAAAGCAATTAAAAGTCCCATATAATGTTAAAACCCTTGATAAATGTAATAAACAAATGACATATTCAAAAGAGAGAATCTATGTCCCATTAGGAGAGAAAAAGAAAGATGAGAGCAACATATGGCAGTATAATTAGCATGATTAGGGAAGCACATCAACAGAATTTATGCTGCAGGGAAAATGTAATAAGAAACCAACACACTTTCCTCACTGCCTTGAAAACTGCAAATATCGCTCTCTGAAAAGGAGAAGATGCAGAAAGGCTCTCTGGCATTTAAAGCTGTAACTTGTGTTCTTCTGTCGTTATTAAAGATGCACACAGCCATCTGCAAACCATTTATTTTTTGCAGAGTTCACATTGTCCCATTGCTTTGATTAATAAGGAGCAATATTACACCTCAGCTGCTTTTCAGAAAGATGCTATTTTGGAAACCTAATTAATACTCGTTCCACAGTTAGCTTGAGGTGTTCGTTAGTGCCAGATACTGAGTTCTTATTTGTTTCTCATTATGTGGAGAGTATTGCTTCTCAATGCCAACGTTTTTGTTTTGCATTTTGGAATAACCTTTCGACACCCCCGCTTCCCGCAGCCCTCCCTTCAGAAGAGCTAATAACACCTGTCATCATTATTTTAACATGCCTGTTATGCCTGTTGAAGACAATGTGGGCTATTTACATAGATAGGCTAGATAGGCTATCCTCATGCACGGCAAATATTCCTGCCATTTTCTGAACAGTTGGGCCAAAGAGAAAAGCAAAATTTAGAAACTTGGCAATGCAATTCAACTCGCAGCTTACCACTAAGGGTCAGTATATACTAAGCAAACGAATCATTACAAAAGTGAAACAGAGTATGCTTGGCCTAGCAGTAGTACAAAATATTCTTTCTGCCCTAAAAAGCCCAGATTGTTTAATAAACAAACCTCAAAAACACCTATAGCAGAAATACCCCTTCTATAGACATTGGAGTTGTATAAACTCCATCAGCCAACTTTGCTGTAACCAGAGGTTAGTAGTGTGTTACCCAGTGGCCTGAGGTTTAGTAGACAGCGCACAAATATCTTGCTTGAGATTTCCCCAGGGTGCTGCTATCCTCCCTGGGGGATAAAGGAGAGGATACAGCAGAGCATAGGAGACATTTAGCATCCACTTTGTTGCCAAGTATAATGCTCTGCGTGAAAAGGTCAAGTGTAACTGCGCATGTCAGGAACCAACAGAACAACTGAAACTCTTACTGCAACTCACCATTGCACTGAGCTACTAAAGGAAAAAAAAAGAAAAAAAAGAAAAAGAGAACGGCTGTGGGTCTGAGCACCTACGTGGATGCCATAGGAGAGGAAGAAAGGGGAGCTTTAGGGACAACATGTTTTAAAGATGCCCTGACATTGTACCCCCAGGGCTAGGGGACAGATGACGCCTTATGTACTGCAGGAAGAAGGTCCCTCATAAAAACCCCTGTGTCTCAATCTGTAAGAGAAAGAAAACGAGGGGGGCACCCTGCACTGAGCTAGGGACATTTCATTGTATGGTGCCAGCTGCTAGGCTCATACAAAGGCAGCCCCACAGCCTGCGGGAGCCCCGCTTAGCTCCCTCCCCAACCACCCGCAGCACTGCAGCCTACCCAGACCAGCTCTGGAGAGAGCTTGGGCAGCCACCCAACAGTTTGCCTTGTGGAATACGATACATACATTTTCGTTAAAGAGCAAAAGCTGCCACTGACCTGGCCCTTGATATTGTAGTCTGTCAGAGGAAGTGCAGGCGGACTGGAAGTCCCTTCCTTCCTTACTGGCCTGGACCCTGGGCACCATGGCAGTCCCTGGCCCAAGCACGGGCAGCAGGACCTCTGCCTGCGGCCCCGCCTCGCAGTAACACCGTGGCGTTGGATGTGATCGTTTTGGTTCAATAACGCCGGCGGTGCAAGAACTAGTGGTGATTTTTCAGTTTACATCACTGGGGACAAATAATGACATTATGAGAAGACAGTGGGGTAGTCTTTGAACACTTCAACAGCATTTATGGCAATCTTAAAAAAAATGCAAGAAATTCAGTAATTAAATTGATAGCAGGATAAGAGAAGCTTTCCTGTACACTACACATCATATTACCCCAAAAGCAAGTATGCTGTTGGCCAGAACCTGTGGCCATTCTCAAGTGAAAGTCCTCTGACTTCAGTGGAAATTATGCTTTAGAAAGGACTTTAAAATCTTGGCTCTTACTTTGTATCTATTTAAGTATTATCTGGTTTTGCACCTGGAGAATAAACAACATATACCATCCTGTAAGTCAAGCTGTGGAATTTTTCAAATTACTTATTAGCACAATGTCTCAATAAATCTCTCTGAAGGGAAAAACCTGTCATGGAATAACAAGTATAGCATAAGAAAAAGAAACAAGGCTGCAAAATGCAATAACAAAACGCCTTTAAACCACTGTACATTAATGAGTTAAGGGATAATGGGAAAAGACTGAGATCAGTCTGAGGACACAGCTTCCTTTCAATTCTGCAAATAGCATTTCCTGCAATACCTTGAAAGCAAGAACAACAGCAACCGTACCACAGTGTGGAAAGGCGGTAGATTTAAGAACATGGAGGAGGGAAGGGGAAAAAGACACAAATCAGAGTTGCTCATTAGGAAAGAAGTAGGTTCATTACTTGCCTGGGTGGGTTTTCTCTGCTTTCTTTTTCCATCAGCCTGTTTGTGGAAAATCAACTAATACAATCCATCTCTAAAAGTCCTGGTCCCACCAAACCTGTGAGGACTCCCCAGTAGGAGCAGGTATTGTGAGAGGAGACAGTTCAAAAAGGGAACGTGTCATCACAATTTTCCTTTACGGTATTTTCATACTGGCATTTTCTTTGAGACACTTGGTGTTCACTAACTTTTTATCTACTTTCTCAATCCCCTATCGATTCATTTACACTAAAACAAAAGCCAAAATTAATGGATTTTTTTTGGTTTTAATCCATGCTTTGGTGACATAAGCACGTTGGGCGACAATGATTGACCACCGACTCCCACATTTTTCTACATTGTTTAGGTGTACCTATATGGAGATCACCATGCTGTGAGACAACCAGAGCTTTCAATTATACGCCAAAGCATATGACAGGCTCTCTATTTAGGGCTGCTGGTTTTTAGATGTCAGAGGCTGTGCCAAAACCCAGAAAAGACCTAGTTTAGCAAGCAGACTGCTTTTCCTGACCTTCCTTTCTGATTTCCCCACACCCAGACATTTCTATCATGGGGTTCACTGACAATCCACTACAGGGTTTCAGCTCTGCTTCATGGCAAGCACTTTTTTTCTGGGCTCTGTTGTTATACTGATGCTTTCCTTATAGCTCCACTTGCTGTATGCCTCACAAGTGGAAGATCAGACAAACAGAGTTTGCTTATCTTTTTAAGCTAAAAATGTCTGATGTATAAAATATGTGCATCCTGACTTTGTCCTTCAGATGAGGTCCCACCAGCAAATGATGTCAGGGTGGATCTATAGTAAAATCTCTGCAACAAGTCCTGTCCCTTTGCCAGAAAGGAGCGGTCTATTCCTGTACTCAGACATGCTGCTCGCGTAATCTTGGGTCAAGAAAGAGAGAAAGAAACAGGCTTCTAAAATGATAAAACACAGCTGGAATATTTAGAGATGGGGAGATGATAAGACCTGGATTTAGAGAGACGCATCTAAATACTGATGTGGCTATCTGAGGCTCTTATCGGACCTTGATGTTTCATACAGATCACAGCTGTAAAACAGAATTGCTGTCCTCTCATTGCTGCAGTAACAATCCTGGAAATACTCAGATCCAGTTCAAGCTAAATCTATTTCTTTTAGTTTTCCTATTATTTATAAAGTTTAATCATCCTCAAGTCCAACAGTCATCCTGAAACAGGGTGTTCAGTGATGGATTCTCCAAGCTCTTATCAGGAGTTTTGTGTTTCCTTTGAAATGTTGAGATTCCAAAGTGCTCGATACCTTGTCTTGGTATCAAGTATTATTAATTCACACACATTTTTTCATTTGCCCGCAGGTCCTAGACAGTCCTCCTCTGAAGCCTATGGGTACTAATAACCAGCAAAAAGACAATAATACCAAAAAGGCTTTATTAGCTAGCAACACAGGTAGATGGTGCGAGGTTAAACACCGACGGCTGTTTTACAACTGGGAGCACCGTGGCAACGAGCGACTACGTGAAGAGCCTGGTGCTGTGCGAAAGCAAAGCTGTGGCAAAGCTGGGACCAGAGCCCAGCTCTTCTTGCTGCCGTTCCAGTCTTAACGTTGTTCCATTCAAATGTTTTCTGAAGGGTCACTTCCTTTTTTTTGTTGTTTGTGGCATAAAAAGCCCTCAGTCCCCCAAGTCCCACAGCTGCTTCTGTATAACTGAAGAGTCCTTCTTTTAGTCCGTCTTGCACACCCATGCTGAGCTGGAGTCATGGATCCTGTTTGCAGTGTTTCTACAGAAAATGGCAACAATAGGACAGATACAGAGATACAGATGGAGGGCAAAAAGATGGCTCCCAAATACAAAGAACCACTTGTTGACAGATCCTGTTCTCAGCAAGTCTTCATGGAAGAGCTCAGATTGAGAGTGAAACCACCATGCCAGGCATAGACAAAAAGCTCTGTGTTTTCATACACTTCATCTCCACCCCCCCCCCTTTTTTTTTTTTTGCTAGCTCAGCCCTTTAAAAGAGACTTAAAACAGTGCAAAGCTAAACTGAGTGTAAAACTTTGTATCAAAGGCAAACAGTTAATACAAAACAACAGTGAATTGGTTTAAAAATTAGCCATTGATAAAAAAGAAAATTATCTGTCAAGTGTGACTTTGAAGAAACATGGTTTTCCTTCTCCACTTTATTTCATTTTATGCCATAGAGTTTGCACGGTGTAACAAATGAAAGTATTGGTATGAACCATGCCAAACCTGAACCAAAAACCCTAGGGCTCAGGCACATGCTAAATCAGCGCAGCTTGATATACTGCCATTTACTGGCTGAAACTGTGACAAATGAGGAATAATCTGGCCCTTTTTCTCAGAGAAGGCTGTACCCTGTACTTGCTGCAGGCGATGAAGGTGAATATTGGCATTTCCCGCAGCTCAGCTGGTGTGTGGGACCCTGCTCACAGGTCTTGCACACTCCCGTGTTTCCTCTGATTCCCAAATCAAAACTTTTTCTAATGCCTCCAGACAACAACACTCTTGTGTAAAGAGAAATCGTTTTGGCTGATGCGACTAGGCAGCCTCAGTCCAAAAGCAAGACAAGTACTTTAAGCGTTGCATATCCAGGGAACGCAGGGAAGAATGTCTTTGCATCCTTCTTCACGAGACTAAGAGTCATCTCTGCTTATTTTGTTTCTATCTACATTACTGCAAGTAACTCTAACAATACTGGTAAAAGCTGCCCTTAAGTGATAGGATCATTTTCTATGAACTGCACGTTAGACAAACCCACTGTACAATATACAATCTTGTCTAAATGAACATATTATTTATTTTGTAGCTTTTAAATCAGTTTTATTTACAACAGGTCTTAGAGTACAGCTCACACGCGGTAGTTAAGCTCTGGCAGTACTGACGCCAGGTCGCTAACACGTTTGCAAATTACATTTCTAAGTCATAGAAAATGAAAGAAAAAATGACTTTAAAATAACCGTTTTATCATCGGGTATAAGGATCACAGAACAAATTTGCAGGTGGCTGTACAACCCAGCCGAGGGCGCTCCCCAGGGAGCCCCGGCGCTGCCGGCACGCCGAGCGCTGCGGTGCGGGGACACAAGCAGTGGCGAATGGTCTGATGCACGCACGGCTGCGCAGTTCAGTTACTCTCTGTGGTGGGGCGCGAGGCAGCTCCGCGCTCTTTAATGGCCCCATTCCTCTTCCCTTTCACTAACTCCCTCTTCTTCCTCTGGAAATGCCGAATCACTCTGACTCTTCAGGTGCTTAATCCCTGAAAATATAGCAGTCATGGTTAAAGTTGTGTTAGCTCGTGTCAGACATTTTTTTCCTGAAGGAAGAAACAAACAGAAAACCAAACTCGTGGAATGGGGTTTTTAATCCCATACTGATTCCCTTTTTCACAAACCTCTTTGTTCAAACAATACTACAGTGTATTGCCAACAGAAATATTCTCTTCCCTGAATATAGGCTCTTAGGAAATTTATCACGTTGTGTTGGAAAAACTGCTGCAAGACACCTTGTAGAACAGCACAGTATTTGCTTCTCATTTTCCTTGGTGATCTTTGCTCAGATTAGTATCGCCCATCTCAAATAAGTTAAAACTTTTCAAGGCTCAGACAGTAGACGCGGGAATTATTCTACCGGAATTTCAATTTAAGCCTCTTTCTGAGATTGATCTGCTGAAGGTCATTGCTCACACAGAGCCAGTGTCCCACGGTCACAGCTTCCCATGTGCGCCAGAGATGTTCTCCAGTGTGTGTCCCCATAGTCTGTACACGACCTACAGAGCAAAGGGAGCATTGCACCCCACAGAGAGGGAATGGCCAGAGCCAAGGCGGTGCCAAAGTTGAAGCCTTTCTCACATGGAGAGAGTATTCTGTTGACCTTTAAATCCCACATGGGGCTGGATGAAAAGGGTAAATACCTATCACAGGATATTTGGAAGTTTAGGTTTGAAGAAAACTGTCAAGTCCCTGCTGCTGGCTGGTTTCAGCCAGCAAGTGAAGTAGGCTCTATGAAAATTAATCAAATTGCAAAATTATTTTCCCTGTCCCATGTTCAGTACAAGTAAACAGGCCTCAATGAATGGGCTCAGCTCCACCTTCTCAGCTCCATCTTCTCAGCTCCACCTTGGTGTGATAGAAGAATTCAAGATATAAAAGAAAGGAAAATCAAGCTAAAAAGATGACAGAGAGGAGAGACCAGAGAACAAGGGTGGTTATTTTCAAAAAATCTAAACAGCAAATGCACAAGATTAGTTTCTGGGTCCCCTAGTTTTTAACAAAAACAGTCATAGTGGGAACATAACTGCTAGTCAAAACCATGTGATTTCATGTGATTAAGTTTTCTGGTGTCATTACTGTCATAACATGAAAACATTTTTGGTTTCATTACAGATCGTACATAGTTCTACTCACTATTTCTAACTGTCAGAAAAAAAGCTTCCCTTATGTATCAGTTCCTCTGTTTGTTGAGCAGAGATTGCACCCCAGTTGCTTTAGATAACCACAGCTGGATAATCAAACACCCCCCTGTCATAGCACTCGCAGAGGCACAATTTTCAAAAAGGGGTGCATCCTCAAGGCGTACAGGGCAAGTCCAGATTACCTCAAATTGTGAGGAAGAGGAATTGCTGGTGTAGGTGAAGAGTCGTGGCCCCAGCGTCACTTAACCTGGAGGTTTCTACATTTCACTGTTTACTGCCACACCACTCCAAAATAGGGGATAGTGTTTTTCCAAATACGCTACTTGAAAAAAATTTCAACATAAGTTATTCTAGTTCAACAGAGTTACAAATAGCTGAAAACAGGACCTTACAACAGCAGGGCAGCCTGCTCCACTTCCAACAGGAGCCCGTCACTGCTCTGCGCTGGGCTCTGGACTCCTCTCTTTTCTTTTTTTTTCCACACAGTACTTGGTTCCCTGGGAAACTGTTTTTCAGATGTAGAACAAGCAAATAAATTAATGCTCCCAAGCCACAGTACTTGTAAGTGTGCCCTGCAATAATGAAACCATTTCCAATTAACTGTGCTACATGAAGAAACACTTAGGGTGCTCAGCTACCACCAAGCCGGCCTCTTTAGCAATGCTCTTTAGTAAGACAAACACTTTAAATATGATTTCACCTAACTATAGGTTAATGGACATTCATTTCATAATGATATTTTGTTTGTAGGGCAAATTTGTCTCCTGTTGTTTATCTCTGGACTTACAGAGCCATTTCTTTCCCATTCACGTACCCATTTAACAGCTACTATTCAGTATTTCAGAATGTATCATTTTTTAGGGAATTTTTCAAAGATGAAAAAAGGAACGTTATGGACAGAAAAGAGGGCATGTGATATACAGTTAGTATGCTGAAGCTTCATGGAATGGTATTTTTGTTAGGAGTGAAGACTTTTGGCTATGTGGTTTAATTGCAATATTCAATGTGAAAAATGCAGGAAATAGAAAGGAATGACATCAATGAGTGCTACCCATTGATTTTCACGTAGCAAGCAACTATCAATCTTATTTAATGATTTTTTCACAACCTCCATTCTACAGCCTGCCTTCACCTCTGCCAGTCATTCAATGCCACAGTGTCATTCGGAAGTAAAGACCCACAGGGTTTTCCGCACTGACCAGTAAGTGCACAAGACCTGATGTCATTATTCATAAGCCTCAAGATGTTCTGACAACATCAGGTTGTCAGAATTAACTGCCCCTATATGTGGCATTATTAAATAAGACACTCAGCTACACAATGAAATAAGTCAGCGTGAATCAACGTACAGGTAATCAAATTCCTGTCAGTAACATATGAACATGCGTGACAGAAAAGGCTGGCGGCTTTCCTGAAAAGATACATTTCATGCACAAAGCGTCAGACTTTTACAGTGCAAAACAAAGTCTGGGGTAATAAAAATACTTAGTTAAAAGATAGCAATCATACCCTTAGATGAAAAGCATATCTAGCCACATAACACTGCCGTGACCTGCAGTGACTGCCAAGGTGGTCAGAAGGCGTTGGAGCTGGGCATGCCCAGCAGCACACTGGCACGTTCATCCACAGCTCCCGCTTCTTCCTAAGCAAGTTGGATCTATTCATACCCAGTACCTTTGTTTAGCAATATCTGAATTGTTTGCCGAAAGGTAATATTCTGGCTAGAGATGGAGTGAAAACTTACTCCTCGGGTCACCCCAACCATTTTTACAACTGCTACTATGGTACTGTTAATTTAGTAGAGAGGGTATTTCCTTCTCATCTTTTCAATCTTCATACACCAGTAACACAGTTCATGCCCTCAGCTTTCTCAAATAGTAATCAAGAGGCACCAGAATGCTGCTGTTTGTGGTTTGTTTCATCGATATGTATTCATCGATAAAGCACTATAGTAAAGATGAGCAACAAATATAGACTCTAAGATTTTACTCATGGAAAAAAAACAAAACAAAGCCAGGATATTTGGGGGGATGTATGGGGCATATTTTAGAAGATACTCATTGTACATACAGCAGGTCCAAGTTCAAAACATCCAGTTACTGGTTCCACGTAAACTACACAAGCTCCGTAATGCTAGCTGCAAATGGGGAGGACTGCAACTGCTGATCCCCAGGGCCGCCCTGCCTCAGCAGCGTCCCTTACTCCAGGCAGCGGGCACCGCTGAGTTTGTGGGCACGCTCACCCTCCCGAAGCACGGTGCCTGCACCGTCCTGACGCCGTTTCATTTTCTCTGACTGCTCTGCCCCCAGCCCAGGTCGCCCTGCCCTGCTCGCCCCTTGCGTGCAGAGGTGGCTCACGGGGCGCGAGCCATCCCGCTGGCCATGCCCGTCCCCAGTCCCCGCTGGCCCTTCTGCCTGGGGATGGGGCTCTGCGCCCGACCCGGCTGCTGCTCGGCAGCATCGCGCCCTGGCTGGGGCTTCGCTGTTCACCCAGGAGGTCTGACAGCAAAAACCCCCTTCCAGCCCGAAGGCTGCCCCTTCTCACCGCTCCCTGACAGCGGTTTCATAGCCACAGGTTGTTCAAACTCTGTCTTCTGCCTTAAAACAAAGCCTGTCTGAACACCGCCTCTTGGTTTCTTTTTCCCTCCCTGCCCCCCTTTTATGCTTCTAAAGTCAGCAGGACGAGAATTGTTTTTCCTCGAAGGGCTCATATTTCACTGCAGGTAATTCAATCCAATTAATGCTGATGAAGAAACCCTTAATGCCAAGCCATATTCAGCAGCCGTGCACTAATACACTTTGAACTGGTAATTCTTTTTAGATGAAGTCACTGCCTCAAAGCATATTTCTAAATTACTTATAAATTATGAGTGCAAATGGGACAACTTTCTAGCATTTTTGCAGTCACATAATAACATATATGCTGCTTATTTCACAGCTGTCTTTTTGCTTCTCTCCATCTGACCAAAGCACCAGATTAGAAAGCTAAGCAGTGTCACAAGATATGAAATAACAAAGTGTTCCTGAATTAAATATCTCCTGGAAAAAAAAAAAAATGATTCGAGTAATTAAGGCAGCTCCCCATCTCAAGTAATTAAGGCAGTTCCCCATCCTATTTAACACTTCTTCCTTCACGCCGCTTCACTGCCCAAGGAACGGTGTTGACATTTACCAAACTCGGGATTGAAGTCTGGTTGGCAATTTGAATTCCCTAAAGTTTGAAGGGTTATTTAGTTTTATGATTTGGAGCTGATCCTCTCACTATCGAAAACACATTTCCAGATTTTCAGAAGGCAGCGAAAAACGAAGCTGAGCCACAGGCAAAGCAGCCTGATTTTCAGAGTTTCAGAACTCAAAGCACTTTGAAATTATCAAGCAAACAAACCTGACCAAAGAGGATAATGGCCAAATAAAAATGTCTACTTTATGCCAATCCTAAAAGAAATACGTTCTGGTTCCCTCAGCAAAAATGAGAATATCAAAACAAAAATCATGTATTCATGCCACTAATCAGGAAAAAGAACTTTTTTTTTTATGGAACATTTTGTTTTGAATTTATCAGTCAAATATGTTTTGACTTCTCTGAAACTCCTTCCTCATCTTTTTATTTTTTCCCAACTGAAATTAATTTTTGAATTAAAAAAAAACCAACAGAACCCCCCCCCCCAAAACTAATGTCATGAAAACCAGCATCCGCCGCAAGTCTTTGGCTAAGCTGGATTAAGTGGGAGGCAGCTGTGAAGGTGCCAGAGCCCAGAAGAGCTGTCAGGTCTTAGTGGCAGCCTCCTCCAAGCACAGGAGTGGCCCATACTGATACAGGAGAACAGGTAGCTGTGTTAGAAGACCAGCCTGGCGAAGCAGGGACCCCATGACTGAGCTCCAATGCCAAAAAGGTGATGTGTACAGCGGATGAAAGTGGAGACAAGGTAAAAATGAGGTACAGAAAAAATACAGGCCCACAATACAGGGATGGTGTTAGGAAGGCTCAAGGTCAGCTTGAGTTGAAACTAGCAAAGGGTGTCAGGGGCTATAGGAAGAGTTTCTTCTCCTACCTTCAAAGAGTTTCTTCTCCTACCTACAAAGAAAAACAAGGAAAATGTGGGCCTGCAGCTGAGTAAGATGACCGATCTAGACATAGACAAGATTGAGGTGCTCAATACCTTCTTTGCCTTGGTCTGCACTGAGAAGGTCTACCTCCACTGATTCCCTCCAAGATATTGCAGACTAACGGTGGCTATTTATGCTTTCAAGGAAAACTAAGTTTCTTCACATATTATGAGCACCACCCACTCTCATCGCAAATCAGGAACTGATACAGCTTCGGCACTCCATTTGCTAGGCTCTTAAATGACCATTTTCATCCTTTCTCCCACATTGTACTGAATGCTGGAGAGACACAACTATCAGCCTCCATGGCCACTTCCAAGTCCTCCTCAAAATTCTCAAAACTTGAGAAACAGCCTGAGAACATTTTGTTTGCCAGCATGCTGAGGCAAAGACTGTCGCATTCCTCCCTAACACTCTGTATCCATTCCTGGGATTGATAGCTACACCCCAGCTAGGAGTTCCCTGGTGCAACAACTGACTTCTGTTAAATGTTTGAACAAGGTTTAATGTGGCATAGTCCTAATCCCTGGTGTCAGTTCCTGGGTGCTGTGTTAACATCAATACAATATGACAAGAACTGTGCCATACAGTGATCAGTGGGGGATTACTGAGTATGAACCAAGAGCTAGACCATGACTGGTATTTGTATGCAAACAGAAAATGTGTTTTACATACCTTTCCTTGTGTTTCTTCATTCCCACTTACAAGAATGGCTTCAGTCTGCCAACCCAGCAGCAATCGTTTCATCTGCTGATGCTCATGTTCATAAACCACACCAGATCCCCTGTGGCAGGAAGCTAGCCCTGCTTCCAAGCAGACCCAGCACAAGAGCAGCAGCCCAGCCTCGCCGAGGGTGGCAGCCCTGGTGTCTCCCAAGGCAGCCACTCTCTTGGGTGGTCCCTGAGCCACCAGTTGTCCAAAGAACATCAAAAAGTAATCTGTGAAGTGACAGCAATAAAACACACAGACCCAGACCTTGACAATTCCCATGTGTGTGAGTGAGCAAACAGAACAAACACGAGGGAGAGAAGACAAAATAAAAGTAAATGGATGTGGAAAATTTTGCGTTATAGATGTGGGCAACTGTGAACAGTTGCTTGATGCAGTGTTTGGAAGTTCCTAAAAGTCACGTTGTTCTTTTTTGAGAAAGACTGAAAGATGCTGCTCTGTGGAACTATCTCAAAGGACTCTAAACTGTACTCGTGCCTGCAAGATTTTGTTAACCAAGATTTCATGGCGAAGTAATACTAATCACTTGAAGCTTGATAAATGCCATGCAAAGGTCTGCTCTTACTCCTGTGGTCAATGAGTCTGAACACAACCAGGTCATTTGTTATTACACAGGGCTTGGTCCTGCTCCTCCAGAAGTTAATGAGACTTTCCCTTACTGTTTTCAAAGAAAGAAGGGTCAGCTTTTGTAATTGATCTTAATTTTCATTTATAAAGAAGAAAAAACTTCAAACAGCTACTGTTTATTTACAATGAACGTATGTGAAATACTATAAATTAATGTTGTATGTGGCTTTAAAGTTTGCGGTATGAGATAAACAAAGTGACACAGAAAATTGGCACACTAGGTATTCTCAAACTCCTGTTTAGATTATCCAAGGAAAAGCGAAATCAGGCTGTCACTCTGTCCTTTACAGCTGATGGAGTCTTCAAAGGCCAGCACACATGGTGGGCCTTCAGCGTTTAGAATAAAAAGAATCTGAAGCACCAGTCTGGCAGTTTAAACTATGTTGACATTTTAGAAATCTGTAAATCAGCAAAAAAACTTGTGTGCTACATTATTTTACACCTAAGCTCAGGCTGAGGAGGAGAAAAAAAATTTCATGTGTCTGTTATGATTTTGAGACCAAGATATTATTCAGTTGTGCAATTTCACCTACTTTTTTTTTTTTCTCTAATGTGCATCTCTTTCACAAGTGCTGATGACTAAATCAAAACAAATGATCTGAAGCATTGGCAAATATGACAGGTTTATGAAGGTCACATATCTGATCTGGAGCATATCAGATCATCAGCATATCCAGCAAGTCACCATGGCCTCATAAATGTTTGTGAATGATCATTTGGATACCAAGCAATGAGGATCGACTAATTTAGTAAATATCTGCTGGTTGTTACTGGCTCTTCTTTTAAATGACAAATTTAAAACCTGACCCTTTAAATCTGAGTGTTTTAAATGACAAATTTTAGGGCTCGTGCTACTTTCTCCACAGTCAAAAGACTCAGTGTTAAACTATCACAATGAAGACTGTATGAGAGCAGCAAAATTCATGTCGCAAATGTCTGGCTGCTATCCATTTTGTTCTCTCACACAGCACTTTCCACTCCATTTTTCCCTCTCAGAAGTCGCTTGAAGCAGCACTGGATCCTTAAGACTAGCGTGAAGGAGCTGCTTCAGCACAGAAAGGCTTTTGTCGGTCCTCCACAGGCTGGCCAGAACATGCACCGGAGACAGAGATCAGCTTCGCTGTGGCTGGAGGAACTGCATCTCCTGCTTACAGTAGCCGAAAGAGTAAACAGAGAGGCTTTTGTCACCCCAGGCAACTTCTGCTAGTATGTAAACATCTCATTTTGCTGGTTCCTCCCTTCCCTCGCTAGCCCTCAGACTGCAGAAGTCAGCCAGTCTTCAGAGTTCCAGTGAACAGCAGAAGCCCCTGCAGTCAGCTAAGTGGATGTTTCAGCCTGTAACAATCCCAGCCCAACGCTAATTCACCCTTTGGAAAGCCAGAAAGCATTTCTCAGCTGATTCTGAGGAGGATGGCTCTTGGTCAAATACCTCAACAACAACTTGAGCAGAAAAACATGCAGAGATGACTTCCACATTGGTAATGAAGCCGGACAGGACTGCAAGGCACTCCTCCTGCATGGCTTAACCAGGAGAGGATTAAAGCTTTTCAGCTGACATTTTTTCATCCCAATTTTTCATAGTTCAGAGATAGGCTTAAAGCTGTTGATAAGTGTGCTTGAATTCAACCAACACAGGCAGATCTTCAAAGGTGGTGTGCTCTGATGGGTCCTGGGAAGCTTGCTAGATGGTCAGAATCACCCCTCAGAAAGCAGCTGTCTGGATGCCAAGTTTTACTGGGCAATATGTTTATTTGCTGGAATTGCTAAACCCTCACTTTTAACACCAGTATCACTTGCAGCCAGGCGGCTGTCTGTCTAACAGTAGATCAAAATCACAGGACTGGCAGAATTGTTCCCTTACGTCGAAGGATTACAGTAAATCCATCAAATATAGGACTACATTTTCAAAACTGAATCAGCTGCTCCATAATAACAGAAGCCAATAGCTCTGCTACTGTCACAAAATATGTATGAGAACTCACTGGCCTTAAAAGTTTACGAGTAGCATTTTCTAAGCATGGCTTCTTTAAATTAAAACACCTTACATTTTCCCAGGCAACTTCTGTCATTCTTATAATTCACCACACGCTGTTCCAGGCTAGTTTATCTTTCCAGTTTGAGACACTCTGTAGGGTGACTACCTTAAAATAAGCCGTGAAGGACAAAGCAGGTTTTCTAGTTTTACAGCTAGAAAACCACATCAGTCAGGACTTGGGAAAGCTGATGCTCAAGACAATATGAAACTAGGCTCAATATTTTGACTGCAGCAAGTAAGTCAGTTCAGAGGTAGGGGCAAGACAAATATTAGATAGTCTGCTATGTACAAAATAAAACAATGTCATCATCCTACCTGCTGCAAGTAAAGGAAGGGAAATGTTAAGGACAACTAGATAAAGCTTAACTTTCATGAGAAGTCTTAACTTCTGCATTCTAAAATATATGCCATCATTCAACATAAATTATGGATCGAGCATAGAATTAAGTTGAAGGGTGTGCTTTATGCCAGAGATTCATTTATATAAAAATAGTGGCCCTTTCCTAGCCTTACGATCAATGACCATTTACAAAAGTGATCCTCCTCTTTTCTCTAGGAACAAATGCTTTATTCACAGGTACTATTCCTTTTGCCGAGGATAAAAAAAGAGTTCTGCTCCCAATATGTCAATATATTAAATGCTGATTTATATGTGAGAAAGGAAATTGAGTCTCATACTAATTTAATTTTCTCTAATCTGTTCCTGCCAATAGCTGCAACCAAGAACATTTTCTCTTTTTTTATTTTTCCTTCACCAGTTCTTAATGGGAAATCTCTGACCTTCTCCCCTGGCCACTTCTCTTACTACAGCACACTTATTCAAGCCTTATCATTTCTAATGAAAATTAGAAATGCGTTCTTCTCCAAAACTGCTGTTGAGGCTGCACAAACCAGTCTTCAAAGCAAATGCATCAGCACTTCTAAGGGGTTTTACTTTAGCAATTAATTCTTGGGGGAAATACTGTATTAGAGAACCTGAACTGAAGGAGTCTGAGCTGTTTGGATGTCAGGTGGGCTGAGACTTGCACCCAGTTGGGATGTGAGGTAGTTATGGTTGCCATGATATGGAAAAGTACACTGTGACAGAATAGTAGCATGGCTTTTTTTTCATGCCATATATTTTAACTTCAAATTGAATTGCTTCCATTTGAATGGCAACTTCCATTATGGTTTAAAAAATGTATTGGCTGGCAGAGGTCTATTTAGGGTGGGAACAGATGAAGCAGTATGCTGCTGCTGGAAAATCTGCAACAAAGGTAGTGTGGGGCACTGGCGGTGCCTCAGATATTGAGGAGGGCTGCGACAGCCGACCCAGAGCAAGGCAAACCCACTGCACGCTGCTGTTCTGGCAGCGCACACGACAGAAGCAAAGTGAAAAGGAAACTGCTGCTTAACTGCAAACTTTTGAGCAGTAAGAACAAAGTGTAGCATTTTTACCCATGCTTTGCTTACAGTGGTTTGCTCCCAAATGAAAAGAAAATGTGATATAAACTCCAATTAGTAAAGCAAGGGAATGAAATCTTATACAGCAAAATAACCTCTCAATGTGTGGCAGAACCACTGTTAACAATAACAATCACCTTTTCACTCCCCAGCCTGGCCCCCCCACAAACCGTTTTTTGGAGAAGATAATTTTGTAGGTTCCCTTTTAAAAAAAACAAACAGCAATGTCAAAAATAAATGTACATAAATACAAGAGAATAGGTCCGTTCCCTTTGTGAAAACAAATATTTGTATCACCATAATTTTGTGTTTGGTTGGGTCTCCGGGTAGCAAGGAAAGGGTTTTTTTAATCCCAGGGACATTTATAGATGTAGACTTCAATCATGTGAATAGGATTCTCATCCTGATCAGCTCTGTTTGTACTGCTCGGGCAAGCCTTTGCACTGCAGTACAGCTGCAGTTCGCACCCCTTCGGGCCGGCAGGGTTTACTCAGAAAGTTTCTCTGCAAAACTTAACTAACCTGAGTAGGAAGAAATGTTTTTATGTCCTAAATATGTATGGAATTCTGTTAACTATAAAAGGATAGCTTAAAAAGTAGTGTATAAGGAATAAGGGGACATAGGTACTTCTGCAGTATTGAACACCACGGCAGACTTGAGGAGATATGAGACATATAAGACCCCATCCAGACTGGATGTACCAGGTATTTGACAGCTGCGATTGGATTATCATACAAGGACCAGCAGTTAATTTTAGGGCCAGTCACAGGTCAGGTGTAGACAGAATCTGGGATCAGATTTCACCAGGATTTTAATTATGGCGCATAGTTACACGGGGCCAGTGCCCCCACAGTCTCACTAGTTTTGGGGCCATGCTGCCTGGCAAACATTTTTGCTCAATGCAGAATTAATTGTTAAACATCGGGGAGGTTTAATTTTGGTTTTAAGTGCAAAAATACATGATTCTCCTCCTTGTTGTAATCATTATAAAACCTGTAAAAAGGTAACATGGTCAAAGCCATCCTTGCTTTACCTCTGCTTCCTAGGTCTTGATTTCCCTTGTTTCCTGCCCGCTGCTGTGGCAACATAAGAACTGTCCCTCTGGGATGTCCAAGGGCAGCCTGGGTTGATAGCTAAGCACAGATGCCCACCTACCTTTAGGTACTTTAATACTGAATGCACTTGCCTGTGATTCCTTATACGGTCAGCAGAGAGAGAGACTCCTAGGGCTTGATTCTTCACTTGGCAGCCTGTAACGAGCCCAGGGTAACGCCATGCCTGACTTGGTTTAAGCAGGATGGATTCAGGCCAGAGCATTTATAAAAATGACAGTAGCAGACTTCAATAGCTGAATATTTGCACTTGCTTGGAGCCTTACGATTTTTGTTTGCTTGTGATTAGAAAAAACCCTGAAATTTCACAATTTCCTTTATGAGGAAAAAAAGGAAAAAACATTTCACCAAAACATTTAATATTAGCAGTACCAAAACATTTAGTTTTGCCTAGTTTGTTAAACAAAAATCTGGGCATGCTATAGGTAAATTAATTAAATTTTGTATACAAGTTCAAAACACAAAGGAAATTAAGGTTTTTGCATTCAAAACCTTACTGAAAATGCTTTACGAAACATTTTCACCTCCACAACTTCACGAGCTGTTTCTGAGCAGCTGTATTTCAGTTTTCTTTAGGCATTCTTATCTGACTGCAGTGTTAACGGACAGCATTACCCAGCTGCTCTCTTTTTCCTGGACAACTGCACTGTGGCTCCACTTTTTTATATTTTGGCCGACATGGGGATTTGTCTGAGGTTGTGAAACCTGAACAGATGAGAAAAAACTTACTGCCACATCCTGAGGGGAGAGAATCCTTGACAGAGAAGGGGAAGCTGTAATACTGAGAAGCAGAAGCCCGAGTACATGATGGGGTGAATGAAGTCCTGTGTGTAATGACGGAGCAGCTTTTTCTGTTTCACAGCTTCTTCTGTTTCACCTCCAGGCCTGGCATGGTACCCTGAGCATTCTGTTTGGTTTATGTTCTGGATCCGTATTTTCTATTTTTGTTATTCTTTTTGTGGCTATTATTTCTTACTGTGGTCTGGGGCAGATACAGCACAAGATTTGTCAGTAGCAGATTTAAATCTCTTCCTGAATACTGGGTGCAGCCTGAGATTTTTAGGGTGCGGATAAAAAGCTTCCCAGTGAGTTGTACTTTTTAAAATGAAGACAGGAGCAAAATCTTCGCTGGTCAGCCAAAAATCCAAGGCGGTGTTTCTCTGTCATACTTCCATGTGCTGTGTGGCTTTCACTTTTAATTAATCCAGTCTGTTTGGTTTCTGTCAGAAGTCTATAAGCTTCTCTGTTAATTTGCTGATGAATCCCCTACTGAGTTATAATTATAATCTTCATTGTGATCCTTCTTACGATGACAAAGGAGATAGGATTTTGGCATCAGCATAACCTGACATCAGTAATATTGTAAACGTTAGAATGAGCTCTTATTTTCTTTCCTTTTAAGTATTTTATAAACACCTTCAAAATTACAAAAACATTGTGATGATTAAAGAAGTGATTGATAGGTCAGTGTTTACATTAAATTATCCCCATCACAGTTGCTTCATGGGTGGCATATGAATAGCAGGCAATTAACATTTTCTCTATATTACAGGTACTGTAGCTGTAGTCCTTACATCCAAGCAGGAATCTGTCAGGAAGAATGAGCCTTTTCAGTTTTCACCACCTCAGTGCCTGTGAGCTGCTGAGATCATCTCAAGCAGCTGGGATCCATTTCAGAAGACTGAAGCTGAAGATGGCTTGACTCCTTCCTCTCTCCCTCTGCAGCAGGCATTTCATGCTAACCAAAACGAAGCCTACAATATGAGTTATGAATCAAGTGAGCTTAACTTGCCTAGGAGCACTGGAGTATTACTGGAAGGTCAGAGCCAGTCCCTCTTCTGGTTTTATTAACACCCCCTGGTGCTGGAGAGGTTTTTCTCATGTTAAGAGCTAACTTATTTGGGCCTTGCAGCCTGCCCTAATGCTAATTTTTGATTCTGAGGTATTTTCACCTAAGACACAGTATCGCCCAGACAAACTGACATTTAAGGAGCTCTCTTATAGAAGTAGGGAATGTAGTATCATAACATAAGATGTTATCCATCAGACTGAAAGGTGAAATTCTCATATGGGCAGCTGCAGGATGGTTTTTACTGTGCTTGTCATTACCATCATATGAAAGGTTTACATTTCATAAATGGTAAGTAAAACAGCTGTTGAATCACTGACCTATTGAATCACAGAATTGCTGAGGCTGGAAGGTACCTCCAGGGATTGTCTAGTCCAAACCCCTGCTCAACGCAGGGTCAGCTGGAGCAGGTTGTCCAGGACTGTATGCAGTCAGATTTTTAATACCTCCACGGATGGAGATGCCACAAGCTTTCTAGGCAACTTGTTCCACTGTTTGACCACTCTCGCAGAAAAAAAAAAAATGTTTTTTCTTATACTTAAGTTGAATTTCCTGTATTTCAATTTGTGCCCATTGACTCTTATCCTCTCATTACATACAAGCTCCTCATTTTCTAGCACAGAGAAGTGTAACCAAGGGAACTGTGCTTATCATTACTGTTTCATAAGACATAACTGTATTTAAACATAAAATTGCATCTCTAGTCTGGAAAGGAACTGCATAGAAGAGGCAGTGTGGCTGGTGAATGGATTTCCCTAATTTTCAATACTATTCCCAGTGTTCAATATAGGCTTTTCCAAAGAATCCATCCTCCTAACTCGTGAATGCATGCTGGCCCCTGAGAACCCAAGTCTTGTAGGCTGCAGCTAAAAACCACACTAAAGAGTGCCAGGAGGCAGCTTGGGGCACTGACCTACACTGGTTGCACTGGCCAACCATTAGCCAGGTCCCCAGTTTTTTCTGTGTGAAGTGCTCTCGCCCAGAAAATTCCCAGCCTGGTTTAGGCAGAGGCCAGAGATAATTTCCACTGGGTATTTGGGTGACCCCCCATGGTTTGGGAGCATAAACAGGTCTGCAGCATGGATGTGAGCTGTGTGGAGCCAGCTCAGGAGAGAGCTGTTTCTCAGGAGAGAAACAAACCCTTGTGCAGATGTAGCTGTGGGACCTTACACTGAGCATTTTGCAACTTGACTGTCTACCTTATTCTCCTAAAAAATACACTCTTAGGACAAGAAAAGCATGTCTCAGTAACAGTTTTGTAGATTTTAAATCTACAAAAATTTGTAACATGTAACAGTTTTGTATGTTTTAAATATGCTCAAAAGCATTGATGTTGACCTTGTGCCCAACTACGGCTCTTCAGACTGAGTAACTGATACACCCTGCGTGATCTCTCATCATTTTTACCTACTTAACTTCACCATCATGTCTGAGACTATGCAAATATTTCTGTGTGCTGAAATCTCAGACACACCAGGCTGCTCTGAAGGAGCAGGGATAGCACAGCTCCCCGTAGGTTGGCGCAGCTGCTTGTGAAGGCTGAGATTTGATATCAAAGCTGGAGAATAAACACCATGAGGTCCTGCAGCACACAGCAACCTCCAAACAGAGACTCCAGGCTTATGTGGGGTCCTCACCAACCTGAAACCGAGGTGGGAGACCAGCCTGGGCAGCGAGGTGGCCTTGTCCACCAGCCAGGCAGGCAGCCTGGCAGGGTGCTGGGGCCATGGGGGGCATGGGGAGCTTGGCCCCATGGAGCTGGGCTGCCTCAGCAGCCCACCAGCAGTGAACCAGCAGTGCTGTTTGCCTGCTAGCAGGGCCTTCTGCTGGAAAGTCCACCCAGATGCAGGCTGATGCCTTTAACCCTTAAGACATGGCTGGTGATCTGTTAGGTCGCACTACTGCAACCAGCAGGAAGGGGAGGAAGCAGGTACCCCTGTTAGTCCTAACCAGGGGCTGAACTGGGCCCACGCACACTTGCTGGTCAGGGGGCAAGTGGGAAGGAGGACTCCTGCCCCCTGGCATCCGGGAAAACAAAGTGACCCTTTCCCACACAACACCAAATGAGAAACATCTGGTGGAAAATGGTTCTCCAGAACTGCCCAACCACAGTGCTTCAATGGGAGACAGAGAACAGCAGCGCTTTGCTGCAAGGAACAGTTTTCACAGAGTAAGGGTACAAATGCTTTGAATCAAGGGAGACAAATAAAACATAGTGATTTATGGTGTTTTGCACAATGATATAGGTGGGTTTCCCCACTCCCCAAAAAAACCCCCACAAAACAACTTCGTACATAATGCTTATGCACAACCAGGGTGCTTCTCTGTTACGCAAATTCAGCAAACCCCAAGTCCTAGCTTAGACATCAGAAGGAGTCTGGGACAGTGTCTCTGCACTGATCTTTTTGGAGAGGTGAAAAGAGAAGATAAAAACAGTGAAAGGTTTATTTTGACATCTTCAGTAATGTTTTAAATTTGAAATGTTTTCATTTTAACTCATTAAGCTTACTGAGAACTGAAAACCCACCAAATTCTTATATTTAAGTTTTTTTGGATTGCTGGCAAATTAAAACCCGATATTAAGGAATCAGTTATTCAACATAAAATGCAGTCACCACAAACTATTTGCATTACAGTAGATACAACTGGTCTCACTTTGCAGTTGCCACGGGCAGCAAAACATCAGGGGCAAAATCTTTAGTGGCTCTTTATTGTGTGAGTGACTTGAGCTTGCGAGAAACCTACCTCTCCTGGTTTGCCTAAGGCATCAGAATACCCCAGAGCCAGCATCCAGTACAACCAGAATGTAATTACACCGTGGAAGCACACTATCTGGCACTCATATTGACAGTCAGAGCCTGAAAACAAGTCTTGCACTCAGTTTTTCTGGAAAGCACAAACAGTAATCTAGGAGGAAGAGTATCAATTTAATCAATTTCATTGTGGAAAATATAGACAAAGTAGAGAAAAGATAGACTCTAAAGGCTTAGAGACATTCGTATCAGAGTCATAGATTCTGTAAAAATGAGTTTTAACACTATTCTTACTTTTGATCTTGCTAGGAGTGAGTTTGAAGAAAACTCAGGCCCTAACCCCTCCAGGGATTTGGGGAAAACCTCTGGCATGCAGGTGAAATGTAGTAATAACCTAACAGATTTTAGTTGGAAATTATAAATGGCAATCCGACTTTACTATAATTCCACTCCTTCTCTTATAACCTTTCTTGCCTATTGCCAAAAATTTTCAACCTGCTTCTTCAGAAAAAAGCATTTAGTAATTCCCCAGAGCAGGCGGCAAGGAACTACACCTCCGTGTCAGCAGGGGGAGCCTGCATGCCAAAAATCCCGTTGACTCCTCTAAGAACTCGGCTTTCTTGGGGGTTGCAAGGAGATTGAAAGCTGAATTGACATAATTTCTCCTCATTCCTGAAAGAAAAGGAAAAACCTGCTGCCTGCCTTTGCCTCTGGAGGGGAAGGCTAGCCTGTGGGTACACTGTTATTCCGGGATATTGCTCTGCCACCCCGCTGGCTCAGCCCCTCTCCTCAGCCGTGTTTTCACTGCCTCCAGCTCGGCTCCATTCAGCTGGCCTCGTCTTTCTTGAGTGTAATGTCTCAAACTGGACACAGTCCCAGCTAAGCTGGGCAGATGTGCGTGGGTTTCCTGCGCCTTACCAGCTGCTCTCCAGGCACAAGTGCAGGTGCGGCGTGCCCTGTGTCCCCGTCACCCAGAAAGATGCCATCGCAGCGAGTAGCCCACAAACCTGCACCGTTTCCAGGATTTACCAGACACGTGCTTACATGTACTTCTTGCTGTGTGCACAACATCTGCACTAAAGGTGCACCTTAAGCTGAGAGCAAACACTTCAGGTTTCTTTTTTTGCTTCTGAGTGGTCATCGGATCCCACAATTCCTTTAAATGTATTAAAATTAGTCACTCTGTAGATTGCTCGGAGCCTGCTAATCTTCTCTGGCTATACAAGACCCATGGAATTACATTGGTTCACAGGTTGGGTGAGCACTGAAAAACCTGAAAAATCCTGCCACTGTTGCCAGAAAAATTAGCAGCTACACCAGATGAGAGCTTTTTAAACAACATCCTTCTGGCCTGCGCAGCTCACAGGAAAATGAATCCCTTTTCAGATCCATATGCTTGCTGCAGTATTTCCTGTGTTTTTCTGGTCACATTCACACACATAATTCATGCGAGTGTTCAGTCCTAGCTGCGGGCCTGAAAGGATGTGGTTGAAATCTTCAGACTGCTCATGTTCTTGTCTCTATGCCAAAGCTCTGGTGGATGGTTTTGGGAACTCTGTGTTCCTGCTAAACTGGGCAATGTCGCATCCCAAGGGGTGAAGGAAGGGAGAAATTATGGAGGGGAGGAGAACCACATGGCCTTCTTTAGAAAATTTTTGCTTTTCAATAAATTCAGACTAATAGGCATCCAATTCAAAAAGAAAAAAAAGCAAATCATAACAAAATCAGACAACATCCTTACCACAAGAAACCCAACACAGATGGTCCCTGAGTATCAGAAGCAAGTTTTCTCTTAGCCTTATTTTGGTCTAACCGCGGAAATAAGGACCACGTTGTTCAGAGACAGAGATCACAAAGCTAACATGCTACTTGGACATTTACTTGGGTCAGAGTGAAACCTGATGGTAGAAAGTAAAATAACTAGTGTCAAGCTACTGCCCCTGGAAGAGCAGCTTGTGGGCAGGAGCTGCTCTTGAGGAAATGGTCACATTTTTCAAACCTCCCAGCCCTGATCCCAGAAGTGAGTGCGGGTGGCGGGAGCTCTGCTGACGGGCTGCGAGCCTGCACCTACTTACGCATGCTTGCAAGGACCAGAACAGTTGATGGAGTCTTAGCTGGAAGGTCGTGGGATGGTTTTGCTGTACCAGTCACTGCTCAATGCACAGTGGTGCCATTCACGCTATACAAATTCACTACAAACCTTGGGCTTGCCTGTAGCTTGTCATGCTGTCTTTTGACAGCTTTGACTTTTGGGGGCGGAGATTTTTATAAACGAACTCCGACTTTGTGGAGAGGAGACATTAATAGACATAGAGGAACCGTAGAAACATGCGGTTAGATACAAATGCAGGGAAGGCTTTTCTTGAAAGGGTAAATTAAATGAGACATGAGCCCACATACTATGGAGGCTTTTTGGAAAAATACTACTTAGAGAGGTACCTCTGTAGTTATACCTGTGTACTTGTCATTACACTGTACCTATCTCTATCTCCAGAGACCCCAATATAAACTGAGCGAGCTCCCGCACTGTCTCCCCACATGCCAGACCCCCTGCAGTGCCGTAGGAGGAGCGTGCTCTCCCCAGTGGGGCTGACTCGTGGCACGGAGCTGAGGAGGGGTCAGGACCTGACAAATGCACTTGCCCCCGCTGTACTCACCATCCTGCAGCTCCTGTCCAGGAGGTGTCAAACGCTAAACAGGAGCAGCAGTGGGAGTAGGCAGCGCCTGCTCCCATGTAATCTAATCCTTCATTTGGTCACCTTGCTTGGGATAAAATTCAGGATTTTAAATGCTAGAAAAGAAATGAAGGGGCAATTATTATTTATTACAATAGGACTCGGTGGAGTCAGTGTCTGCCATGTGGCTTGATTGTTAACCTCCAGTGTAGATCATACAGCTACAGCCAGGAAATAAAATTTAATGCCCTGCCAAATGACTGGCTTCATAAGAACCTTACATCTTCTCCTACAAAAATATTATCTTTTCTTCAAAAGCTGTTTCAATTCAGAGTACAACACTGCCAAAACCTTTGGAATTTCACTATAAATATGTCTTATGATATAAAGTAACCAGAACAACACATGTTGCCCTTCCTGGGCTTTCTACTTTATATTTTAAAATCAGTACTAAGTCTCCCACATTCTCTTTCTATAATATTTTATGGTGTTATCTCTTAAAAGGTTGACTTTTTAATGTCATCTGTTACTGCTTAGAAGCAATTAATAATACTGTGATGTTTACACTGCTCTATATTTAGTACAACAATACTTAATAACACTATTTTCAAGTCATAAATGCTGTTTCATGGATGTTTGTAAGATTACCCTTCTATCATAAAAATAAACTCGTACCCTTAAAAAGAGGCCAGTTCAGTATTCATTGCATGAAGATTAGAAAGAACTATCAGATATGCAGACTTCATGCTGAACCAAATGAAGTCAGTGGAAATACTCCCCTAGACTTTGGTCTGAGTTGGATCAGGCCCTTAAACCACACGTGGTAATTTAGGGGCCGATACTAGTGCTCGGTGCAATCTTTTCTTTTTCACAAGCCAGGTAATAGTGGCAGATGACAAGTTATAACACAAACATCCCAGTTTTGCTGTAGAGCAGATGTCAAGCTTAATCTCCACTGAACACCTCGGTCTCTCTAACAGTACTGTGGTATTTATTGCAGCCAAGGCCAGAGCCATTTTGAAGCAGAAGCCGCCAGCTGTGTGAAATGAAACCTATTCAAAGCTGCCAACAGTAAGAAATTAAATACAGACTGCGGCAGCATCTGCCAACTTTTTGGGCAGTAGCAGAACGGTGGCAGCCAACTGAACTTGAGATGGCAGCAATCTAATGTATCCCATTCAACAACCCGGTGATTCACTAATTAATTTAGCTCCTTTTTTTTTCTAAATTCTATCTACTCTCATCATACTACTGTACAAGTCTAAGGAAGGAGAGAAGAGGGTAGAGAGACTGAGAAAAAGAGACCAAGCACTGGGAGGTAGCATCTTGAAAAAGAATGGTATCATAGCCAGGAAATTTGTTCAAGGCCATACTACATGAAGTGGTGTGGTTGCATCAAGGTGCAGTCTGACTAAGATGTGAGTAAGAATGGTATATAAATGAAGAGAAGAACTAGTTTTGAAACCAAAGCTCCACCTTTCTTTTGTGAACTGGTTAGGCAAAAGGAAAAAACATAATGATACAAGATTGCAGCATGAACTTTCTTTTCCCAGTGCTTCAGGAGGTCCTGGCAGCCGTGGGACTTCCACCCATGAAACTAAATGCACTGATGGTGCTTTGTCACATCACAACACATGACCAAACATGAGCAGTGCACACGAATGATGAGGTAGAGCTTTTGCCTTCTGTTACCCAAGAAAGAACATATTGAGATAGATCTTCTACCTAAAATGAATGGATTGAAGAATGGGTGTCACCAGGCTGAGGAAAAGATGCTGCTCCAGGAGCACCACAGCTCCGCTAAGGGATTAGAGGAAGACTCGGCCCCAACCTCAGGGATTGCTTCAGCTACTGGATGGTGCCTGCTTTTATGGAGCAGTCCTAGCCATCCGCCCAGTATTTATCACAGCCCTTTAGCCCACTAGAAAAGCAAGGAGGTCTGAAATACACATTCAGGACTGAGAGGATAGTTGAAAACCATCTCCTTCTCTTGTTCTGGCCTCGTGATCATGTGCAGCACAATCACATTAAAAAAAAAAGGTAGGTGCTTTGTCATCATTGGAGAGATTGTGAAAATGTAATATCCTGAGCCAAAGTGACTTACCCACATAAGAAAATCTGACTAAGCACCAGCTCAGTCTGTGAATTTGGACAAACCTAGGCTTGATCTTCAGTAAACTGTGTAAGGTATTACACAGATATTAAAACTGTGTAGGCTAATATTAATTTCCTAAAAATTAAATCTAAGCCAGTGTATGAAGCAGAAATCACACAAAGATACAGTATTTTTCTTTGTAGTATAATATGATGTTCCTTGGTCTTAAGCTGATGTGTTTAGTTAACGCTAGAAGCTCTTCACAGAGTTTGCTGTATAAGAGGACAGCCTGTAAAATGATACAAGTTTCTGTAGTCACTACTTAAGACTTACAAACTTCATTCCTCTGCCACTTGAAGTAAATTCAGCCTGAGATTTTTGTTCTGCGACGATTCTCGTGGGCTCCGAACTCAGTGCTTACCGCACTAACAATAATCCTTTATGTCTCCAGACTCTATCCATGTTCCTTGTTAACCTTCAGTCACAAAGTAATGAGATGCATCAGACATCATCAAGCTGGCCTAAGGGGTTACAAATTTGGATGACGGCCACATACTGTACTAATTGCTTCTAATAAATTACATATTTCAGGAGGGACATCATGATTTTAATCATTTATTCTGCATGTTGTTTCCTTTGGAGAGAAGAACAAGCAGGCGCTAAACAAGCTGAGCATCAGAAATTCATGGCAGAAGCTAGAAAGAACTCATTTAATATCAACCATCATTGTAAATACTAGAATTATGCATGTATCAAATCCCCAGGTCTGAACACCTTGGGAACAGCCAGTGAGTCCTGGTTGTTTTAATGAGTCAAACCAAAATGATGTCTTTGAACATTCCTCAGATTTATAACAGCTCAGATTTCACCCCTTTTCAGATGTTGTAGCTGGGGCCTAGCTCAAGAAAAAGTCTTTGTTTCTATGCAAAGAAAAATACATTAAGAGGGGAATTTAAAGGATGTATTTCCCAAAAGGCTGAGAGGGAAAACAGTCAAACGTACCTTTCACCTCTGTGGGCACAGACTTTAATTATGGTTTGATGGCAGCTAATTGCAAAGGTGGTCCAGTGAACACAGAAAGCTGCGAGAACTTTCTTTAAAGCCTGCTGAAATTAGTAGGATCTTGATGCTGATCTAAATAGCCTCCTGCAGGGTGAACTAGGATGAGCGAAGGTTTCCTATTTCCCTGACCTCTAGCACACCCACACCAGTGGACTCAATGAAATGCTCAAACCACTTGGGAATGCACTTCCTTCACTGGGGGAGACCTTGATGGTATTTAAATAGCTGCTAGTATTACTAGGAATAGCTGGGAGATAATGTGGAGACTTGGGAGCTCTAGGGAATGATGCAGGTTTGGGAACAGGTCAGGCTGTCTTCTGTTTGTCTTTGTAAACCTTGTTTCCTGTCACTTCAGTCTGCGTTTCCTTTCAAGGATGAGCTGATATACCGAACAAAATGTGACTATCTGGGTAAAAGGAAACCTGCCTCAGCACAAAGTATGCCTTGGGATGGAAAGTTGCAGTTGTAGCTCTGAGACTCAAATGTGCTCTTTTGATTTTCTAGTAGTAATGAGATGCTAAGGAACCAGCATTACCTGAGATAAGTGCAATCTGCTTCTGTCTTAACAGTCTAAGCTGCCTTCCACTTGGTCCTTCTCTACCTGGGAGGGTTATCATCCCATTTTAGACTTGTCTAGTGAGTGTGAGGGAAAAAGGGTGAGAATCCAGCAAGGCTTCCAGGGGCTCCTCTAACCCACCGACCAGGATAATGAAGGTATCTCTAAGAATGCTATTTGTGGATGGATGAATGGATGAATGAATGGATGGATATTTGTGCCACACCAGTTGGACTTCTACTTTGTACAGAGGAAAAAGACCAAAGGATTTTTCTTGGTTTTGTCATACAGAACAAGAAGCAGATCAGTAAATAGGAGAAACAGGCCTTACACAATGACAGTTGACTGGAAAAGATTGCTCTAGGTAAAACTCGTGACTCTTCAAATTGAGAAGCCTTCCTCTGGTTGCTTTTATGGTGTTTTTCATAGGGAGGTTCAAGCCAACCTCCACACATGAAGAAGAGGAGCTTAAAATGAAAGAAAGTGATGGAGGTTCAAGATTAGCATATTAGAGCATTGGAAGTTATAGAAGGATGAGAGAATTTGAAGCTCAGACATAAAAGCCCAAGAGTAACAGAAGAAAAAAGTGACACAAACAGGGGAAATAGAGGTGATGAATCCTCAGTTAAGAATGTTGCTATATCTAGAAAACTATGTGACAAGAGGTAAATCACAACTTACTGAAAATATGATGGATTAATTTGGTGCAATCTACATTGCATGCTACATAAGAGTGTGGAATTAACAAACACTGGTGTAGGGTTAGGAAAAGAAACATTTTTGAAAGCAAAATGGAAAACCTCTTTGACATCGATTAGGTTTGGTAATGTAATACTAACAAGAACACTGCACTGAGCCGTTATCTGGTTTGCTGTCTGATTTGCTCTCCAGATTACCACTTAAATCAATAGCTCTCACATTGATTTTTCCAGCACACTGTATTCCAGTAAAAAGAACAATGCTCTGAGATGAGTCAGCTATTTGGTCTGTCTGTAGGGACTCTGGTGCATTTTCGTTTAGGAAAATAAAAGCGGGAGCCAAAGTACACACAAGTATATAGTAATAAGAACCTGCCTGTTGCACCATAACATGACACTGGCTCTGCAGACACATGGGTTTGCTTCAGCTTGCTGCAGCAACTACAGACCCGCCTTGAGCTAGAGCAAGCCATTGTAAGGATGGAAGCAAAATATTTGGGGGCAATGTTAGACAAATAATAATAGTACCGTCTTTCAGTTTATGTGACTGAGGGGAAAAATATGCCCACATTTAACTAAGAAGCTGATCTCCATGTATTTACCATGACATGTAGAACATCAGCAATACTACATTTTCATTTATTTCAGATATTTTCATGTATTTGCAAATTCCATGTAACATGTACTATAGTCCTGGGACTGTAACTGGTCATCACTATTGTCTGATGCTGCTTCCACTCATTTTAACCATGTTAACAATTTCCAATTTTGTTTGTAATCACATCATGCAGCTTCATTTACTCTTGCCTTCTCTCTTGCTTAGCCATGAATTCATGAAACTAGCAACTCTTCTCTCACACAGTTTTGTAATTATTTCAAGGAACTTGCAAGAAATGCAGCAAAAAATGTTTTCAGTTCAAAGAAGAAATAATAATCTTGATTATTATAACTCTTGAGAGCCACTTGGAGATTTGGAGTCAGGCTGAAGCATGACTTTGCCCACGGTTGCTCTTGACCACCTCTCTGCTGCAGGCATAGAGCAAAGCTTGTGCCGTGGCCCCTCGTCTCTCCCACAGCTCTGCACACGTGGCTGCTGGCTTGGCTTCCAGGCTCTGCACCCGCCTGCGAGCTTGGCTTATTTCTGGGAACTTTGACTTAATAGCAGCTAAAAACTACTAAAATGCCAGAGAAATGTAACAAATAAAAATGTTAGTCCCTCTTTTCCACTGCAAGTTCTGTTTTATGGAGATTCATTATCTCCATCTTTGAATGTAAGGTACTGGATTACAGTCTATCCCATCTTCCGTTAATAACAGCCCTGGAGGATAAGGAGCAGCCAAAGGGGATGTGAAGGAGAGAGGCTCAGCATGCAGAATCTCATTCTTTACTGTATATTGAAGACCATATTGTGAATAGACTGAGGGAGAAACAGCATACAGGAAATAAACATATGCAAAGCTGTGGGAATAGTATGTAATTATGAAGTCTGTTATTCTGAAAATACTGCTGAATATTGCTATCTTCAACTGCTATAAAACTAGAATCATTACAAAAACTCTGTATGTCTCAGTAATGCTTTCATAGCATTGCATATTTCACGTTGCTACATTTGCCTCCTAATCTCTTAGTCTAAACAAAATAACATTCGTGTTTTCATGACAATGAAGAGGAAGGAGTAATGATGGTACATCTGGAGCAATCCAGCCTGTTTACAGGAAGGGTCATCAACTTCCAGGTGTCCACCTGTGTATCTGGGAATACTGTGTAGTTTCGGGTGTTAAGGTATCGAGGAAAGGCATTTTGTGCTTTGCTATGTTCTGTTTACAAGATATTTCAGGTTAGTTGTGATCTATCTTGAATCACTTAGTTTCCTACTGTTGCCTGGGAATTAAGTTGATGGAGAAGCAAACTGTGCCAGGTACTTCCCCAGGTCTCAGCAGGGTACTAAAGGTAACACTGAGTAGGCTGCAGTCCTTGAGAGGAGATATAAGGGCCTGTTTCACAGAGCACTTCATTTGCACAGTATTTAGTTTAGGGTTGTACCGCAAAATAGTACAGCAGTGAGATCAATAGGTATTATTGCTACCCATGCAAAGCCTCTTCCTTCCACAAATTATTATAATTGTAATAATCTTATTTCTAATATTCAGTACGCAAACTTCAGCCCATTTTGACAAACAGATAGCGAGTCTTGTGTGGCACCTGAGTGATGTTTTAACTGTTGCTAAGACAAGTACGAGAGAACTGAAGCTACAGAACGAGATACGTAGAAATGGCTGATGTGGTAAATTACCTGACGACAGCAGCAATATTTCACACAACAAATCAGATACCCTACCTCTTTTGCCAGGTAATAAATTGTGTTAAGCAGAAGGAATGGAAATTGAGGGTATTCGTTATCTATCAAGAGATACCTGGCAGGATAGCCTTTGGTCTGCAGTCTGAAAATGATCCTGCACTGACAAGTGCCAGGCTGAAGTACTGGTGAATCACTATAGATCTTGCTTTACTGCAAGCATGGTCAAGCCAAACTCTGTTCAGAGTCATTTGAGAAACAAGGCCTAAATGTAGCTGTTCTGATCCCAGCTAGTATTCCTGCTGCTTTTATGTTCACTCCTGAAAAGTGGGTAAGCCCTTTAAACATTTACCTAGATTTCTCATTTCCCCTTGTCCTCACAAGAAAGGCTTCACACTTCCTATGATCAGATACCCAGCCCACAACTTTGGCTATTCTCCTTTTCACAGCTGCCTGGAAAGGGACGCAGAACATACGGGAGTGTTTTAAATAAGAAACAGAGAGCTGTATGGAGCCAGCACTGCTAAAATATATGTATTCTAGGCGTTCTGTTCAATGTTTGGGATGGGATTATCTGTTATCGCAAACTAATAAAAGTATCGAGGCTTTGCAAAAAAAGAAGCTTTTAAAAAAAAAATAAAATTGCCACTGCTGCAAGATTCTGTGGTGAGGATAACTAGATGGTCAGTATCAGGCAGATGGTCAGCGCCAGATATTCACTTCGAAGTGTGAACGCAGGGATGGCTAAGCACGAACCTTTCACAGCTCTGCTGCTCATGGGCAGAGAGCCATTGCTCGCGCCCCAGTGTTTCCTCTGCAAGAGAAGGCACAAAGCCACGGCGCAAGGGGACCGTGCCCTGCCAGGGCAGAGACAGTACCTGCACAGTACCTTTGAGGGCAGGCGGGGTGAAGACGCTCTGCTTCCTTTGCTTGGGAGAGGCACTCTGAGACTGGGGAGGGACAAAACACAGAGAGAGGCAGTCAGAGACGGGCACGGGGAGAGCTTTCTGTTCGTGACAGCCCCGGGTCTTGCCCCACAGCTGCGTTCAGAGGGTGCACACACCAATCTGAGAAGTTTCTAAGAAAATTATATTGTATAAATCTGATGCCAGCTCCCGGGCTTTCATGAACATAGGGAAAACTAAGATTAGGTAGAAAAAATATGTTTAATGGACAACCTTTATGGCTCCCAGGCAAAACAGACCCAATACTACTGAAAATCACCCTTCACTCTAGAAAAATATTGTTAAGCATAAAATTAAGATAGCCTGTGCTTTTAACAGTCTCTGTAACTGATCCTCCTAAGGCAAATAAATGTTTGCATATATTAAAACAGTTGCTAGATTTACATCAACCAATTTTCCAATTAAATACAGTGTAATGAATGATTATATGTATAGGTAAGGTAGTATTGAAATTATTAATATATACATTTTTACATAAATAAATGGAAGATCTCTCCCCCTGCACTTTTGCAATGTGTTCTATTACTCCTAAAAATAATAATTTCAGCAACCAATCACTCAGCCTTTAACTGGGCCTGATTTAAATGATATATTTAGTCACAATTACACTTTTTATGGCCCCAAAATCACATCTATGCACAAAAGATAAATTATTCCAAAAAAACGGTAGCAAAATTACACACAGAGTAATAGTAGTATAATTATACCAATGTATAGTTAACAAAAACTACCTGGGATACATTCCAGTGCTAAAGTAGAGTAGCTTTTGCAAAATGAAAGCAGTTAAATTGGTGTCCATATTATACCAACATGAAATATGTCCATATACAAAGGATAATAAAACTACATAATGTCACATACATAGCTAGCTTTTGAAGACATAAGCACCATATCACATTCCTAAGAAAAAGGTGAAAAAAAAGCTGTGTGTAGGCAAGCTTTATTTTTTCTCATCTAATCAATTTCTAGTTGTATTTGGTCATAACGATGTTGCCTTTTCCCAAATATTTGCTAAAAATGCCTCTTTCTCTGGATACTTTGACTGGTACATAGTCTGTGAATTTCAATCAGATCTATTTCTTCAAGGAACATTTGAGACAGCTCTTAAGAAAACCACTTTCTCACAAGTATGGCCAATCCTATTACCTTACTTTATCACAATAGATGGAATGATAACATTTATAAATAAAATATTGTCTTCTTTTGAAAGAGAAAGCTATTTATAAAAACGGTGGGATAGGTTGTTGATCCTCGCCCCAGTAGATCTTTATAAGTCTGTATTTGAGTCCAAATTTGAACCAATCAATACCTCCTACTGCTATTTAAAGCACTGCCTGCTTCTCTGAGCAATGGGTGAAGGAGAAAGAGATCAGGGAATTGCAGGAGCTACGCAAGGGGAGGTTGGAAAATGAGATCGGAGGAGCTGACTTTTAACTCTTGTGCAAACAACATCAATGTGCTGCCTGCTGTGGGCTTGGCAAATGATGGGAAGAGGAGAGAGGAGCTTGCAATGCTTTTGTAGACCAGCAGTGACCTGCAGACCCAAAGCAATGCTGGATGAAGTGACCTGGCAGGGTCACCTTGGGCCAGGTTTGCTATGATTTGCCAGGGCATGGCAGCAAGGCAGAGGGGAAACTTGCCTTTCCCAGTTCCTGGCTACAGGGAGAAGGGAGAGCCAGCAGAGCTGAGATGCCACTCAGCTTTACACAGCCCTGGTTTGAAAGCGGTGGTTCTTAAAAGGCTGTGTTACTGAAGATGGCATGACAATGTAAATAAAAACATTAACCAGCATGAATCAGTGAGTTTCAAAGGGGGTTTAACAATAGACCTGTTTTAACAATAAATATGTTTAAAAAAAAAAGATTTCACTTACCTCTGCCTGTGAGATGTTTGTTCTCTTCTCATCCTTTTCTAGAGGAGGAAAAGATATGGAAAGAGAAAAGTTAGTACAAAAGTGTTTCTCTTTCCTAACCCTTGTGCTAACCTAACAAGTGCTAACCCTTGTGACTCTGCTTTGAACCCTGAACCTGAACAGCACTATTGTAAATACAAAACTACCCTTCTGATTTACAGCTTTTCTTTCTCTTTTGTGCGTCTCAGAAAACCAGAGGCCCTGATTAGCATTTAGACATAAGCACTACGTCTAAGGCACTTAACTCCCATTTTTTGTCTGTGGACTAACAGCAAGCGATGGAGTGCCTTTAGCAGCAGGTCCTTTGGCCAGGCTCACAGAAGGGCTCTGCGCTCGCCAGTGGCTGTCGGGATATGTGGCTGCTCTGCCCAGGGGCTGTGCTTTCTTCTATGGTCAGAAAAGGCTCGGTTGCCAAATGGCATGCAGCAAACTCACAAAGGGCTCTACTGGACTCAAATAATAATAAGAACCTCACCTCACTTAAGTTGTTAATATACCAATACTGGTACTGAAGAGCACCTAACAGTAATATGTAGTATTAGCAAACCAAAGCTGAACGAAGACTAATCTTTCGCCCTAAAAGTTTCATGACATTACTGGACTGAAATTTTTCCTGGAACTGTTTACTTTTGTTGCCTTAATTTGCTTTGGACTATAGGCATGGCAGAAATGGTCAAGACTAGAGATTTCTAATGAAAATAAACGTCTCTCAGAACCTGTCTGAACAACTAAGTAAAATTTTATGAAGCAGAGGAGGGTCAAGGATCTTCCTAACCATTGCACTTAACCAGTTTTTGCACGAGATTAAATTATTTTTCTACTGTTTTCTTGATGTGGTTAATGGCCAGAAAGTGTCTGTCTTCTGATGACGATTTCCCAAATATTTGATGAAGATCATGTAGGATCTTTGATGCACAGTAGTTTGGAGCTCTAAAATAAAATGCCATCAAAACCAGAGACATCAATCTCTCACTGTACCAACGCCCCTTCTAATATTTTCCACTTGCAGATATCACTGTGCAGTTTCCACTGAGGTGTGGCAGATCTGTAAATGTAGGTCTGAGGGAAGAATTAGGTCTAGGCAATATCACTTTATCTAACTTATTCCCTAGATATTGGCTGCTTGTGGTGTGCTGTGTGTGAGGGGACAAGCCAGCCCAGGCAGATGGACTGCATTTTCTGTTCTATTCTCTGGCATTGTATCTGTGCATCTAGCAAATATTAACTGACTTACTGGATTTTTTCAATTTATACATTTCCCATTACCTTTACATGAAAGACATTCAAATGACTTATACTCAAGGCTGAAAAGTGTAGTTGAAAAACAGTGCTGATTACTAAAGCATGGTCCCACAGATACAGAATTAGACAGGACAATCAGGAGGCCAGTTCCTGCCATTGACATTTCCATGAACTTTGGTAAGGTGACTAATCTCTTCCTTGACTTCCCTACCTGTAAATAAGTATAGAAGTGCCTATTTAAGTATAGCAGTGTCTGTTTGCCTTTGTAAAGCACTTTGGGGTATGAAGTTAGGCTGGCTAAATGGGTGATTATTTATGTGCTTGTAATCTTTCTTATTAGTTGTATACCAAACAGACAGGGATTTCAATGATTCAACATGGGATTTTTTTTTAGCTCAGGATCCTGGATCTAGTTTGGAGTCTGAAATTTGAATAAATCAGGAACTTTCAGCAGAGAACAATGAAAAGTAAGTTATGTCCCATTCCTTCCTGAAACTCTAAATTTGCCCAGATTAAAAACATGTTTTGTAAACCCAAGCTGAGGCTTGCATAAGGAGGAAAAACTGCAATCAGCAGCTTTGTCAGGTTTCAGGTCTTGTTCCTAAGGATGTGCACAACTCTAAACCTTTGGGCTTGCACATTTAGTGTTCTTAGTGGGGTGACATTAAACCCACCAGAACTGGAAAGTTTCCAGCCTTCCCTTTCATCGAGCAGCCCTTACATGACAGGCAACTTTGGCAACAAGAACTGGTCCTGTATGGAGTTAGAGAAATCATTCATATCCACTGGGCAAATAGTGCCAGTGAATAGCATCAGACAATGTGGAAATTTAATAATGACTTACAAAATCACACAAACAGTTTTTCAAATCCAGTAAACAGAGATCAGAAATGAACCCAAAGGAGCAAAAGAGACACACTTGAGGCAACAGACATAAAGTGTTTCAAGTGAGTTGTGAAATGAAGGGAAAGGTAGCGCTGGTTGGAGATGCAGTTTGGTCAATGGTATATTTTGACATGCATTTATTTTTGAGGCCAGAAAGACCATTGCATGCTTATTTTTGACAGGCATTTTGATGGATAAGGCTCAATGGAGAGTATAGATTTTTAAGGAGAGGTGACAAGGAATGGGAACAAGGGAAGCTGAGATCCCTGAGTGCCATAGACTGAGGCAGAGAGTAGAAAATAAACAAAAACTCTTTCTGTAGAGGAGGAGGAAAAGATGAAAGGCAAAGGGGACACGGAAGGAAGATAGAAGTGCTTGTATGTAGCTGAGGTAGTAACGAGAGACGGGGACAGTGGGGTTGTAGTAGAAGTAAAAGGGGGAATTTAGTGGTGACAGAGAGCAGAGCTGGAGCGCAGTGTGGGCTGGAGCTCAGTCAAGAGCTCTCTGCCTGGGGCAATACTTAGAGCCATCTTGGTCTAACTGAAGCATTACATTAATAATTGTGTGAACATTCTTCCTTGGGCAAATAGTCTTTCTCCAGTGTGACTCACAATGCTTTGAAAGCAGTCTAAATAAATGAAAGCATAGTCTTATAACAGTCTTACTAAGAAAGTGTCCTTATGAGAGTCAATGCATGTAAGAATCAATGCTGTCACTACAACAGGTCAGTTCTGGCATCAAGAGATTCCATGTAAAAAAATCTCTGTGACAACAGAATTTACAATGAGAATGGAAGGTACAAGAAAGAACATCAGTTAGCTACTGCAACTCAGCCATATCCACCTACGGAAGTCAAACAAGCCACACATTTCCCACCCTTAAATCCCGCTCAAATCATTGACAATTACAAGCTGAATTTCTTTACTGAACTCTTTGTGCATAAATTCTTCTTGAGAGGGGTCAGGAAATAATCGGAAACTAACTCACAAATATCAGACTGTGATATCACTTGATTCACAGGAGAGAATGAAATCCCTGGTTTCTCAGCATCCTTTAGTTCCCACTGACTACTGTGCAGTCAGGATTCTGCTCACAAAAAAATCAGTTATACAGAATGAGAAATTTCCTCATCATGTTTATAACTAGGCAATTATATCATGGAGAATATGAATTCAAATGATCAGCTATTTCTCTCTCGTATGAAACAAAACCCAAGCTCTCAGTAGATAACTTCTCCCTACAGGTTTGCTCTCTTTTTGGGGCCGGGAGGGAAGGAGACTTTTTAATGATGCTCCATTTTCCTCCCTCACAGACTGTAACATTGCTCACAGAACACAATACAGCAGTATTATATTCCAAATCTCAACATATGGCTTTTTTCCAGTTTAACTTATTCTTGGCTGCTCTAATTAGCTAACAGGGATCTAATTACTCAAGTTATTTCTTGACAGTTTTTGTGATTTTATTTTAAAGTGGTATAATAGAAATCATATGAAGAGCTGACAACAGATTGGTACATACCCAAGTTACTGGAAAGTTGAGGTACGTAAGAACAAGATTGGAGCTTTGTTTAGAGGTTTTTTACACCTGTGCTGAGGAAAAGCAGTTGAGGACTTTCCCCTGTGCTGGGTGAATAATGTCTGAGGCTAGTGTGACCCTTACCTCATGGAGACTGGAGTAGCACCTGGCAAAATAAACAGGGTTTCAGGCTTTAGTCAATGTCCTCAGGAAGAGAAATGGTCCATGTTCATCAAGGAAAGGTTCAGTCTAAAGGATATTTCCATCAGTCCAGATATGTACACAGACTTTCTGAAATGAAGCCTTATTTCTTTAAGGAGTGACACTTCTGAAAGTCCATCTACCTGCACAGAATCCATTTCAGCATTAGAGCTCTAAGCTTTAGCCTTTACCCAGGGCAGAATCTCACCCACTCATGGGGAAACCTGCAAGATTTGGCCTGGCTATACTGCTGAAATATGGAGGAAGAAACACCAAGGGATTTGTCTCCCACATGCTCTGGTTAGCATAACTCTTTTGAATGTTTGTTAGCACAGCCACCCAGCCAAGCTGACACAATAAGCTGAGCTACCCCAAAGGTGTCTTTGTATGAGATCAGAAATGAACCTCAAACGAGTGGAAGGAGGCTGGTTATAGCCAGGATGGCAACCGCTTGATGTTGCTGATCACTTTTCCTGTGAGCCTCCACTGTTGTGCAAATGGCATGACCATGCTGGGGGAAGCCTTATGGTCATTTTAGAGTAAGATCAAAATTCATCTGCCTCTCTTCTCCCACTGGATAATGTTAATGCACTTGGAGCAGCTATGCAGGGCAAGAGGTGAGCTATTTTAAAAGGCTTGGCCTCTGATATCACCCATGGGCTCTGCAGTGGAGTCATCCAGCAAAGGCTTATCTCATCCAGCTAAGTACCCTGCTTTCTTTCCCTTTAGCAAGAGCAAATAAAAGCCTTTTCTGTAGGGTTTCAGTCAGGCACTGGAGGAACAGAACAGGTCAGAGAGGCTGGCTTTTACACAAAGGAAACTCAGTGAGAGGCTGGTATCATTGTTGGAGAAAGCTTCATGTAGGGAGTTTGGAATTTTCCTTGGGAAAACAAAGCTAAGAAGTTTCAGATAAAAATCAGAGGGGGTTGATATGGCTTTGGATTTGATTAGTTTTTGTCATAGTGTCTACATTTTCCCTTAAAAATAATAAACACGGTACTCTTCAATTGCTCAGATAGTGGAAACAGCCCACAAGCGACATGCCTATAACAGGTTTTAGTTAAAGAATTGTTTAAACAAGAATGGTTGAATCTGAAAGGAATGAGCCTGAAGAGAGACTTTAAGGACACAATGTCACGGTCAGTCTGGAGCCTTCTTATAGTCCTGCCCCCACCCCTGTATAAACAGTGCCATTGGAGAGAGCAAAGTAGATGAACAGAAGAACAGATCCAGCCTTTCACATGCAAACTTTAGTGCAGGACACCCCAAGCTAGAGACAGAAATCAGATGATGCTACTGCTATGAAATAGTTCAGTCTGTTTAATTTTATTTCATTAGTTTTGATGAAATGTCTCCATGGCCAAACAGTACTATGTCCATGAGCAAAGCTTTCTCTCTCAAAAAAATGTGAAAGAAATGAACCGATTGCTGACTTCTGGTCAATATGATCAATGACGACATACAGTTGGAAAAGAAAAATAATTTTCCTGGCTCTGGCTCCACTTAGCCATCTCCTGTGATGAAGAGGAGGGTGGCTCTCTGCTCCTGCTGTGGGATTGGGGGGTGCTTGTCTGCTTGGGCAGTGGGTGGCAGAGCTCTGCTCCCAGTCTTGCTGCATGCTAATTCTGCAACAAGGCAGATCACCTGTTTCAAAACCTTACATTTGAATGTATGGCTCACACAATTTTAGGAACTAAGAAAAGAAATGGATCATTTTCCAAATAATTCTTCATTCTCCTGCTGCTTAGTGGCAGGCAAACCTGAAATTTTCTGAAAATTTGGCTTCAGTCATTTCACATTTTGATTTCTTCATCAGGAAAATAAGGATATTTTTAAATCTGCCAGCTTGCCTCACTGGTGTTTGACCACCACCGTTTGTATTTGTCATTGTAAAACAAGCTCATTGAAATCTGATTCAGAAATTGACTGGCATAATGCTGTTTTGTTTTTTCTGCTACCAGAACTACTTTTCCTTTCCTCCAGAAGACAAAGTAAGATCAAAAAATATTTCATGCTCTGCTTTTGCCAGAGTTCTAACTACACATTGCCAGATCATCTAGCATCTCATGGCTTTTTGCTAAACCACTGAGGTAAGAAATGGAAGAAAGTCCAAAAAGGCAAACATGGAAAATGCTTATGTAGTTAATGGTTTTACTTTTTCTTGCTGGTTTTTATTTACCTGTATCTATCAATGAAAACTTGACTACAGGTATAGATGTAATTACATTTAATTACAAAAAAATATCCTGGTAAGCCCTCCTGGCGTGAGTATATATTTCTGAAAATCTTCACATTGCAAAAGCACCTCATTAAACTCCAGTATCCCAGCTGCTGCGGTAAACATAGCTGGAGGGTCTGCTCCCCTCCTCAGTCAAGTGCTGACAAGAGAGTGTGTGCATTGCAGTTCTGCTGCATCTCACACGCTAATTGGCATCTAAATTACTGCCTGGCCCTTTAGGGAACACTAATAACAAGATTTGTATAGGAAATATTAATAAAAACATAGGGGAGAGAGGAATTTGGTATATACACAAGCATTTGCATGCTTATTCTATCAGGTGTTTGCAGTTAAGGTATGTAGCGTGGGAAAGGTCCTGCATTACCCTGAGAGCACTGTCACCAGGAGACCTTTTGTCACTCTGGCTCAGAGGTGATCGTATGGTAGCTTTTCCCAGCTAGCTCCTGACTGTAACCAGCCCTTTGTAGTTCACTAAAATGCCACAGGCCAGATGAATCAGCTGTTTGGACATTTAAAATTTTCTTTCCAGGTAAGTTAGCCCATTTATATTTACATAGCTCTGTATTTCCCACCTTCGATATTCAAGTAGTCATTACTAGTACTGAAAGTAGGGGCAGCAATCTCCTTTGTTAGACAAAATCCTTCCTAATGGTGCTCAAAGTCAACCTCTAAATGAAAAGAACAATCATCCTTTTCCTCCCAACACACACAACAAATCTGATCCAAACAACATCTATATCTCTGAACATCATACAGACGGTATCCAAGGGCCCACTTTCAACTGCACAGCCATAAGAATATGAAATAAAACTACCTTTCATAAATTACACAGGTCAAAGTTTCTTTAAAACCTGCATTCTGAGATCATAATCTGGTTTGGAAGAAATTGGAGACACTGCAAACCTCAAATGTGAATCTAAATGTATTTGTTTACACCACACGAATCTCAGAAGGGAATTACAGTGCCTGATTCACCACCTTGTTATTCCAGTTTCATGCTAGACTCACAGAAATCAGTCTAGTTTCACTGGCATTAAACTAGAATATAACAGTGACGAATCAGGTCTGCAGCCTTACCGCAGAGCAGTCATGAATTATTACAAGCACTAAAAATCATCCCTCTCAAGCATTTTGTTTTCAACTTCTCATTCTCCCTCCCTATGATACCTGTTAAATACAAATATAAAACAAATTCTAAATAAGTCCATAAATCAAGTATAGCTTCTCAAAATATACATTGGAAGAGAAATAAAATTTAATTCTTTATTTTCTCCCTTCTAATTAATAAGGACTGAATTGTGCTGTCTGCCTTCTTGGAGTTACACTTCTGCCTGACTCTGTGGTCCTCCGGCTCTGTAAGGCTCTTTCTGATACTGTCCTGGCTTTGAATGACAGAACACAAAACAGGCTTCGTGGAAAAACCTGTCATGAAAAAATCCTTCCGTGCAGAAGTTCCTTTTCCTCATAGCACAAGAGTCGCTGTTCTGTAGCTGTGCTCCATGAAAGGGTCAGGTGAGCGAGGAGCATTGAGCAGACCTTCCTGACATGAAGTCCCTCATCCATCATATAGGGACAATTACGGACTTGGCAGGTCTTCCCAGAGAAAGTAATCAACCCAGGAGAAGCATGCTTGAAATAAACATTCTGTTTGGATAACTAATGTAAAGATTGACTTTAAATCACAATATAAACAATGTTAGGCTTAAAGTTGCTTTCTTCAAGTTGCTTTCTAAGCAGCACAAACTCCTCTTTGCTGAAGAAACTGAGATGGCTTTCAAAGAACAACTGACTAAATAAGAGGAACCAGGAGCAGGTAAATAAAAGTCTTTTTTTTCTTTCGATCTCTCAGATGAGACATTTTCTGGACCCAATATAAATCTCTTACTAGATTACCAGGAATGACTCTGAGATAGAGTTTTCACATAATTTGCAGCTGCCCAGTGTGGACTCACGGCATCAGAGCCGGGAGAAACCTCCGGCAAGACCACAGGGTGTCACTGTGTGCAGAAGCGCCAGGTCAGGGTCTGCCTCTTACATTGCTTCAGAGCTCCCTCAAATTAGCTCGTTCCAAAATAATACCATTTAGTTAACAGCAAAGTACTGCTTTCCGTTTCCAGCACAACAAAATTAAGCTTAATCACAAATCTGCGCTGGCTGTTATGCTCCGACCCTCTGCAAAGAGTTCTGTCAGTGCCCGGCTCAGCGGGGTTGCTGAGTGGTGCTCCAGACAAAATGAGTCCAGCACAGGAGTTCGACACATGTGGAGGGCTGCTCAGTGCTCATACTGTGGCAAATCTACCGTCTGCATCAGCAAAACAAATCAGGCAAAACAGAATTTTTGAGGGAAGTGAGAGACAGAAAATCATTTTACCGCTGGCTTTATTAGGCCATAAGGAACAAGAAGTTTTGCCATTGGCTTAAAAGTCGATTTGATCCTAGATATATAGCATGAGTTTGGTAAAAAAAATGAAAGAAGATAAAAAAGGCAAACTACTTTCTCATTTAATGAACTAGTTCTAGAGTTAGTGCAACTGGGAAAGAAGTTTAGCCGTACGTAAACTGTCTTCTTAGTCAGAACTCTTACCCATTATCTAAACTAAGTAATGACAGTCACATTAATATTCACTGCACCTTTGAAAACCCGGGTTAATTCATTCAACTAGGTAAAAATAAGTGAGACAAACTGAAGAAAACTGCTGTGATCGGGGATGTGAAATTTAAAATCCTTGGCCTATTGGAAAGGTTGATGGTAAACTTGTCTCAAAAATGTGCAAAATAAGACTTAAAAGATACATGATGATATACATATGACTCTCTTTTATCTATTTAGGATTATTCAAATCTCTCTTTTAGAGTGAAATATACATAAGAAAAATTCCCTTATTCTTGAAGCAAATAAATGTAAACCAGGGTGGCACTGATTTTCTGGTGTGAGCCAGAAGGGGAACCTGACAGCCAGCATTTCTGGGTGCCCCAAACAGTGCTGGAGGGCCAAACTGAACTATAAGACAACCTTGGAAAAATAGACTTTCATAGAGATATGGAACAAGGCAAGGACAAGGACTGGAAAATAGACCTAAAGCACAATGTGGTGTCTCAAAGTTTGTCCAACTGTGTAGAAGGAGAACTCACCTCATTGTACGGTTACATTGACACAGGGTCTATTCTGACACAAAAGCAGACGTCAATAAAGATTACATCTTTGCTGCACGGAGTAAGGGCAGTTTCCACACTCACAGCATAACCTCACCTGGCCTGAAACCTGACAGTGAAAGAAAAGACTCACACAAAGGAAATAGGAGGGCAGTGGAGATAAGGACGGCTTTTGAGAGGTTAGAGGAGGGCCAGACCTGTTGAGTGACTGCCAGCAAATACTCAGAGAAACAGATTCAAAGAGCAGAAACGTGCCTCTGAAATGAATGTACCCAAGCAAAACATACTGGCAGACTACTAAATATTTGCAAATAATGGCTACTGTTTTACCAAATGTTACCAAAGCACTTACACAAAAACTTCCCAAATAGCTTGTAATTACTTTGTCCGTTGATTCAGCCATAACAATGTATTAGTTTGTGAAAAAACTTAACATGTTCATTAAGTATTTTCAAATACAGAAGGAAGCCAAATACCTTGAGAAGACAGTTACCCAGAGTTGTGAATTCATCAGTAATACTGAATAGTATTAGTAATGTGTTACTTTCCAGCTGCTTGCTTGCTTTATGTTCAGTCTATGTTCAAATGATGCATTGAAGAGGTTGAAGACCTAAATACAACTGAGGCAAAGGTCATGAAGAAAAATCCATGGTTACCAGAAATATAATACTAGCTGATCCCCTGATATACATTTAAACCATTTCCTAATAGCTTCATATGCAGGAAAATGGCTCAGAATTGACCCACCGATCGCAATCTTTGTGTTGGAGTTACAGCTGCAGTAGCTATTGCTGTGAGCAGTTCCTTTCTCGGTTGTGAGCTGTAGGAGTATTTGAGGCTCTAAAATAAAAACCAGCAGCAGCAGCCAAAACTAAAATAGTCCAACATTTCTTAGCATTCTATAGCTCATAAAGCTATTTAAAAAAATATCGTAGCTGAACAGTTGTGTATTGTACGATCTGGAAAGTGACGTTTGCCAGGGGAGAAGAAAACAAATACAAATCAATAAAACTCTTCCTTAGGCGGTGATTATTATTGCTGCCATTGCAGTTTCCTTCCTTTTGGAATAATACCTCAAGGATTTCGGTAAGAATGTGTTGTAAAGCTAGTCCTGGCCAACTGCTCACGGCTTGCTTATGGTTAGAATGCACATGCATAAAGCTCCTCACATACATGTATCATCCTATGCATGACTCAAGTGAGCTACTAATAATAGTACTTCTTGGGGTTTACGACCCTTTTTACAAAAAGAAGATGCAAATACCAATTTTGTAAATTCATTGTTTAGTTTCCTGAGCTTTCGAACAGTCAGCAAAATGAGGTTCCATAATCTCATTCTCACCATCAGCACGACTAGGCGGGATGGAAAAGAAAGGGCACTCATTGTTAACTGAGACTAAGTCAGCTGTAATTTCCAAAGGCATTTTTCAGAATGCTTACTAACCTTACTACATACTAGAGACAGAGGGGACCCTGGGTTTTGTTTTATACATCTCCATCTGTACTGTCACAATCAGAAACACCTCGCTGTGATTCCCATGGAATGAGCTGTTCCACACCCTCCTACGGGATGTGCTGTACACATTAAAGCCGAAGTCACTCACTAGCATCAGCATTTTAGGAAGCTTGAAAGCACATTTCTAAACAATTACAGCCCTGCTGTCTACTTACTGTATTTCAAAAACCTAGTGTTGATCCGGATCAAAAAATCTTCTGGATCACAGTTCTTTAAAGGGAAAATTCTTTTTTCTCCCCTACCCCCCCAATCACTTTTTAGTTCATCAGTACAATTCCACTTCAACAAGAAAAGTTTATAAAATTGCACTTAGTAATACAAAGATGTTGCATTCAGACCAGCTGGGCTCGTAGGTTAAATTGCTCCCTGATTCTGTAGCTGTCCTGCAGATCCTAATATAACAGGGAGAAAGTGGAGCAAGTGCTGCAGCTACATGGTGGCTGATGCCAGAGATGTTACCGCTTGGTGGTGGTCAAAGAAAGAGCAGGAAAGGTTCATCCAGAACTTCTTTGCTTTCTGCCACTGTCTGAGAACAGCTATGGCCGGGAACTTCAGAAAGACTTGAAGGGAATACTATCACCACAAGCCTGTCTCTTTTCTCAGTGGTGGGAGCTCAGTGCTGAAATGTTTAGGCTATGGGATGTCTAGGTCCTAGGATAAGCGGTACTGTAGGATGCAATAGAGCTCACTGCTTTATTGAACTTTCCATCTGCCTTGCTCAAGCTCATATTCTGCCTAGTGTGACTCTTCTCTGCTTGTCTCATCAGAATGAAGGACGTGGCCTCTGGTGAAAAACACTGCCTTTAAAATGCACGTTCATCTACCTAGCACTGCTAACTCTGTAAGTGCGGTTTGGTTCCACAAGATGAATAGCACCAAGACATGAATTCTCTGTGGTACATCTGCATCCTAGGTATCCCAGGGAAAACACGAACAAAAAGAGAGCATGTAACTGTGCCTCAGTTTGCTACTATGATATTCTCTCAATCCGCCAGTAAAGCCATTTGAGAAAAATATTGGAAGTGATGATTTTAAATACAGACGCATGAATAGGGTTTTGAGGGGGACAAGAGGAAAACAGAGCTCCTTCCAATAGACATATACTTTAATTCTATCCTAGAACTGCTTTGATTACTGTAAAAAGAGACTTGGCTGGTCCAGCTGATCTCGTTTCCACCATCTGGTGACACAGACAGCTCAGACTCACAGGAAAGCAACACTAAACTCTACACCTCCCTGCACTCTCTCTGAATTTCCGCAGTCCAGCCTTGGCAAAAACTTTCATGATTGATAGCTTTGCTTTATTTAGAGTCTCTGCTAGCTTTTGGTCCAGATGCATTACATTCCCACTTTTGGTATATTTTGAAGTGAAGCTTTAACTTCAGTTACTCCATAGAAAGAGTTAAATGTTGTCTCTGACACCTTAATAAATGGGGCTATCTTGATTGATGCTTTAAGTGCAACCCCTTCCCAATATTCTGAACATAATGAGGTTAGTGCTAAAAGCTGGGTTCTCCCTCATCTGTCTGCATTATCTATTTATTCCACACATGTCACCATGGTAAATGAGTGCTGCATTAAGTACTAAATAGTAGAGGTCAGACAAACCCTCTGTTGTTTTTTTTCCCCTCAGCAAGGCTGAAACATTTATTAATGGATTTTAGTTTATTACCTGATGTAAAAAAAAAAAAGATCAGTATTATCACATTATTGAAGTATAATTTAAACACAATCTCAGAACAAACTAATTTGACATTCTTATTCAAAACATTTTGTCTTACGATGTTTAAATGGACTTCATTTCAAATTGTCTCTAAAATTTTTTACCATTTTGAAAAAACACTCAAAATACAAACAGAATGTTTGCTCCAGACTAAACTGGACCTATTTTGATCCAAACTTTTCTTTTTTTTGAAGGCCACCAACCCCCAAAATTGTATACTCATGTAGCTGTATGAAATATAGCTTAAGTACTTTGACTATAAGAAGTAGTTAATTACACTTAGGCATTTTTTAAAGTAGAAAAACTCACCATCTATTCAGAATTCTTACCAAAACAACTGTATGAGGTGTATAAGTATTTGGCACAGTGCAAATCTGTCAGAGTTCCTCTAGGAAAATATTAAGCATTATGAATGCAATAAAGTTAGAATCTGTCCCACTGACTTCCTCACCAGGTTAGGTAGTTGTGAACGCTGCTGTTCTCTACCCAAGGCACACCTCTTTGTCATGTTAATACGCACAAAGTTGATAACAGAGATAAACAGTCTGAAAGCTTATCAGTCCTGACGCTGAATAATCAAGCAGCTGGAGATCTGTAATATGAAGCCATATATATTAAAAATGATTTGCAAATAATCTCCTGGGGTGCAAGAAGGCTGTTTCTATGGTGCTTTTGTATAAGGAACGAGGAAAACAGATGAAGAGTACAAGGTTCAATTCTAAAAATACCTTCTTCACTTTCAGATAGTTCCACGGACATTGACCCTTCCAACACAAAACAAACGGGAGGCAGGGAGCAGGAGGAACAAGTAATGTCACGGTACACATTAGGGGCTTAGCTGCACTGATAAATAAAAAAGTACATCAATTCACCTCTTGGGGATTTAAGACTGGAACGAGAGAAATGGATAAATGCAATTCCACCCAAACTGGGAGAAAGTAAACCTTTTTTTTTTGCTTCATAGCCTCTCAGCTGCACCAGTTCTCTCACCTAGGCCAGAAATCTGAGTCCTGGTTGTGAATACCCAACCTCTATTTTCAGTCTGCAGGGCCGGGTCAGGCCTTTCCACAGACCAGAGCTTTCTTAGGCAGTGTTTGTGTCCTGTGCTCCCCCTTCTCGCAGAGGGAGGACAGGCTTTGGTGAACAAGAGGGACTGCTTGTCTTGTTTTGACTAAATTTACTCACTTCAGCCAACTAGACCATAGTCAGTAGAAGCAACCAAACTCCTACAGACTATATGTCATGTTAAATGTACCTATGCAATCATCATTAAACTCTGGAAATGAAGGAAGCATGGATAAAAACAAACAAGAAAAATGAGGTAAAGTAAGTGAATTTTGACCAGAACATGCACAACACCTTTTTATTTTTACTTTCTCTGAGTAGTTTTCAGACCCTTCTCCTTGTTAAAGCATTACTTACCGACTAAAGAGAGACCAGACTCTACTTGGGCACTATATGAAATAGTACGTGTTTTCCACTGTTTCAGACTATGTGTTTTACACAATGACTGAAATGTTCCCAGGGAATGTTTCTGTTTGTGAACTAATATGTTCATGACCTCAAAGAATAGCAAAATGCATCTGGCTGCTTTGGTGATAACCTTCGGTTTAGGCACAGCAGTGCTCGGTGCATCCCAACCAACTCAAGCCTAGTCCTCCAGCTTGCTGTCTTTACCATACTGCAGGGAGCATGACAGCTCTTTTGGCAGGTGATGACAATGACATATAAAATCCTCAACCTCTCATGAAAACGGAACATTTTCATCAAAGATGCTAAGGAAAGCTTTTTTTTTTTTTTTTAAATTCATTGCTTCTGTTTGGAACCTGTGAGCTGTCACTTCTGGACTGCATTAAAAACAGTTCAAGCACAGTTTCCTGACTTTTTTCTTTTTTTTTTTTTTTTTTTTTTTAAGTCCCTGAACTTTTCTTTTTATTTTCATGGGTCAGATCATGGAAACTTTACTCACACTGCATATATGTGAGGAAGTTATGCTGTGACTTCTCCCAGGGGCTTCTGTGAGCCTGAACTGCAGAGTAAATTCAGAGTAACCTGAATGAAAGAACATTGGAGCATAGTGTATATAAGGTAAGAAAAAGGAATGTAGTTTGCCACTGACTGTTTGCAGTCACATATCAGCCTGCAAACAGCAGAATATTTTCAAGCATAGACATTTTCATCTCTGTTCTGGAATCCCTATCACCTGTCAGGTCTTATGCAATGTTTGGTTTATATATTTCATTGTTTCACTGTGTCAGATAGTCCTTTCCAGCACAGGCCTAAGGAACACGAAGGTCCTCACTGCCCTGACCAACAGTGCTTGATCTCTGACCATCCTAGTGCCATTGGTAACGTACACTGAGCTGTACCAGTCCTGTGGTGGGAGGGGACACAAAACCTTTTTCATTGCTTATTGCCATACCTCCACGAACTCCTAGATTGAAATAAAAACAGACAGCACACTTAAATGGTATGCACATTTAGCATACAGAAAGGCCAACTAGTTTGACCAAAAAAAAATACAGATAATGACAATTTTTATTAACGTACTGCTTTTCTGAATGCTTTATTACCACATTAGAAGCCTAAATTTGCAATTGAAAACAGCTGCTATTTGGCTTACCCACTTTATTTCCTGAACCGAAGTAAGCAGTATGTCCTACTAGAATCTCAGGCTTTTGAAAAACATATCAGTTTTCATGGACTATGAGACCAAGAGTTCTCCGCTGCTTCAAGTTTCAGTGAGACTTTTGCCTGAGAAAGTATAGCAGGACTGCTTGACAACGCCCAGAAACAGCTGCCTCCTACCTTGTAGGTCTTTTTTGATCCCAGTTTATTTTGTCTTGGGAGGAAAAAAACTGTGACCATTAGATGTAAAACAAACACATTCGTTCCCCCATCCCTGGAAGTGTTCAAGGCCAGGTTGGATGGGGCTTTGAGCAACCTGGTCTAGTGGAAGGTGTCCCTGCCCATGGCAGGGGGGTTGGAACCAGATGATCTTTAAGGTCCCTTCCAACCCAAACCATTCTATGATTCTATGTTTCACCTAGAAGGATAATCCAACAAATATTAGTCACAAACATTAATGTTGGGTAAAGCATATCGCATTTATCCCCTCAAGGATGTCATGCTGGTATAGTTTGCATCACCATCAAAGCACATCTATACGCGCTAATGAGATTTATTGTGCGGAGAAAGCCTGGGAGTGTCTAGAACCAATTTAGCGTGAAAAACCTAATCTACTTTGGGTTGTCATGGGATTGCCACAGGTGTAAGGACAGTTTTTCCTCCCACCACCTAACTGGCTGTGTTGTTTGCTACTACACTAAATATTGAGGCTGCTCTTGAGGCATCTCACCAGACCTCTGTGGTGAGATGTGGCAGTAAGCTGAAAGGCATGAATCTCTCTCTGGACAATGGAAAATCAGCTGGGAACAAGACAGAAAAACTGCTAATGCCCAAAGACAAGCTGCAAGCAAGTTCCTTGTCTGGAGACAGGTACAGCTTGCTTATCTTCAGTGAGTTATAATTTCCAGCCTTCAGAAAACTCAGAGGTACTGAGTTGTACTTGGCATATATGTTTTATATTGCTTTTACAGTGATAATATGCTCTTTCCGCCTTGAAATGAGATTTGCAAGAGACAAAAAGGCAGCTCTGGAGAAGAGTTATCAAAACACATTGCTATGTTTTTCTTATTTCCAAACACTGAGTAACATTTACATTACAAGCAAGGAAGCCAAAACAGGCAACTGAGCAGAACGGAGAGTTGGAAACAGCAGATACATAGAAAGTTGAGAAATGCAGAAGTTTATCCTAACGTTTACCCATATTCTAATGCTTCAAGAAGACTGAATACTTTGACACAACTTGAACAGCCTTTGCCAGCCAGATTGTTTGAAGTTGTGTTGGCTCTGTGACAAAGCCAGGCCATACAGGAACGTTGGCATTGTTTTCTGATCAAAGCGAGCCCTAATGGCATTAAACCTGAGCTGTGGTCTGACATGTTTTCCTCCCTCAACCGTCACTTCTCTACATTGCCACCAGCTTTTTCTTGAGCCGTTGCAGTATGATATTCTGCTAGTTTAAAGCATGGTCAGACTTTTATTTCAGATGATAAGAATTGATTTTCATATATATTCTGCTATGCTTGGTAAGGAGACAGGAGGTTGTGAGTATATTATGGCAGTGCAGAAAAGGTTGCTTTCAGGGCGTGGTGATTTTCGGTTTCTGGTGGCTCCAGTGATGTTGCAAGAGAAAGAGGAAGCAGGAGAGCTTTAGCAATTTTTGGATTAAGCTCTTGTACAGCTTAATAGTTAAATGTATCTTTAAAACTAAGCATATGCTATGTTCCTTTTTTAAAGTACAGACATGGAGCAACTGTGGCTATAGCAGGATTGGGTTACCCCAGTAACTCATACAGGCATCCTGCACAGGATGACATGCTGCACATTTTTGTAGTTCTGTCCACTAATATTTGGTTTTGCTTTCACAGATAGTAAAAAGGGTCTTATAATTTCAAATAAAAGTAAAACTGATTAGATATTATGAAATCAAACATCAAATGCTCACAAAATATAACTCCATTGATGGCAACTGAAGCATGATAGAGTTAAGTAACTGCATGACTCGAGTCTCAATTTTCTAGTGCTAGCTTCTCTGCTCAGATGTGACATAACCCATCATGGAGCACTTTACAGAGCACTTACAGAAAGAGTTAAGGGTTTATTCATTGCTACGTTGCTTCACAAGCCCACATTGTCCACTGCAATCATTGTTGCTGCTGCAATTCAAATTTCTCTTCTGTTGACTTTGATTGCCATTCTATATGATACCTACCAGAGTGAACAGGAGAAAATGCACCAGTCAATGATACTAAAGGCTGGATACTAGCTCCTGCAGTCACATCTACCACCTGTCTTTAAATCATTTAGTGTGGTCTAGCCCTTACTGTCTCCTTGGAAGCACAGAAGCCAAGAAGACTCTTACAGTTTTTGAGTAGCTGTCACACATTTAAAATGACTTAGCCTTAGTAGCTATTCCATCTTCACTTTGTGGCACAATGGACCTGACCTAAAACAGTGAAGACAGATTCCTGTCAAAGCTGTAGTAGACATCAAGGATGGATGAGAAGACTTTGAAGAAAACAACTATTTTAGATCTTCGTATGGCACAACTCAAACTGAATTTATTATAAAGTTCTGAAATGTCCAAACACATTTTACTGCCTTCTGGTTTCCAGATGGATCTGCATCCAGAACACCAGAATACCACAAAAATGCTGCTTTTTTTCCTGCTGCAATCAGAAGCAGCTGCAACAGAAGGCTATAGAAAAGTCTGATTCTTAGAAAATGCCTGTCTCTCTTTTTCAAAATAGAAGTTTAGATAATTCGAGTAAACTTTGCAGGGGCATCCAAACATTTAGAATTGCATTTGGACACATATTTCAAACCCTTGGAAGCATATCCTTCACTAGCTGTTTGCTCCTGATGAGGGAATTGGAGTACTCCAGTGGGTAAAATTCAAGTGACAGGATTCTGGTCTAGCCCAGCTCTCATTTAATAGGTGGCTTTGACAGTATCACTTAAATTCTCTGCTGCTCAGTTTCCCCGCTGACCTCGGGAATCACGCTCCCAAAACAATTTGCTGGAGTTTCAAGTTCTTTACTATCCACACCCCCTTACTATTATTATTTTATTTACTGTAAATATGTACAGTGGTGAATTTAACATTTTTGGAGACAAATGGTTATTCAGCATCCCATTGAATTCTATTCAAAATCCAGTAAGAGACCAGCATTTGGGGTTTAATCAGCAAGGTGTCAAGAGCCCTAGGACTAACTGACTCCTCTGAAAGTTGAAGGTATACAATAATTTCAGAAACTGCACAGGAACTTGCAAGATCAAGCCCATAAGGAATTTTTTTACTATTTATATTTCCATTGTAAAGTTATTGTCTGCCTTTCTAATTTGGCTTTGTAGTCCTTGTATTCAGCAGGTTTACACAGCTACATGTGCACACCCTGTTCAAAACACTTGCCCATATCAAGCATACCGTATGGAAATATGCATGCGCATGCTCATGCATAAACCACATGGTGAGGTGCAGGAAAATGAAGGTGCTTTTAAAGTTTTTATTTTTATCTGACTTTATGGAAAATTACAAAACAAGACGAGATTATAATTTAACCAAGAATACCTTCGTTGATATTAGTTCCCAGTATCTAGTAAGAGGGGATAATATCTAAATGAATAAATATAAATAAGTGAAGAAGGTGAATATACAAGCTCTTGGGCTTATATGGAAGTTGACTGATACTTACAGCAGCCCTGACTCATAATAAAAATGATTTATTTAAAGATTTATTATGAACATTGCAGGAAAGGAGATAACAGATATGCACCACTTTGTTTACAGTAAAATTTCCTGTAAATTAAAAAGAGTTCTTATTCTCTGTTTGGTTTTGATTTGGTACTGTACCAAGTATCTGTTTATAAAAGGAAATATGATGGTACAAAGTGTACAAAGTGAATTGCAAAAGAGATTAACGGTCAAGATGAATTTGCTTTAAATTAGGTCCTAGCAACACAGACACTGTAGATCCCATTAAGGTAAGGAAAGTCAGTCTAAGGCAGATCTTTCATGCACCATTACTGAGAGCTGAACTGCCTGAAATTCTGGCCAGAAAGATACTCTCCAAACTGGGATTGGTGTTAGCCCCACAGCAAACTCATGGGTCACTCTCAGTGTCAAAAGAATATAACTTTAGCCAAACCTCCCTAATCTGTGTGCTGTGCTGCAATGATCTCAACCCCAAGAGCAGGGCTCTCTAATTGCTTCTTTCTGCACTTTCTGAGGAACTTCAGCTACTGGTGATATTAATCAGAAGTGGAGACCCTCAGCACGGTGCCGTAAGTGGAGATCTAATAGAGCTAAGATGGCTTTGTTGTACTAAGGTGCCAGTGCATACAGTAATGACCTAAGAGACACATCAGTGAGAGAAAGTCTGAACTGCTCTAAAAAAAAAGATTCAGGTGATGAAGGGATAAGGCAGGAAAAAAATGTTGCAGGGCACTATGTAAAGGAAAAGTTTGATAGAAAGTAGGTAGTCTGTTTCAAAGGGATTATATCTTGAGGACTTTTTCCAGCAATCCATTTCTGCTGAGCTTTTTCACTTATAATACTCCCTAAACAGGTTATTAAAGAGTCTTTCTGAAGTCATGTTTATGTGACAAAGTATGTTGCAACCTCAAATCATCCCATCCCACAGAAAATCTTCTGGGAGGAGTCTTGGATGAAGATAATGTATTCACAGTTGAAAAGGAATAATGAAAACAGACATCACTTGTTTCATCAGAAAACCAGAAAACAACCTGTTTTTCAGAAGCAATTCACTTTGTTGAATTAGCCCTGGAGCCACCCTGGTATCTCTAGAGATCAGAAAACCAAGACTAGGACTTCATGGATCTCCAAAGTATCCACCCAGGGAAAGAAAAGGTTTGTGGATGGAAGTGCTGGATCCGGGTCATATTCTCCTTGTACATACAACAAAAGATTTACATGAAGGATAAAATCCTGAAATTATTGACATTATCTGGAGGCCAAGAGTTACATGTGTTCATGGGGTTTACCCCAAACTGTTCTAAGATCCATTATTTGATATGTAGTGCTATGAAATTAATGCTGGATTTTTAAAACCACGTAGTTAATAAAACCAATTTGCAGACAATCCTGTGTGTACGAGTTCAATGGTTTAGAAGGTATGTTGGCACTTACCTGGGGGCATGTGTTCATTCATGATGACGAGCGATGCTGGTGTAGGCCTTCTTTTCCTGATCTGTAATATGCATAAACCAAGGAGAGTCATTAGGGTCCACAAACTGCCCCGCACCCTAAGCAAAGCAAAAAATTCATCTGATGCATTCCTGAGTATAGACCAGGCAAAGTTAAAAAAGAAAATATTTAAAGAACAGTAGCACGTCACTGTCTTACTGACTGCTCGTCTGGTCTGACAGTGATCAGGGTCATGCTGCTGCTTGTACATGGAAAGCAAAGGCACAGGGGAGAGCTTTCCAAAATACCTTTAGGATTTGCAATCATCTTGAATAAGTTTTTGGACATGTATTGCTGACATGTATCAGTCATATCTTAAAATATTGACATTTAGCTTTGCTTCAGGAAAATGATTGCAGCAGTTTGTGAGCTTATGTGTGCAAATACCTAGTACTGTCATAGCTCTCACAAGTAATAGTTAATATCAATATTTTGTAAGTGCACTTGAAAGTTGATGTTGCAGGTATGCCTTCCAATGAACATATGATATTCTAAACTGTGGCCAGAGGTGTTACTACTGTTCTTTAACTAAAGAAAACCAATACTTAAGATTTTCGAAAGAATATGTTCAAAGAGCACTGTACAACAGATCTTTACATATCAATATATAATCCTGAATTCTATGCAATTCTTCTTATTCAGAGTTTATTTGGTTAAGTACTTTTGTTCCATTAACACTGGTTGTACTACATGATATTAGAGTACTCTCCTATAATGCACACATTTGCATTGAAAGCTTTGTGTTGCTTCACTAAAGCCTCCAGGCTATTGATATTCTATTGAATTTAAGAGAGGGACCAAGAGCATTTAAGCTAGAAACCATTCTGACACAAAACCTCAATGTCAGTGTGTTTGTTCTTTTTTAGTTGCTGAGCCAACATCTTTATTTAGCTGGGTTCAAATTTTGCTTTCAGAGGTGTAAATGGAAAATTACATCATCAGGGTTAACGGGTTTATTCCAGATTAGCGTAACTGTAGCTGACAGCAGAATTTACTACTTCAATTTCGTCACACACCCACAGTGAAACTGTATAGCACTTGGAATTAAACGCACAACGTAAAAAAAGGACTGCCCATAAATACTGGGCAGAATTTGGGCCACAGCATTTCAAAAGCCATGGGAATTCCAGGAAATCCTAATCCTATGGTTCTCACAGATTTCAGAAAAATATCAGAACACATCCTGCTTGAATTCATTGCAGGACTGTTCCGTAAGGTACGGACATCTCGCAGCTCAGAAGTACCTATGGACAAAATGAACACCTGCAGCAATTCTCCCCTGCACCCTTCTAGTCTTTCTTCATTCAGCGGTCACTCACAACTCATCATTTTCCGGCATAGGCGGCTGCCTTTTAAGAAACATGACATCAGAATATTCAGGAAACCAGATACCTGAGTTTTTAAGTCCTAAAGGTGCAAATAATATCATATCTAATGGCACAAAACTGTCAAGGTTATAATATTCCCCTGGTATCATCTGAAACTAGACTTACCAAAATAGAAGCAAATGTCGAGAAGGACTTGCACTGAGAAAAATATACTGGGTCACCTAATTACAATTTATCTAGCTTTTCTCATAAGATTCCCTGTGTCCTTCTTTTGTGTGCATCTACACATATCTGTACACAATAATAGGTATCTTTTCCTCCGTAGACATCTGTATTGCTATATATATTATATGTACGTGTATGTTTTGGGAGTGAGCCAAAACCTAAAATAGCACACACATAATTCCAACGCAGACATAAGTCAGGCATATTTCTACACGTATATATTTTTCAAATATGTAAAACACTGCAACAATGACACGAAGAAGACTGTACAAAAATCACGAGAAATACAGGAGGTAAGTGAAGTGATAACTATTGTGCAAAACTTAACTCGTATTTTCTCGTGTTAAAATGAACGGTAAATAAGCTGTCTTCTGCACAACATTTCCACTAGGTACCTATTATTAGCTTCATGTTTTGCTTTATGTACAAACCATATACTTTAGTTGGTTTGTTGAGAATGTGTATTCATGTGAAGTGTATGTATTAGGGCGCAAGTCCAGTTATAGAAAAGGCACAACAAATATATACTGAATAACCTACCCAAGGTAAAGAAGCCTTATTCTGGCTAGTGGACATATCCTCCTCCCTTGCTGGGTGTATCCAGACATTGCTATAACCTCCAGAGCATTTAATCTATAGTTACACGAATACAAGTTAGAAAAGCATTTAGGCCACAAGTATTACCTGTTCTCATCCCACATCTTGCCCCCATTCCTACCCCATTCCCTCAAAACACCAAAAGAAACTCGTCTTCCTTACCTGCTCAGCTGCCTCAGGATCTATTTGACTCTGAAACAGTGGCACAGCAAACTGTATTTTTTTCGGGCTGTTGGGCTCCATCGCGATGCTGAGGTGAGCCAGGCGAGAGCAGAGCCTGGAGCTTGAGACTCGGTCTGCACCTCTCCCCGGGCGCTCTCCCCGCCGCCAGGCTGAGCGCTCCTCAGTCACGGCTGTAACTCCCGACTTAGCACGGGGACCGGTGTGAGCCGAGCAGCTCCCTTATTCCACATCCACAGAGATGCCGCTGGCTTGGCTATGTTCTTTTTTTTCCCCTCTCCCTCTCTTCTGCAGTCCTTCAGATCCTCTCAGCACAAAGCTGAAAGGAACAATAAGCTAATTGTGTACCAGTTCACTTCTACATATGCCAAGCATTCACTCAGGAGCTAATTGAAAATGCAATACTAGCATTGCATGGCCTGGAGCCCTGGGATTTGAAAAAGAGGATCTCTCCACCGTACATTACTGACTGGCTGCTCAGAAGTGCAATGCAAGCTCCCTCTGAGTATTGCTGATGGGCTCTTAATTATTGATGAACACAAATCAGGAAGTTTTCAGATTTTGGGGGTGGAAGTAACAGGAGGGGTGGATGCAATAATTCCATCTCTGTTACAGTGTGCCAGAACCGCTCTCCTCTTCTCACATATCCAACAATTGCCTTTGCTCTTTCAAATCCTCTTCTAAACCTCTTCCAGGAAGATTTTTGATGATGGTGCTACACAGATGCCTACACCTTCATGAAGTTTATCTGGTGTGCTAGGTGGGTTTGCACCTTAGGCTGGGTTTGCAGATTCAGACTGCGATCTCTTCTGGTGGGCTCCATCTCACATAATTTCAGATACTGAGAACATCCACATTTAAGCCAGCTATCTGGGCTCCCTCATGCTAGACACATCAAAGGGCGCTTCACCCTGTCCTAGTTAAGCGGAATATAGTGTTTACTGGAGATGACATTTTCTCTCCATTAACCCTAGAAAAAGTAAAGATGACTGAGACTGGTTTCCTCACTTTTAGATGGCTAAAATTCAGAGGGCCAAATCCTGCTTTGGGGTACAAAATCTGTGCCTTCTTCCAAGACCGGGAGAATAATTTGGTCAGTCATACCAATAGTACCCTTTGGTGAATATAATTGCTTTTCACTTTTCATTTCACCTTAATTCAAAAGAAGCGCATGAAACGATACACAGCGACCACTGACTTAGCCTACCGCTTTGCTTAGAGCACCTGACCGCTGCCAAGCAGGACAGCAGAGCTCCTGCGACAGAGGTGTGCTTGATGCCAAAACTGGACCCCCAGACAGAAAGTGCCCTAACGCCAGTTCAAAGGGCTGTGCTGAAGGCTGAGCTCCAAGCCGAAGAGCGTCGGGCCGGTCTCCTGTTACGCACTACCCACGACTGGGAAGAAAGAGAAGGTGAGGCACAGCCAGGCACAGACTGGCCCAGCCCAGCACAGAATCAGCTTTACCCGGCATGAGGCTACCTGCAGAGAGAAAGTCCATTTTGGTCAGGTTTTTGGAGGGCCTGTGAACTCTCTCAACAGGGAAGGGAAACACAACCAGCCAGAACGAAGAGCAAACAGATAAAATTCACGGAGAGGAGTAACAGCTTGAGTCTGCCTCTGACAAACTGTAGTAAGGAAACAGAGAAGCAGCTGAATTCAGCGCTGAGGCTGGGCATCACCAAAACTCAGAGGAATTTGAAAACGTGTTTCTTGTTCAGGCCACTGAAAGCACTAAGGATTTTCACAGTTCATCACAGGTTTATTCAGGGTCACTGAGTATTTTCCCACCCGTGCCAGTGGAGGAGGCAGGGACGGAGCGGGGACCACGGTTAAGAACAATGCACAGGCCGCACACAGCAGAATAAACCAGCGAGTCAGGGGTGGAATATTTGTTTGGCTTTGATTCATACAAATAAAAACTGTTAACACACTATCGGAATACCAAGGTATTTCTGACCAGAGGCAAGCACACTAGCCAGCTGGTTTATGAAGAACCTGACAAAGCTCAGGAGGTGAGGATACGCTAAAAGTTAAAGGCCCAGTTGACTCAATGATCAAAAATAACTCCCAGTGAGGGCTGAAATTTCCCTCCTCATCCAAATCAAAACTACTGTGTACCGTAGTGGTTTCCAGCTGACGGCTAGGAGCTGGCGATTTTCCTATTAGATTTATTGTGATAGTTTAGGTGGCATTAACTTAGAATTGTAGAACCGCTTGGACGGGGCTTCTGGAGATAGCTGGTCCCAGCTGCTGCTCGAAGCAGGGCCCAAGATCCGGTTACCCTGGGCCCCCTCAGGCCGAGTCCTGCATATTTTCAGTGCGCAGGTGAAATGCTCAGTTTCATTTACCACAACAAATGAAAGATACGCACAGAATAGTGATGTTCGGTGTTTCATACAACCATTTTTAAGCCATCGCTATTCCTACAAAGATGAATCATAATTTGCTTTATAGAATTCCACAGACAATTAGAGCCAGGGTGCAATTGCAGCAGTTCTGCTGGTACAACTACGGGTCTAAGACACTAAAGGAAGAGAGGCACACACCGCTTTCACTAAGGACAATTAGAGAGTTGTTTTCAGGACAGTCTAATTATCCAATTTCACAAGTCCTTCATGAACAGCCGTGCCATTAACTTCAATGACAGCTTCAGACATAGAGGATATACACAGGGATACACCCGGGGGGAGGACACACACAGGGATCTGAAGCTGTGGCTCTTCTCTGACAAATTGTCGTGCTCGAAAGAAAATAATTTTTGTTTTCTCAGTCCCAGATAATGCGAGAAAAATGTTTTCCAGCTGCTTTGCTATTATATATTAATAAATAGTATATTTTAAATATCGCGCTTCTCTATGAAAGCTGTTTGCCATAAAATATCTATTATAGCTGTCTATGAAACTTTGTGTATTAAATTATGCTACAATTACAGTGTCTGTTACTGTATTACAGGAGCTATAATTCTCATCACAAAGGCTTGAAATTTCTTATGTTAATGATAAAGTCAGTTGAAAACACACATTCAGGTAGCGAAAAAATATGAAACCATGAAATGCTCAAAGGCTTATAGAGGTGTGTTTCAGCTCTAGATTGCTGGGCATCGCTGTCTAAAGGAATCATGGCTCAAAGTTGTTGCCAGTGATAGTGTCTGAGAAAAAAGCTCAACAGTCATACGAAGAAACAAACCAACCAAAGCACTTCTTGGCAGGGTCAGAAGGGAGCCAGGCAACAGGGACAGGACAAGACACAAGGACAGCTCCTTCATGGGGCTGCTGTGCCTCAGAGAGGCCCACCGACGATGCGACGTGGAGATATTTGCCTCTGCGGCTCTCCTCTCTGTGCTTATTTGGAGCTGGTGCCCAGCACTCTTCACATGCACTATAACAATAGACGTATATTTACAATAGTGTAAGAGGCATATTTCAGAGACCACGCGGGTATATCATTTCAGGATTACTACATCAGCTCTCTCTTACACCTAATTTGCAGCACTAGATGTCTCTGGGCAAACTGTGATTGCATTTTCTATAGACTGCATCATAGTCTGCGGAAGAGCTGAAATGCATTTAAGTACTGCCAAATCCTTTTAGCTCATCTTCTGTTTTTAGTGCACTCCCCACAATGTTTCAAATTCCTTCATGATTCAGCTAAAACTATCATGGAAGAAAAAATAACAATAAGTGTCTAAGATCTTTCCTTCCTGTGTCATTCACTAGGTTCTGGTATGAAGCGCTGCTTTTTAATATATCCTACTGTAGCGATGAGCTATCAGAGTACTCACGGCACAGTTCCTGCTTGAGATATTTTTCCTGTTGTGTTAGGGGAGGTTTATATTTTTTTTCCCAGCCAAAGACAGAGGCTGCTGGGAAGGGAATTCAAGGGGGTCTGTCCTGCACTCTCCTTACACGCTTTCTGTTGTGGCTGTGATCTGCCTCAGCTTCTCTGCTGTGGTGAGGCACTACTGCAGCATCAGCCTGGCCAGGAGAGGAGAGGGAGCTGGAGCTGCTTGTGAAGCCAACCTACCTAAGGCTTTGGGTTCTAATTTCACCAGTGCAGATGCAGGGAAGCATTCAGCTACAGTTCTCTGATCCACCAGGCTGCCTTACAGAGCAAAGACTCAGCTTGGAAGTGGCACTCCTTCCAGTGCGTCTCTTGGGACATAACTTTAATCCCCATAGTAGCCACTGATATGCGAGAACCTTTGCAAAGATGTGTTGAACCGTGCTTTCCTCGGGCTCTCCAGCTGAGACCTCTCCTCGCACCAGCATCTCCTCAGGGCACTGCCGGGCAGCCGCACCGTCATCAGGGGAAGAAACGCTGCAGAGCACGTTGCTTCCTGGCTGCTGCTCACCGGCTTGCTGCTACAGCCAAAGGGGACTTTAGCGTGCCCCTTCCTTCTGCTGTTTTCTAACGAACTGACAAACTGGTTTTTCACTGCCTTTTTCCATACAGAGGCATCAGTTTCGCAGCTCTTGGTGTTGGTCATGGGCAGAAGGGAGGCAGAAAGCGTGAACACTGGACACAGCCTTTGCTGTGCACACCATACCTGTTCATGGATAGGTTTTCCTCTTGGGGCTCTACACCGGGCATTGCTCATAGGTGCTAAAATGACATGCAAGCCTTCCAAGAATAAACGACGACATATGCAAATGACCCTGAAAGTTTCCTTTCAAAATAGCTGAATACAGGTGTTGCAACCAGGGTGGCTCCCACTCAACTGCTGGAAAAACAGTTTGCTAATTTTATGCAGAAAATGCGAAGAATTTAAGATCTGCAAGCATGGGAGAAAGTAGAGCAGATCACGTCTGTCTTGTGAGCAGTAAGTGCTGCCGCAGGCAGGTCAAGAAGAAGAAGAACAGAAAGTCTTGTTGAGCAGCGACAGAGCCAGTGGGACATTCAGCAAGAGCCATTGGCCTAGTAACAGCCTCACCCAAACTTCCATCACCAGTACTCGTCCATCAAACACCAGGCTTGGACATGCTTACGTACTAACTACATACATGGATTCAGAAAGCCTAGATGTAAAGTAAAAAATAAAGTAAAAAATACAGCTATTTCTACTTATACAATCTCTTTAGTTGATATAATCATTCCTTAGCAGTATAATTTTAATCATAAGCAGTTTAAAGGTACCTTTATCTGAGGACGTAAGAACTGATACTACCTATTCAAGTCTTCCCCTGGGACTTGCAGCTCTCCAGACCATCAAGTAATGCACAGACATTTACTGGTAGGTGCTATCCACTACCTTCCATAGAATACACACATCCAAAACATAGGAAATGAGCTGGATTAATGGGACATAACCTGATTAGACAGTCAAAAGATCCATGTCCAATATGGACTACAGTTCAATAGTGCAGAAACCAAAATTCTGGTACTGGTTTTAGGGAGGTATTTCAGCAGGAAGTCATGCTAGAATTTGCTTCCTTACCAAGAAGAAGGTAAATCTAATGTATTTTTCAATAAACAGAACTACCGTTGGCAGTTTACATAGACTTTAGAATGGAATTATCTTATTTCCATATTAAACCTTTAATGCAAAAATTGACTGACTAAACCATTGAATTAAATGATTGAAATATAAAATTGAGTTTCTACTGTAAATTTTTTTTAAACAAAAGTTAAAATACAGAACACAGAGAAGCTGAAAAAGGAATGAACTTCTGCAATTTCAGAGTCTGAGTTGGAAAACTCGGTGTACAAACACATGCTACCAGGCTAAAAATGGAAAGTCATCAACTCAGCTATAAAAGCTCGGTATGCCAAACTCAGAATATGTTTTTAAAATTGTGATTTTTTTTTTAGTTTAAGACTCTTCAGATTTCCCTTCTTTCTTGCCTGCTCCTCCACCTTAGATGACAGGCTAGGTCTAGAGAAGTCACAGCGACCCCCAAGTTGGCGTCTGCAGCTTCCACATGGGAGCAACTGGGCCGGCCAGACCTGTGCAGCTGGCACACTGGGAGGGCGGTGTCGGGGGTTTGGTGACCTGGAGAAAGTGGCTGGGGCATGTTTGTTTGCTATTTCTTATACAAGTGTCGGGAGCAGCAGGAATGGGGCTGCTCCATGAGCACGGACAAGCCAGTAGCCGAGGGCTACCCCAATTCGGGCCACGCCCTCTCTGCAGCCCCACAGGGCCTAAAGGCAGCAGCAGAGCTAGAAGGAATCACGCGAAATTATTCAGGGACTGGTTCAAATAAAAAACCTTCTCCATGCAGGCTGTGCTTAAATTGCGGAACTCATTGCCACATGATGCTGTGGACAACAAAACTTTACACAAGCTAGAAAAGCAATTAGATCCATTGATGGAAAGGAAATCCACCAAGGATACCACCGCTGGCCAGGAAACCCCAGAGCCACCGCCTGCTGCGAGCGGGAGGGCAGAGATGCTCCCCGCGCTCCCTCCGGCTACGCTCTTCCCAAAGAATAGCATTTGCTGTTGGCCACGGTGGGGGTGAAGATATCGAAGGGACTGGACCTTTGGTTTCATCTGCTGTGGCTGCTCTTATGTTACGAACTACAACAAAACTCCAAGCGTTTCATGAGCCTGCACTGCTATGCTCCTTGTACTTAACAATAAGCAATCCCTTTGCTCAGCTTTTTTCCCATCGCTTATGCCAGTGCGAAACTATGCCTAGACATAAATTTTCCTGCACCTCCCACCAATGGCTAATTTATTAAGTATATATTTAAAACCTGCATTGTTCAATCTTTAGTACAGGACATTGCCCTTCAAAATCATTTCCCCTGTCTTTATGATACTTTTAAAACAAAACCTAAAACCAAAGCTGAACACACAAAACTAAGCAAAAATATTTTTGTAGATGTTTACTTAAAAAATTGCCTCTAAAAATCCCTAACACGTTGTAGCAAATAACCGATGGAGAACAGGACTACTTTAGAAAATAAAAAAATGAGAAACTCTACATTATTATACAAAGACTCACAAACTTAGAAATACCTGTGAAAGCAGGTGTCTGTACCAAAGATTTCACAGTAAGCAGAACAGCTACTCACTCACTGAGGCAATTCTTGCTTTTCATCGTGCTGCCTTCTCATTGCTGCCATTTAATTACTTAGCCATTGTCCAGGCTTTCCCCTTTTACCCTGTCAAAAAAAGAGAAAGATGTTTCTGTATATAATATTCACCATCACTCAGCAAGCATCTATGCAGAATTGCCTGATATACAAGCTATTTGGAATTATCAAGTGATTTTGTTTCTTTTTAAAAAAAAAAAAAAGGTTTTGTCTTTTATTGTTACAACTTTTATTATAACAATATTGTACATTTTTATTCTATGGCATGAATATGAAGAATAACCATCACATTTAAAATCACATACGAAATATGAAAGTAAATTTGCATTATGCCAAGTTAATAATATGAGTTTCTTGTTGTTCCTGAAAATCAGCTAGTGTATTATTTTGACATTATCATGTTAATTCAGAAGAAAGTGTTGCGTTGGACTGAAGCCATCTAACCAGCAGTTATTCTGTTTTATGACGTCACCCAAGTTTCAGAGTTTTAGGTTTGTTCCCTATTGAAAAAACCCCTCAAAAGAGAAGTTTTCCAGTAGTTTAGGCACGATTTTGTTTTACACTGCTAGTCACGGCTTGAATTACTCCAGTTTCCAAATGGGGCTCTTCTTCCCTTTCCCTAATCAGTATCTTCCTGTGGCCAGTGTCACTGAAACAGATTCACCTGTGGTATAACTTAATTAAAACGCTCTGACCTACGCTGTATGTCAAGTGTAAGCCATTTGCTCAGCAGCATGCAAAATCCAAAGGCAGTACACACGCTGCCCCTCAAGACTCAGTAGAGCAATACTGGTGAGCAGCAGGGGTTGGACTGTATCAGCAAGGCTTTAAATTCTCACCTTAAAAGAGACAGCAATCAGAGCAAACCGGTCCTTAGGAAATGTACGGCTTGGAGCATCTTGGGCATCACTTGCCTTCTAAAAGCAGGCTGCCAAGGGCTTGCACACCACACAGTTTGAGGGAAAGCAGGAGATGCAGGGCAGCCTTCCCTTTATGAAGGTCGTGGCCAGCAAAAAAGTGCTTGAAAGAGCTTCAAGAGCCCATCAGTTCTTTCAGTAGGGACAGGGCCACTTTGAGTCCTCCCTCCAAACAGCGTCACAGAAACTACCAGCAGCAGGAGCCTCTCCTCCTGTGTACTCACCCCCGGCCACGCGGCTGGCTCCGTGGCCATCCTCGGTCCTTTCCTTTTCAGGGCTCGCACACGGTGCTGTGGGCGAGCGGCAGCAGCACCTCGCGGGCATCGCAGCACTAACCCAAGCGGTGCGGGGGGCTGCTCCTCCAGCTATTGCCTCCAGCTGCCGAATGCCGAGATGTCTCCACGTCGTTTCAGCAGAGGTCATTTTTGTAGCTTTTCACTGCAACAATGGGGGCTAGAAACATGCTTTTACTCACCTTAAAAAATAATAATAATTTAAAAAAATCTCCAAGTACTAGGCCCCAAATCTCTGCCTGATTTGAGCTGTGCCATAGGCATGTATTGCTCTGCAGGAGGCTAAAGACAAGTCTATTTTGCTACCAACAGGGATGTAGCTGTCCCATACCCACAGAAAACAGCTAGCTCTTAGGGTTTCCAAAATACAGCCCTTGGCTTTATATTCCTGCAGCCAACTGGCAGCCACAAAGACCACTATCACAGTGAAGTTTAGAAAAGCGTCCAAAATATCTCTGGCTTTACTGCCGGCTTTATTCACAGCAAATTTGATTGACCAATATTTATCAGCCACTAATAAAGCTGTTTTAATCTGCATAGAATTCATATCAAATTGCAGGCTGGCAGAAAAAAAGACAACACTAATTTGTAAGGAAAGTAGCAGTTTCAATCATTAAACAAAAGAAAAACCGTCCACGCTCAGAAAATCATTACAGCTGAATTGACATTAGTGAAGGGCAAGGCACCCAGGTTAGGCGTGTGTCCAATAATAATGATGGCTGTTCCTAAGGCACAAGCAGAATTGTCAATAGAGGTTGGTACCAGTTCAGCTTAACTTATATGACAGCAGCACACTACAATTTTATTTTTTTTTAAACAGGAGTTTATAAACATTCCTGTATCTAGAGAAATGTCACTCAGAAAATATTAGCTGGAAGTGTCTTTAAGAATGGCAAAAATCTGTTACCAGGATTATGGAAAAATAGGTGCTTGTATATTCATTAGTTTCAGTACAGTATTTAGAAATGTCATTTTGAAATGTCTTTATTTTAAATTCTGCCAGAACTTCACAAATCTGCCTTCCATCAGCTGGATGACAAAATGGCACTATTCTTCATTTCTCAGGATATATTAAAATTAGACTCTGTGCTGCTGAGATCAAAGGTTCTTACAAGCTATGAGCTGAAGCACCCCAGACACTCCGGGATGTTACCTACAAGTGACTTTTCTCGCCGGAGCGGTGAGGAGCCAGGCTGCCACACCTGCGGAGGATGCTGCTGGCAGCCGCTGCTCGACAGCCGCTGACTCCTGAACTGCTTTCCGCCATCACTCCATGAGAGCCACAGTTGCCACCTTTCTTGGAACTCCACTTTGAGTAGGACACGGGCACAGGACACGTTAATGGTCACGTGCGCTAATTAACCTGGCTGGGGGACAAGGGGAGCATCTGCTGCTGCAATTATTTGACTAGGTCTTGGGTTTGCGCATTTGCAAAGGCAGGTTGCAGGCACTTGGGTCTGGCTGGTTACTCTCCGGCGGCATTCTGGAATGGAACCACGTACTCATGCAAGCTGCAAGGAAAGCAGAAACCTACTGCAGCTTACCACCATGGATTGCCATGCATAAGTGCTGTCAGAGTTTATATTTCAACTTTTAAACATGTAGGATGAGGTTTTCAAGAAAGCTCTGGCTCTACTCACAGGGACAAACTGAGGAGAGGTCAAGACCAACCAAATTCTTGGAGCTGCAACAGGAGCCAACAACTTTAAGAGTTTGAAGTGCCAACATTTCTCTCAAATTTATATTTCACATTTCCTAAGCATATAGGGTCCCCTAAACATCTGAAAGCTTTTGGAAACCCAAGTCCTGAGCTTTCCTGCTGTTCTGTGTACTATTTGAACAAATCTATGTTACTTATTTTGCTTATGAGTAAACCATGCACAATGAAAAACACTGACACAGATTATAGGCAAAATAAATATTTTATTGGTTTAATATACACTTTTTTAAAAGAAATCAGCCCTTGTGTGTCTCCGTAACACAATTTACAATCTTAGAAACTTTTTCATATAATATTGTTATATTTGAAACTATTTTTGATTAAAGACCTCGACATAGATTAAAGACTTTTAGTAGATGGAAATGGCAAAGGAGTAAAGAGATTCCAAGAACAGCAAAATGGGATATTACATATCCACTAAGTGTCTATTTGACCACATAAAACCTCCAATGAATTCCAGTTTGCTCCACTGGAACAAACGCATGTTCATCAGGCTAACTGAAAATCCGCACAGTGAGGGATGGGGAAGGAAGAGAGATTTTTTCCATTTTCCCCATAATACAAGCAAGGTCGTTCATCCATTCCAAGTTGCACATCCTAATTGCTTTCAGAAGAATCAGAACTTTTATTGCATTTTGGTTAATATGAAGCAGAAGAGAACTTCTCTTGGTATGAGTGAAAGCAGTCAACACAAAGACAAAAACCAGTGCTTAAAATAAGGCACTTTTCTATAGAGGGATGCGCAAACAGTAAGGAAGCAAATAAAATTAAAAGTTGTCTTCTACACAAAGATAAGGCTTTCAGTGTCAGAACTTTAAGTAGTTTTAAGTAACCTCACGTCATTCTACCACTCTGCTAATAGTAACCGCCCCAAGAATTAACAGCAATTTTTACATCAGGATTTTTTCCTTCTTTTGAAGTGGCACTAAGTAACAGCAGTGGAAACCATTATTGGTTGTTTCAAGCTCTTAAAGTGGATCAGTTATTGCACAATAAATACCTCACAGAGGTCAGTGTTTCTGGGGGATTTTTTGTTGGGTTTTTTTTTTTTGGTTTGGGGTTTTTTGTTTGGGTTTTTTTTTTTTTTTTTTTAAAAAAAGCTAGGCTGAACGCGTTTGTGTTATAAATTGGTTATGTCTGGAAATCTTCAAGTTTCATGATGCATCGCTAAACAAAGGAATTAGCTACATAAAAACTTACAACAGGGACATACAAATAAATACAAAACCTTTCAGAGAGCACAGTTTTGTTGATGCTTTAAGGAAAGTAACGAACTAGTCAAAGTGTCTAAGTCTTTATAGATGAACTCAAGGAAAGGTACACATTATAGAACCAAGCTTCGAATACAGTAGCCTATCTCAGCAGCTTTAACATCTCCTGAAGCAAAAATAACTTGACACTTTCGCCAGTGCACGCCGCTCAAAGCAGAATCCCACAGCATTTCGGACTACATCCAGCCTTACAGAAAAAAAAAGCAAGACGAATATCTACATTAGATTTTCGGAAGTCTGCTTGGTATGGTGAAGTATGTATTTTGATAATATTCGTATCTAAGGCAGGCAAACTACATAAATCCTCTCGCATGATGCATTCACATGCGAAGTCATCACAGAGCACACCAAAACCAAAAGCCAAGGACCACTTCATGAAAGGTGACAACAGAATGGGCCAAACTATAAATGAGCTGATATTCCAAAGCTATCCAGGATTATCAGTATCCTCTGTATTTGATGAACTTCCATTTTGATCACTTATGTTTCAAGGGGAAAATGCAAACAAAGCAAGGTTTAAGTTAACAATAATATTTCATATGGCAAAAAAAATAAAATCTGGTTGTGGCAGTTTGTCAAAGATTACCTGTAGTACCCGTTTCATGGCTGTGTATCTTGTTTTGCAGTTGCAGATCTGCTTTGGGGTGATACGGCTGCTAACAATCCACTTACTATTTCTCGTCTTATTTCACCAACAATAGATTCCTTGATCTGAAAGGGATTAGCCAAAGTTTTAAGGTCAGTAAGTTATATAACCAACGGATAAAACTAAATGATATTGCAGATATGTTTGACATTATTGACATATGAAAATGTACAATACCCAAAAGTCAACTTCCAAAAAAATGCAAATGGAAAAATATAAGAGGGTTTCTCTTGGAAAAATAACTGTAAGTAATTTTAAAGTTCTCACAAATCATATAAATGCAAACCAAAGTAGTTTTATTTTTCCAGATGGTAAATATATCTGTGTTTTACACTTAGGATTATTGGTTTTGTTAAGAAAAAATACATTTTAACTATGCTAAAGTTCTGAAAATGGCATTTCAGGATACGCAGATCAAAAGCACCCCAAATGCACTGCTTTTTGACATTAGTCGTTATCTCTTGCAAAGGAAGGCAGGACCGATCTGCCTCACAAATGGATTACGCAGTAGGAAAGGTCCAAGTCTGTGAACATGAGCTGCTGTTTTCATACAAATCAAAAGGAGACAAATCCTAATTACGTACTTTCAGCAGCAAAGACAAACACAGAACTTCAACTGTTGCCCACATCGTCAGTTGGCCCCTGGGATATGACCTACGCCAGCAAAGACTATTTTTCACAGGATTGTGAACAAAGCATTTACCCATTAAGTTTTACATAAAACAAACCCAGGAGTTACTACTGGCAGGCACCTGAGTGTGGCTGAGGCTAGAACAAAGAAAGAACAGAGCATTGATGGCTACAGTAAAGGAAAAGGAGAAAAGGAGGCAAAATCCAGTACTACAACAGCATATTGTGCCAGAAAGGAGCAGGGCATGACAAAGAAAATTAATACGGGCTGCTCGCAAGTACGAGAAATCTTTGGCACCAACTCATTTTTTGGATGGTCTTCACTTGGGGAAGCACTAACAAGTCAGATGTGGTTCCAAGGACAGGGGAGGACAACGATGGGGGGAGAGTGCAGGGGGGTAAGAGCCAGAGCCCAGCCGCTGGGGTCACTCACAGAAGCACTCACCACCCCAGTTAAGCAATACAGTTTTCTTTTTCTTATGAAAAGGGAAGATAATTTCCTGGCACAAATAACTGATCTTAGACTAAAGAAAACACTGTTCATAGTGTCATTTCAAAGTAGCTTTCAAGTGCCTGAGTAGCGGTAAAGAATGTGAGACTCGATGCTAGAAAAAAAGCCCAAATTGCTAATCCCGGTTTTGCCAGTAAGAAATCCCTTCATGTTCTGATGACCCACTAATACCACAGAAACACTATTTACTCAAACCCAGCCTTCCCAACAGCCTTGCCATGTTTGCGTAGCCCCTCTCATCATCTCCATGATCATCTTGCAATTCTTCTTGTAAGTCTCCCCTTTTCCTGGTGCGTCAAAAGGATTAAGCAACAACGTCAGAAGGGTGGCAGCAGCATTAGCAACAGGTTATTTATCCCTTGTTCTCACTGGCAAGCAATTCAATCCCTAAACCATTAGTGGCAAAGTTCCTTGTTTCATTACTACTTTGCATCAAGCAGAAATTCAGAGACTATAATATTATTGGGAAGGAGGTTTCCAGCTCGGTTGTTTGCTGATTAACCAACAAAAGAAAAGCCAGTGAAGACCTGGCTTACTGATGGCTGCAAGTCCTGAGGACGTCTATGCCAATGCACACACAGACGTACAAAGCTTTAGGACTGCTGTCAATGCAGTAAGGGCTTTGGCACAGGAAAACCACACGGCGGCTGTCTGGCAGACCAGCGTTGTAAGAGACCCCCACCCTGCGCTCTCTGCTTTCCTTCTCCAGTATCACACGGGGTGGGTCTGCAAGTACGCTACAAAACAGTCATTCTGTGCCCTTCCCTCACCGGATAGACAAAAATAAACCTCACTTTCCAAAGAAAACTGATAAAAGCTTCCCAAATTAGCAAGTAAATGGTCTAGTATGACAGACAGTCTTGTGGCGAGGCGGAGACTGGAAGGGAAGCAGCTCCTGTTCTATTCTCAGCTCTTCCAACAACTTCTGGCTTGACCTTGGTGGATCACTTGAGCCCTCTGCCTCTCACCTTCCTGCCCAGACGACAACAAGGCCACCCTCCGCTGCTTCTTTTCACTGCCACTGCTTCCTCCCTCCTTTCCAGACTCATCAAGGTCATTCCTGCATGGCGAGCACAGCATCAATTCCCATGGTGACTCAGCCCCATGCGTGTGTCATGACAATTGCTAATGTTTGCCTTTTTCATTACAAATGATTTAGGGCAAGGTGCACCTTCCATTTACTCTGCAGAGGGCACAGCCCACTGCCAAGGCTTCCTCCATACAAAAGACAGATGCAGTCAATGAATGCTCCACCGGTATTTTTAGCAGCTGAATGAAAAATTGATTATTTGAAAGAGGCAAGAACCCACTCATCTATGGTACACGTACTACATTGATACAACACTAATATTCAATATTGCATTAATAACACAGTACCACATTCATAGTTATACTACGGTAAACTAGTGATCTTTCTCCCTATGAAAGAATGACCATTACTGTAACATTATGTTGCTGTTAAATAATAAACTGATCGAGAGTAAAATGTGCCATAGTGGCAATTCTGGAGATGGGTGTTCTTCACCTACTGATAGAAAACAGCCACGAGGCTTTCACAGTCTTCATACTCCTGATCTGAGGTATGTTTTCTATAATTAGAAGAATTCTTTACCACTCTCTTTTCTTCTTGTGTCACTTATTCATGGCAGCAGCTGGTGAGTTTTTATGCTCAAGATAGTAAGATGAGGAACCCAACGCCTGCACAAGGGAAGTACGAACAACCAACAGACGTTTTTGATCGATGCTGAGCTAACGTGGATTTGAATGGAAAGTGGAAAAGGGAAGATTCTCTATCCAACCATCTCTCTGTCCCATAAAGACCCATTACAGCCTCTTAAAACAGATGTTGACAGGAAAATCATATGTTTCTTTAAAGTATAACTTCATTAAATGTCATTTACAGTGGAGAACTGTTAGCAAAAACAAAACCTGCATATCACACCTTTTAAACTGCAAGAAGAGCAGAGTGAGAGGGCCTGGTGGCACTCCTACCGACACTGTGACCTACGAGTCAAGCAGTAAGTGCTTCATGTGATACTCCAGTGGAGGTCAGGCTGTATTTTCATCAAAACAAGAGGGCCACTGTTCGGCGTTTTAACTTTTCACATTGTTGAATGCTTTTCCGTGGGAGTTAGTCCATTAATGCTAAAAGTTAACACCATGGGTTTCTTTAATGTCAGCAAATAGTTACAGGTCAAAGCTCACATGCATTACAACCCACCCAGGCATATTCTGAAACACTGCCTGACTTTTTTTTCCCCAACACAAGGTCATGCAGCTACAGAGAATGTGAGGAATAAGGAAGGGTTTAACATTTGTGAGTGCATTCATCAAGAATGCATCCTACCAGATTTCTTTCTTTTGACAATAAAACTGGAATTCCTTTGCTAACAACAGGGCTACTTAAGGAAGACACATTTCAATTTATGCTCTGTTTTAGCTCTTATGAAATACAAAAGATTTTCCTGACCAGTATTTAATAGCATATCCTAGCTCTGCAAAAACTACCAGGTGCTTTGAGCCAATGCATCTTCATTCTGACCTGCAAAACTTCTCATGCTGAGAATCAGAGCCGATCCTAAACAGGCTGAAGTTAAACTGAGGGACAATCTCTCTGTGTGCTCAAACATTTACAAAGTGAGTCAAGCTCAGTTATTTGCTGACTACTCATCTTTGAATAGTAGCCTCTCAGTTCAGTATGGATTCTTTCAGCATTACAATGTCCACACAACCCAAAGAACAATCTCCGTGCAAAGAGTACACATCTTTATTTGCTATCAATTAATGAAGTTAAAGAGGAACTTTCACACAGGCTAACCTCAGAGAAAATATTGACTGAAATAACGCTGTACTTTGACTCCAGGTCCCTTTATTGTCTCTGCTGCTTTTACAGTACATTTGAATTACAGCTCTCTCCTTCCTCTCTGTTTCTCCTTTAGCAACCCCTCACCACGACACCACTCCTCTGACACGCAGGTTTTTACAGAAGGGCTCGATACAAATGCAATATCCTGGCTTCGCTTCAGAATCGGCAGCAAAGCGCAACGTGTGACAAATACCTCACGTGCAAATCTTCTCTTGCCCCTTAGGCAAGGAACCCCTTTAAAAAGGCATGGAAGGAAAAAAAATGGACCAGGAGGAGAGAGAATTTGGGATGTCTAGGAATATTTTATGACATCTCCAAAACAAGGCCTTTCCCAAGACTCCTTCCAGCTTTACTAGCTACTTTGGAGAAGATGGCAGCTGGGGGGGGTGGGTGGGGGGGGAAGACATTCAAAAATTGTATGCTTGCCCCCCCTGCCTCCTTCATTCCTTGGCTTTCAAAGTAGAGGTATAAAGTTGTAGCATCACAAGCTCCACTGTGAAGATCAGTGATGGCCAGAAGGTGTTCAGCTCCTAATCCTGAGCAGTAATGATGAGGTCATCGGTCTGATGGTACCTCACCGCGAGCTGACTGCAGGACCCTTCCTTCCACAGGATAATGCCACTTTCCATAACTCATCCCGCTGACTCTAATGGGGCTACTGATGGGGCGAAGCACTATTCAGCATCGTGAAGCTACTTATTGAAAGCTGGTCTCCATTTCACCTCACTGCCAAACTTCATCCCCTTTTAACACCAGCAGTTCACTGATGGTTAATGCTTGTGGCTATGCATTATTCTTTGCACTCTCAGCTCTGGTTATTTACGGAGTTACCCAAAGATAAACAAAGTAAATGTCTTCATATGCTTCCAGCCATCATCTTCTATAGAACACTCCTTAGTAATGCTCTACTGCTTCACAAATCTCACCGTGCAAGTGTAAAGTGCCTACGCACAGCAAAGCCCACAGTGAGTCAGCCAAGAAAACATCTCTACTTTGCAGAGACAGACATGGCAGAGTCTTGTGGTCAGACGATGAGTAAAAGGATACCTTATGGTCCAGTACACTCTGCCTCTTTCTGCACTGAGAGAAGAGGGGTGAAGGTGTGGCAAAAGATTCCTCTGGGAATCACAGCTCCTGTTTTATCATGAGATGAGTGGCCTGCCTCTCATCTGTTTTAAAGACAAAGCTAAGGCAAAGCTGGTTCCAGTTATTCACAGCCTCGAAGCAAGCAGACCTGGACGGTACCGCAGTGTTACAGCCTGGCCTGTTGCACATTCCCGAGCATGACACCTCTCCTAGCCTTTCGAGTGGTTTATGGCAGAGCCATACAAAAGCTTCAAGGGATGAGCTAAAGGCTAAGGGTCCAATGACCCCCAGCTAAAGGCTAAGTGGTCCCTCTCCAGTGAAGGAGAGGGAATAAAACCCACAGGTTCTCATCCCCATTTCTGTATACACAGCAGAGAGCTCACTCCACTTTCTCACGGACACTGCTTTTGAGAACAAGTTTCTTTTGCTTCCTTTTTCCATTTATACTACTTGCATGGCTTTCTGTCATGCCACTGACAAACAAAACATGCAGTTTTAGTCCTGTTTTTTAACCTGGCCCACAGGAAAAATAACCAAGCACCCTTCACTTTAATTGACTGCCAATAAAACTAGTCCAACAGCATTGGTCTAACATCAGTCTTAAAGTCTGAAATAACTTCTCATTTGACTTCAGCTTGCTCCACTTACACTCCTACAGTCCTTAGTGGTTTAGGGCAGAGGGACTGGGAAAGTATTTCTAACTTACTACGGAGTTGTTTCAGAAACAGTATTTCATCAATCAAACTAACTCAAACCTGGCATTTTAGTGAGCAAACATGACAGAGAAATTTTCTGTGAGAATCTGAAATACTGCTGCTTAACCAAGTAGTAGAGATGGCAAATTCTTTCTCACCCAGACTTACAGTAGCAACGAGCTATTAATTTACATGCTAACCACTATCACTGAAAAAACGTCTACTGCTTTGCACAAGAATACAACTGTTGCTTGAACATCTAGTAACAAGGTCTGAGCCTTCAGAAATAGTACAGTAACAGTATGGAGACTTGGCCTGAGAGGGAAGAGAAAACCCCGGTGGCCGAGAATTACAGATAGCCTGTCTTTAGGTTTCAGTAAACACTGTTCAAATATCCTAGATCTCAGCCCCTCCCTCCTCACCTCCCGTATGACTTGCTGCAGCTCCTCGTGCTCCACGCTTTTGTGGATTTCATCAACCGAAGGCATGAGAGGGACTTTTTCAAGTTTGTGTTCCACCTCTGGCTTGGAGTCTGCAAGCTCCTCGGAGCTTTCTACCTGCTGTCCAGTGCCTGCTCTCACCGGGGGAGTTGGTGTTAAGGCAACAGAGGCTCGGTATAACTTCTTGCTTTGACTCTTAGACTTTCCTGTTAGTTCAGAGGATCCAACACCAGCTTTTCTACCTGCGTGACCGGAGCACACTGAAGAGGAATCAGAGTTTCCATGGGAGAATACAGACTCTGTACCCTCTGCTGGGAGAGTTTCCAGTCCAAGATCTCCCAGTCCTAAACCCAGTTCAGACTTCAGAAATGACTGCTCTCGAATAAGTTCGGAGACCTAAGGGTTCAGAAAAAAACCAGTCCTGAATAAGCATATAAAAAAAGTCACATACAGACACAACTATGCTTTCTTGTTATTTATGCAATCACTTACTCATTCCCTCCATGTAACAAATACAGCTATAAAATAAATATATGCTTTGCCTTTATGACTGCAACAAAGAGGATCATAAAAAGGAATGGGCTTTTTTGAAAGCCAACATAAATACGAATTGTGGCAGTTCCCCAAGCCACTGACTTTTGCAATACAGATGCATCCTGCCAGAGCCATTGACAGAGACACACGTAAAGGCTTGATTCTGTTTTTCTTTGCTAAAACAATTCACGTTTGTTCTTTCTTTTCTGTAGTCTTTGAATGACTTGTTTTCAGTAACATAAAATGCACAGAAAAATAAGAAATAATTTTCCTTATTTTCTTATAAAAATAAGAAAATAATTACAAAAACTCACCATGTAGGTGGTGAGTCATTGTACAGTCATTGTATCAACTAAATGCAAACAACATCTCACTTCTACGTATTCCTCTTAAAAACAAACAAGACTTCACAGCTTCTTACACCTATGGTTAGCTTTGCTTAAGGGAAAATGCAGCTGTTCTCAACAGAACTACTCAAGTGAGTAAAGTATTTCCAAGACCATGTGTAAAATTAATCTCCTGCAACCTTTTTTAAGAAATCCCTTCCTGGTTCTTTTTCTTAGTAAAACATACAGCACACAACAATTACTTACTGGTTCAATGACATTCAATGGAGAAGGACATGATAGATTATCAGCACTTCTGCTTCCATACATACCCTGAAAAATTAAGTCAAGTTAATGCATTGAGGATTTTTTTAGAGCTGTCAGAAGCTAATATATAAACATGCTGTGTCTCAGACAACTTTCTGTAAAAGCAGAAACTTGGAAACAGGAAGCAAAGCTGGTTGGAGAAAGTTCATTTCAGTCATTTTTAAAGCTGGCCCTCTTCTATAAAAGGATTTACAAATAAAAAGATATTTATATTGTTCAAAGAATGCAAGTTTGGCTTGGGATCACAGTAATACCATATTTTTCTGTTCTTTGGTTTCAATTTTTGTCCCATGACAAAATACTGAAGAGGAAGATGTGGCCTGTGCCTGTGCTGCTTCTACAGAAGAGGATTAGCTAAGGAAGAGGAGTGAAACCCAGGAAGAACATACGATACTTTTTGTCTGTGCTTCTTTTGTTTGGCTGATGGCAGAATTGCAGCAGAAAAAAAGAGGAACAGTCTTCCGCTGAGTGAAAAAGAAGAGAAAGTGTATTGCCATGCCACCAATGAACATATGCATCTTTTTTATCCCCACTCTTGTGCTTCTGGGGAGTGTCTGTGGGAGCAGAGCTTCTTCCACTGTTTGGTGAGGAGCCACATGTTCATCTGAAGGAAGTACAAAAGGCAATGGAGGAAAAAACTGAGGATGACAACTGGATTTTCCTGGTTTTTTGTTCCATGGATTGAGCTAGAGGGGAAGCACACCCCATTTCTTGGGAGAGAAACACTATGCATTTCTCATCTCTCTGCCCTCATTTCACAAGTAAGAAATTCAGTGTAGGAAAACTCCAGAAAGACCATCACCATCCCCCAAGGATTTTAGACATGAGCACTACGTACCAAAACTGTGAGAATTCAGGGTCATGACAAGGAAAAAGAAGAAAGCACTGACAGAAGAGGTCTGAAATCTCAGATCTAAAACCCCAGAAGATACGTATTGACACATATTAACACCAAGAAAGTCCCTCTATTCACATACCTTTTCCCCAAGACGAAACACTGACTTAAAATAAGAAAATATGATCCCTGATAATACACACAGCATCATTAGAGTCCCCAGATATCACCCCACTGTAAGAGTTTTAACAGTTAGGAGTTATTAATATTATACTGAGAAAACATATAATGTTGTTGCAAAAGTAATACTCACTACGTGTGTCTGAGGTCTGTAAGGTGAAGACATGTGCAGACTTCTCAGCTGGTCTTCCAAAGCAAGCAGACGCTCTTCCAACTGCATCTCTAACTCCTGTAGCTCCATGCGGACAGACTTTCTCAAGCTCTGTAGCTGATCAGCTTCATATCTATACCAAGTCCATTACAAAAAGAACAAGGGCATTCACTACACTCAGCTGCACACCACAAAGGGGGAACTGAGCAGGACAGTCCCCTGAATAAAGGGCTTCATATAAGGGAATTCAAAGTGCAACACAGAAAATTCCTCTTTCACAGAAAAATTAGCTCAACGCCTAGATGGAACAAAAGTCTTTCTCCATTTATAGAAAATATATATCACTTCATGGAGAAAACTAAACAGCATAGTGTATCGCAGAACAGTCTCCAAAAATTGTAGCTTTAAATGCTTAAATATGTGCAAGCAGAAGAAACTGGCATTTACACATACATCTAATCAAATCCAATTTGATTAGATATACATATATCTAATCAAATCCAGTAACAACAAAAATCAGAGAGCAACGCAGTATTCACATATTACTTCTCCTGCGTGGTTCTAGATTCCCAAGCAGTTGCAGCTACATTTTGGCCAGGACGCCATTGTCTAAGAAGGCCAACTGATTTCAAACATGTTTATTTGAAAGTGATTAGTCAAGAGCTGATTCAGCTAAAGTAAATACATAAGCAGTTTTGAAAATTGTTCCAGATCAGCTGCTGCTGCAATTCACGGTGAGTCGTGAGCACAAACAGAGCGAGCCAGAATATGAATGCCATCTGTAGGCTGCCAAGTGGCTACTGTAATTTGGAAAAGCATCTGAATGCTACAATGTTCATTCTTGATTTACGTCTACAAAGATGGGGGGCGGGGGGGGGAGGCAATCTAAGCTGAAAATCTTTAAGGCTTGTTCCCCCCCCAATATTCTATGTTCACATATCCCATGATAAAAGTTCTTAAAATCCACAGCTGTAAAATCACTTTGGAGAAAGGATGAAGAAAAAAACCATCAATTAATGAGAAACAGAGATTAGAAGACACAAAGAGGAAAAAACTCTAGAATGAAGAAGTTTAAAGAAAAGAGTAAACAAGTTTTTGGCAAAAACTCAGCTCTGACCCTGTTCAAATTGAAACTAATAAGTTTTTTGCTCTGATTTCAGGGGCAGCAATACATTTCCGGGAGTGCCAGAGTATTTTCTCTCTTTTTTTTTTAAAGATCGTTTTACCTTTCCTCTTCTGTCATGTGCTGATAAACTGTTGTCTGTTGACGTAACATAGTCAATTCCAAATCCATCATTTGGGTTCTGAATAAGTTTAGATTTCTCCTTACCACTTGTAGCTCCTGGAAAGTGTTCTGGAGAGAAAGGGAAAGAAAAAAAAACCGGTAATAATGCGTTACATGGAAAAATTGAATTAAAATAAGTCTGGATCCTATAACCACATTTGCCCAGATGTGCCCTTTGAGTCAAGCAGAACCTCAGCAACTTCAGTATACTACAAAGGCTGCATGTTGTGAAGTCACAATAACTGAAGAAAACAACATTTTTAGATGTATCATACAAGCAAACACATGAAAGGATTTCCATGTATTTAGATTAATTCCTTTTTAACATTATTTGCAGGATGGAGTCATCTGTTATCTCTTGAGAGCAAAGATAGGGAACTGCCCAAAGTTAGCACAATCTGTGGCACATTTAGGACGTTTCTTTGTGTTTTATTTTGACTAAGTACCACTGTGTGAACTTACTTCGTAGAGAGGTAGAATGGATGACCTCTGAGTAGTGTAACTGCTGGCCGCTGAAAGATCCTGACCCCTCATCACCGGGTACTAGGGAAGAAACAAGAAATTTGAAATGGGAATGACAGCAATCCCGTTTATGAACTCATCTTCGCAAATGCACAGATACTCCAACAGCAGCCACTGTTAAAACACAACCTTGCTGGCATTGTGATTTCTGCTGTCTATGTAAATATTGTATCAGGAAAAGGAAACCTTACAAACCAGCAGTGCCAGCTCTTAACTGAAGCCTGTGCACCAAAGCTCTGTAATGCAAATGCTCTGCAGGTGAAAAACCAAATTAATCCTGCCTGACACAGTAAGTAGGAATAAAAGCTAAGTTTTTCTGCAGCAGGCATGTTATGCCTGAAAACTCAGTAGTCTCAATTGTCTTAGCTAATGATAAAAAGAACAACTCGGAAAAAAGAACTGAGCAAATGAAAGTGTGCCATTTTCAAATCATGATTACAGTCACGTGTGGGGTTTTGCTCAGTTCTTAGATTGGGGTTTTTTTGTTGATTTTGGTTTTTAATCTCACTATATTGCCTACATCCAGAGACCCCTGCGTGCTAATGATCTCTCATGAAAACAAGAGTGTTGAAGAATTTCTATTTGCATGTTGCATCAACACATGCAGCAACCAGATAAAATTCAGGGGCTGTTACATGTAGAGACATGGCACAACAAAGAACAGTGGAAAGAGCAAAAACATTCACCTTTTCAAACGTGAAAAAGACAGCTTGTCCAATGTAATTTTGAAAGAATTCAAAGGACTATTGACACGCTATGGAAAATTTGAAGCATGTCCATTCATCCAGAGGAGTTTTGCTCAAACATGATCACATCAAGGGGATGGGGTTTTTTTCCTCTCCCAGTTTTCTCTGTTCTATCAGGAATTTATCTACTCTTCTTTATTCCTTCCTAAAATCAGAATCATATATTTGAAACATCTCAACTTTTTCTTTAGCAGCTGAGCAGCTGAGTAAACTTGACCTTGGCTGTAGGAAAAAGCAGCACCAGGGAACTGTGTATTGTAAGCAAGATGTTTTCATACAAACCTCTGTAATGAGAAGGACCAAGACCCCAAAATGGACCTAGTCTAGACAAATTACACTGGAAGTAGAACAAGTGGGCTAGGAGATATTATTATCCCCTCCGATACTAATTTTGTTATTTTAATTGAACCAGCTTGAGCATGAGTTCTGGACGTAATACAGAGCCTTCTTCAGCAGGTTTAGTTAGCACGGTGTAAGTGATAAAAGTGCTGTAGCACACTGTAACCTCACCCATATCAAGGCTGCAATTGGCTCCCAAGAGGAAATTTTACAAAGAAGGTTAAATTCTGCAAATGCTTACTCCCAGGCACACCGTCCACTACCTTGAGCAATGGTTGACTTAAAACACAGCTGATCGCAGCTTTCCACTGCAGAGCTGTGTCCCAGTACCCGAAGCTGCTCCAAGAAGCAAGGCCAGCTAATATAACTAAAGGCAGGATGGACTAGCCTCTAACTTTTCACAAGTGTCAAAACAAAACAAAACAACAGGGGTCTAAAAAAGCCCACTACTGCCTACCACCTGGAATACAGCGCAGGCAGGCACATGTTTGTTCTTGGGTTTTACAACCCACAGAAATTGTTGAAGCTCTACAACTGAATAGTGTAGAGCAGGTGTGGCAGAAACCGGTAAAAAAAAATGCACTTGCATTTTAAAGCATTTCTTCTCTGAGTGAAGAGATGGACAAAATTTCACACGCTGTGACAAAACTGGCTCTTAATGAAAGACAGATGACTTGAGGATCATGTTGACTAGCTCCAGAGCTGAACATGCAAAAGGTTGTCATGAAACAGCACAGAAATGCATATGGGAAATGTATATGAACAGACATCATCACTGACATCATTAGTGAAGCCATGGGACTTGCAATGAGAAAAAAAAAATTTCTCAGTTGGATGGGAAGTATGTCAAAGACAAGAGAGAGGTTAAAGGACTGTCAATATGTATTTTCAAACCTAAAGCTAATGACTATCACCTTAAAATAATAGCTGATAAAGAGTACACTGTTCTTCCCTCCCACCCAAGAATATCGATTACAGTAAAAAAAAAAAAAAAAAAAATCTGGGTCAACTGCAACAAGAAAAAATTAAATGCAAGAATAGTGGAGCACTAGAGAGATGATCATTAGCCACTTTAAACAGAAGCTCCTAAAACAGTAGCAAATCAAACTTCCACAATATGTCATTTTTTTCCTGATCTGCTGCACTACACAAAGGAATATTCAGATTAACATTTTGGTTTTGTAAGGATAAAATAAGAAGCCTCTTTGCCCAAGGTAAAAATCTGGCTTCCTCTTACCTGTGAGAGGTTCTGCAGAGAGTTTCTGATGTCGTGTAGGACCCTGCGCAGCTGCATCTCCACGGTGGAGGGAGGGTTGATGGCATGAGGTCGATGAGGAAATCCAGCGTGCCTTGGAGAGAAGGGACAGCTGAAGGGGGAAAGCAAGGCGCCGAAGGAAGAGCCGGAGATGCTTGGGACACTGTGGGTGCTCAGCGTCCTCATGTGCTCGCAGAGCGGTCTGTCCTGCCACTCGGCGGGGAGGGAGTGGAGGGAGCACATCGACTGGGACATGTGTGCCGGTGTGTGCAGTGGGCAGCTCTGTACCCTGGTGGGACTGGGCTCCTCGGACAGTCTGTTGGGCCCGGTCTGGGGCACTTCTTTTTTGGAGGACAAAGGCGCAATGAACAGTGTGGATTTGCACACCGGCTGGCTGGCAGCTACCTCACCCTCACTTTTGTCATTCTCAGACGTTGGTTTCTTGTCTTCCTCCACATGTGTGTACTTGTAGGTGAAAGAAGGAGGACTGCACAGAGTCTCTTTTCCTGGAGTTAACTGGACATTCACAGAGGACACCACTTTCACCGGATTCAGCAATGCGGTTGGGAGAGACTGAGACCGCCTTAGAGGATAGCCTGATTGAGCAAACCAGAGTCTCTGCTTCCTCAGGAGATCTTTTGACTTAAGCAGAGTGCGTCCGGCCCTGGAATCAGATGTGCTGACGATCCTCATCTCAGCTCTTTGCAAGGCGATGTGAACCCTGTCCATGGACGATGGGGAGGAGCCACCACCTTCCAGAGACTCCATTGACTTGAGGATATGGTGTGTGTGGTACTGAGGGAACTCAAACACGCTGCCTTCCTCCAGCAGGTCCAATTCTTTTCGCTCACTGGAAGTGTCTTCCTCTTTAGAGCTGAACTCTCCTTGGGCTGTCTCTGATATATGAGATGACTTGCTTTCTCCTCCTTGATTTTGTTCAGTTTCATAGTCAGTAATTTTTCTGTCTTCACTCCTTCTGTTCTCAGAAGGTCCCCCTACCTTTCGTCTCTCTACTTGAGAGATAATATCCTCTTCATCATCGTCATCATCATCATCACTATCATCATCACCTTCTTCCTCAAACTTACTAAAACAGGGCAGTTCCTTGGCTATTGGCGTCTTCTGTTCCTCACTATGTGACGTCACGGTGGTCTCACTGTCACAGCTGTCAGCACTGCTTCCCATGCCCTGCAGAGACTCCTGAACCTAGGAAAGATATGAGCCAGCAAAGGGGTGAACATACTGGAGACTCAACTACTGCCTTCTCAGGGGTCAGGCTAAGAGTCCAAGTCCATATTCATTGGGCATCGTGGTAGGGAGCAGAACAAATAATACAAAATGCAGTTAGTGTACAAGAAAAACAGTGAAGGAGAACAAAGAAACCATAGTATCAGAGAGATTAGAAGCACATTGAAGTATGGCACCAAAAGGAGATGGTTTAAAAAAATAAGAGCAAACTATTCACATGTTTCTCTGATTTGACAATAAACTCTTTATTGACAGCAGAATAGAAGTGGCAGCAGAGTAAAAGAGTAAAAAGAGTAAAATTGTGTTTTAGGTAGTGATGACAAAGGGATAGCAGGGTGGAAGTACGTGGCATCTCCCATATATAAAGGTTCACAGACAGCACTGAAATGAAGGCTGGTATTAGGGAATGCATACAGGGCAGTGAGGAGAACTGCAGACCATAGTGAAACTAGTGTCACAGGGCAACACAGAATGGGAAAACCAGTCTGCCTATACACTCGGCCTGTTTGAAGTCACAGAATTGTCTGAGACTGGGAATCTTACATTAGGCTGCTAATCTCTATTGCAGACTGCATCCAGTACTATTACCCCATCCTCCCTTTCTTTCTCCTAATACTTCTTCCCCTTTTCATTCTAAATCACAGTTTAAAACAGAGCACATGTATGAGGGAAATGCTAGTTTAACAGGTAACAAATGGCAGGAAAAGCAACTATGAGAAAGGAAAAAAAAAAAAAAAAAAAAGAGATCTATGGATGACAAAGCATATTCCTTAGGCTGGACTGATTGACTTGTTTACATATTTACAAGCAGACAAGACACTTTCATAAGAATATGTGTTATAAAGTACAGTCTTGGAAATTCACTATAGTTGACGCATGAACTAGAAATTTATAGAGAAGCTTTTCCCTTCTCTAATTTCTGCAGATCTCACTGCCATCAGGATACCAACTATGAGTTTCTTCTAGAGAGATTACTTATGGTGTACATCAGGCAACAGTTCCTTCTCCAACCGTCTGGAAGAAAATTTCAGTCATGAAGGTCAACTTCACAAGTATGTGCTTAACATTGCCCTTACTGGCCCAGTCACAAATTAGTATGACAGTACAGGTTCAGATACTGTTCAAGCCAAAGGTATTAAAAGAACACAAGATTGTAATGTCTAGGTGAAATTAGGTGTGCTACATGTGTGCATACCTGTGTGTCTAATCCTCCACCACATTGTTCACTTACAAGTCAGGCAAGCAAAACTTCAAGAACTTGGATGGAGAATTCTTCTCACTTCTTTGGTAACATGAAACTCCCCTGCACAATATCCCATCTTAATGCCAAAATCTCCCTTAGAAATCTTTATTCTGGATGTCAGGGATGAAAGGCAATACCGTTCTAGTTTTTGAGTTTTCTCCTGAGTTTCAGAGGAATGCTATGGCTGCTAGAGTCAATTATTTAACAGTAGATGGCACTAACTTACCATACTTTTAAGAAACAATATACACCCCTCTGTATCCCCTTCATCATCTTCTCACAGGTTCTCTTCATTAGCTGCCAAGTTCTCATTTCCCCTAGTCTCTGAATTCCGCTCAGCACTTGCTCTGAATAAAGCAGTGAAGGTGGCAGAAGAGAGCCTAGCAACTCCATGGCACAAATCTCGTGCAGTCTCAAAATGTCTTTTCAAAACAGCATAATACAAAGCAGAAAAATCTCATCCCTTTACAGTCAACAAAAATAAACTCCACCAGTCTTCCAGTGAAGGGGCGCTTAGTTGCAACATGCTTTCACTGGACTCTTAATCAGGTTGCAACCAATATAAAGATCAGGAGTGAGCAACTCTAGCCTGAGATTCCTTCTAACATGCCTGTCAACTTCAGTGTAGTCCCAGTTTAGTAGAGAGCAGAACCAGTATCTTGGACTATTATGCTCCTTACAGAGACTCAGGCTCATGATTTCATTTATTTACTCTCTTGCTCTTGGAAAGTGCAAGCTGATGTTTAAGGGAGACACAAAGACTAGCACTGTCTTGGCTTTCATTTTGGTACTTAGTTGAAAAACAACTGAACTAGAAAGCACAGAATACCACTACCAAAATGGAAAAGCAACACTGATGGATGGGGAGGGTGGTATTCTCTTCCTAGTAAGTGCCAAACAGCTTTAAAAATATTTGTTGCGCCACAAGGAAAAAAACATACGGTAGCATTAATAAAGCTCAGCAGCTGCAAGCCACAGAAATGAAATTAGTGGTGATAGCCAGACTCCCATCTTTGTATTCCTCTGGACTCTGGTTGAGGTCCCAGACAGCTAACCGATGGCCTTGAGGCCAGGATCCAACTCAAGACTTTTCTCTGGCTGATTCACAGGCCAACCAAATCATGGCTATTACTGCGCGAATGTTTTAGGAGAGGCAAGAGAACACCCCTCCTAAATATCAGGTACAACGCTGAACAAACGTGTGTATTGAGCAGACACCTAAGCACCATGCTGGAACAAAAGCCTCCCCTAAAACATGTGCTCTCTGGTCAGTATCACAGCAAGTTCTGGGACCAAGATCAAAGGAACTGGAACAAGAAAGAGTGCGGGAGCTCAAGATTGACTAGACATTAGTACACCTTCGTAGTAAAGTTAGTATGAAACTGCTTTCCCTTTCTGTCAGCTGTTAACTAAAAAAAAAAAAAGAAAATTATGCAAAAGAAAATGAGTGGGAAGACAAAAATCCTACAAGAAATTAAATGATCAGCAGAAAAGCTATATTCTTTCATTACCTTAATCTCTACCCACTGCAGTCATGAGAGGAATGGACTGCGATTCTGGAGCCTCGGTCAGAAAAGATACACCAGAAACAGCAAACAGGACATACTGAACTTAGAGCTTATTCCAGGCCCAAGTATACCCAGATTATCCTACCAGAAAGGTTTTACAATTTTAACACAGTTCTGTAAGGGGTTCAGCAGGTCCAGCTCTGAAAATGAGAAGTTTTGTAAGATCTAGACTGACGGTCACGATAGCAGTCAAACATCAACATCCCTCCCCAGGTCCCTATGGTCCCACAATAACCGGTAATATTTCAACCACAGCATGGGAACCTTACCTGAAGCTGATTAAATGGAGAACAATCTGTGGAGGAGTCCTCAGCGAAGCCGCTGCTGTCAGAGTGCTGACTCGCGGTCCGTAACAGCTGATCTGTTTAAAACAAGCAAAACCCAACCGTAATTACTTTACAACTCACAACCTTTCATGCCCAATCACATTCAATACAGGCTTTCCTTTTACATCAAAGTAACATTAAGTGGCTAACACCATTCCTTTTCAAATTCCACTTTGAACAATACAGAGAAACAGCTTGTTTGTTTCGAGCAAACCCTCTTCTCATGCAAAGCCCTACTTGTGAAACTTCAAGCAGCGGTGGAAGAGGAACTCTCTCTTACATTTTTCTTTCCTGTACTGTGGAAAAAACTCCACTCTGCAGATGTTGCCACTCTTGGAGTTTTCCTTCCATAAAACTGAATCACTGGTTAATTCACATGCAGGCAGTGGAACAGTTGCTTTTGTATTGACACGTACAGATTCACCACCCCTCCTGATCATGGAGATAAAGGAGATCACTCGTCTCCTGCCAGCCCACACTACCCCATACACCCAGAAGAACAGCATCACGTGAGCAGAGAGGGCGATGCGCAGGACTTGGAGAACTGCTAGAGACGGTCCTCCGCTGGTTTAGCGGACAAATACAAAACATCTCTGACACATCGACAGGCAATCTGCCAAAGCACATTCCCAGGGCTCATTTTATACACGACAGATAAGATCCCTCTGCTTTTCCTTTCTACTTCGATTAGGTAAGTGTTAAAATAGCCTAAAGAGCGTCTAAAATCCTCAGTGCTGCTCAGGAGTGGCTTCCTCTGGTGCAAGCACTATAGCCACAAAGCTGCTCTTCAGGGAGATCTCAGCAAGCTCTGCAGTGCAGTACTGCATGTATATTGTCCCCTGCTAGGCACAGGAGGCACTCACCAGGTATGGGTTTACCTTACGGCACCATAAACGTTTTGCTTAGCCAGATGGCAGCCCGGGCAACAACCGTATCTCACCTCTAGCTCTCCACAGAAGTGTAAAACCTTGGAGATGGGATGAGACCACAGCGGCCTCTAGCCCCCAGACCCCTGCCTCCTCCTCCTCACCCCGGGGCAAAAGCTTGCTGCTGTCTTCTCAGAGGCTCAGGGCAGAATTTTACCCCGCATTCCTTCAACCGCTTAACTGTCATCATATAATTAATCCCAGTTCACAGCTCAATGCATTGGAATGCGTTATGAAAACTGTTTTGAAACTGCTGGATACTCAGAACTAATTTTTTTCGGTATTAATTTTGATGAACATTTCACTAACACAGAAATAAAAGCCTGCACAGGCCCAGAAGCTTGTGAACACCAGGAGAGGCAAACTGCCCATTAAACTTCTGTATCAGCGATTTCACACAGCTTTTAGGGAGTGCCTTTCAAATTGTGCTGCTGTTCTGTTATCATGGTAGCCACAATATCCTGCGATGATAAACAACTTTTCTACCTCAAGACAGACATCCCCACCCAGCTCCCAGTAAAGACAATGGAAATGACTTCCCTGAGAACCGGACTAGCTCTTATTAACTGCCCGATACAATTCATATGGCTGAAAGAGTGTGCCATGAACAGGTTGCCACTACAGCTGAGGCTGGTGGGAAGCTGCCACCTCCTCCCAGGTGAACAGTCACCTACTTTGGCCTCCTCTCCCTCTCTTTTCCTGTTTGGTGAATTTTAATTTAAAAGGAAAAGGCACTACTGGTGAAAGCCTTAGCCACAGGGGAGAGTTCCAACTAGTTCCGATAAAGCAAAGTGTGTGTGCTGGCATCTGGTTTCACGTGCATGAAGTTTATTACTTCTCAAGAAAAATATTGACCTGCCCTTCTATTTCCTTCTCAGTCAATATTTCCTTTTCAACTATAAAAAAATATTACATATATATGTATATATGTTATGGTTGGACTCGATGATCTTAAAGGTCTTTTCCAACCTATATGATTCTGTGATTCTGTGATATATGTCTCCTCAGATCCATTCTTGGCCTCCTCAGAGACACAGTACTAAAGTAAAAATCAGTGTTTTAGATAATTTTCTATAGCACTGGTTATTTACGCACACGCTTTGACAGCCTTACATGACAGATACTGCCAGTCAACTGGTCAGTCTAGAGCAGAGGCACCCAAACCTGCCTCATTGTCTTTATCCATGGCAAGAGACTAGCACAGTATGAACAGATTCAAACTGCCTTGTTTCCACCTACGGAGACATCCCCTTAATACAGCCATCCCTTGCTTTCTGTGTTGCAGAGCGGCTCGGATTTTATTTGAACGTTTAAAGCAAATCAGAGAAGACATTTTTTGTATGTATGAGTAGTCGTCTTCTACCACACCCTACCCTTGTCTCTTGCAAGTTCTCAGAGTTCTCCACTACACCACTATCATGTAAATGCAGTAAAAAACTTTTAAAGAACAGGAATCTCTACTACTTCAGGAGTGAAATGACAAGGTTTAGCTCTGTAAAGACTGGGAATACCAACTTGTACATCAGGGTACACTGATACATAATGCTGTCCACCCTCCTTGTCAACTACTGATCCAGATGTACAACCTGCTCTATGGCACCTGGATGTCTCTCAGATTCAAGCAGACAAAGGGAAAGCATGAAAACATTTTAAAAAACAGCTAAAGAGTTACATTCAGATCTTGATTAAAATGCGTCCTGGCAATGGAGTCTCAAGAGAAGGAGGTTGTGACGAGATATGGTTCCCCTCTCTTCACCTTGAATGCAGAAAACTCAGCACCACAGGCTGGGTTGTAGGGGCTAACCTGGGATCATCCCTTGCCCTGCGTACCCCCACTAAGGCAATCGTACCTTCCGTAAAAAGGTCACCGCACGATGCTGACCCTGCAGCCCAAAGCTATTATCAACACTATGTAGGGGAAATCTTCTGAATTAGAGGGGGAAGGCCAGAGGCAGCATAAAGTGTGAGAAAAGGAACCAGCCACGATGAACAAAACCAGAAGGAACAAACAAACTCAGGTCCCAGTTAAACAGAGCACAAACCAAAATGCCCCTTGGATTATTGTTTTAAGCTGTATGAAAAATTCAAAATATTTTTAGGCACTGAATACATGCCAGAGAAACGTGGGTATTCAGAAATATATCAAATAAGCTGACAAAGTTGTAAACAAGAACAGATGATGAAGAAACAAGTCTGCGGTTTACAAAATATGAGAGCACAGATTTATCAGAGAATCACTATCAAATAATGGAATAATTCATCTATTGTAAAATAATATTCAGCTACCAATGGACTGTCAGTCTCACCAATCCAACCAGTCCCATCAGGTACTTATCTTACACTTTCTGCATCACTCGACTGCTCATACAGAAGAGAAGGAGAAATTCGGGGAAACTGCCCATGAAGCTTTAGTAACATTTATGTTGCTTGTACCTACAGTATTGGCAAAGCTCTAATGCACTTTGTATTTCACAAGATTATTAATAAATTGACATTCCCAACTTAGCTATAAAGTATTCCATTACAGGATTACGTATCTGCTGCCCCTTTTTCCCATATTGATCGCACCCTGCACCCCAGCACTGCCAAAACCAGCCCAGTAGGGAGCCCTGCTGCAGAAACTCTTCAGAGTCCCTGGGGATCTCCTAGCTTCTGGACAGATAAGCACAGACTCCCACAAATACTAAATGTGTTGCAAATATTTTCTTCTCACTCCCCCATCTCCAATCTCCTGTGGAGCTGCACCCACAGAGAGCTAAAAATACAATAATATATTAAGGACAGGAAGTGCTGATGTGCTTTCTTCACTTTCAAGAACTAAATTGTCAAAATTAATCACTGCTTTTGACTATCAATGTCAGATGCCTTAAAAGAATCGGGTTTGTGTCTATTCAAAATTTCACGGAGCCACAGATGTCGGCAACCTGACACTCACAAATTACAATGCCTCGAGAATACTTTGCTCTCCACACGTTGTACCTATATTTGTCTTGTTTGTTGGGCATTTTTTGGAATGGAAGGTGCTGTTGTATAAATATGTCAGGAAGAATTTTGTTTTCCAACTAACAAACCTTCCTTCCAGATAACTTTGCAATAAGTTTTTTTTATAGTGGACATTTAGCAGCACTGTATGTTTACAGTGCAAAGCAACTGAAGCTTTTCATTCTTCTCTACTATGTTCCTAAAAAAAACCCCTTGCACAAAAATACATCTACATTTGAGGTTTGCAACAACAAAGAACAGAATGCTGGTTTTAGGCATAATGGATAAACTAGCTCAGTTCAGTACTATTTGGAAGACATAACCTAAAAAGTACATGAAGCTAGTCAATACGATACAGAATTCTTTGTATCCCCTATAAAGTGTTTAACAAAGACAGTACTATAGCAAAGCAATCATTTGCAAGCTGCTTTGAAAATCTAAGCTGACCACTTATAAACAAAGCTAATCTGAAATGGGAAACATGCCTTAATGGGGAGTCTAAGCAGAAGTAGGCTCAGTGTTGTTCAAGCATAACTTAAGTCTGCAGAGTATTTCAGGAGGAAAGAGAATCTCTTTTTTTTTTTTTTTTTTTAATTCAAATACTTCACATCTTATTACAGGCCGTGTTAAAATGCCTTACAAACTCGTAAATGTCAGAGAAAGCATCCACAGCGCTCTGTGTAAATGTAAAATGACATTGCAAGGTTTATAACAGTCTGTATCGACCAGCACTAAGCCTGCTAACTGACACAGAAGTACCCCTACTACGTGAAAAAAAAAGTACAAATGTATTCCTTCAGGGGAATCATTCATCTGGAACAAATTTTTTGTTCATGGGTGCTTATGTACAGTAGAGCCAACACCACTGAAAGAGGTGAGTCTGTATGAGGATCATCAGCTGAAATCACATTGCAACAGAAGACCAGTGCTTGAATTCCATGCTGATCCCACCTCAAGAGATTGCTAGTGAGAGCGGCATTTCACGTTCAGACACAATGGCCGGCATTTTTAATAAGCGACCATTAACTTTGGATGCCTTCAAACCTGGTAAGCATCTGCTCTCTGAGAAAACAGGACTATGTTGTCTCATGTTGGACAACTTGCAAAAAAAATTGACTGCTGTTTTTTAACGTTTTGGATAAGTTCTCTACCAAATGCTCTCCCTCTTGGCAATTTTACTGAAACCCGTACAGAACAAAGCCCTAAGCTTTCCACATCTTCCAGGTGAAATAAAATGTTGGTCTCAGACTGACTTTTAGCAAACGTGCAAGCTTATGATCAGCATTGACATCTTTGTTAGGTAAGTCATAGAAAACTCCAGGCAATACTTGCATGATAACAAAGTGTCATCGCTCATCTATGCCACGTGTGTTCAGAAACGGGTGGGATATACTAGCTGGGAAACATGAGGCGGCATGCCCCACTTCTGCCATACTGAACACCCATTGCCAGAACTGCTGGTACCTTTCAGCAGGTACACTCAGGACCACCTGACTCTTTTTTTTTCCGTGCATGGAGGAAGAAGAGGATAAGATAGCTACTGGGAACAGAAAACACAAAATCAGCATTTCAGAAGATGAAAAAATGTATTTTTCTCCTCCCTGACTGCAGCTCCTGGTTCCTTAAGTTGCCTTTCTCTGAAAAGCTCTTTCTGAAACTGATGAGGCCAGGCAAACAAGAGACCTGACCTGTAAAGAGTGCATCTCTTTACATGTAATCACGAAATTAAAATACAGCCAAGGGAGAAACGTTGGGAACAGTTAGAGGTGCAGTTTCTGGCAGTCCTTCTTGGTGGCCTACGTTTGTAACAGAGGAAGACTAGTGAGTACAATGCTGTGTTGTGCAAAACACTGCTAAACTAGTAGCACAAGCTACCCCTAATAACCAGGCATTAACCTTCAGCGCTTAGTCCAGAGCATTCTCAACCATGTTAATGCAATTCAGCTGACAGTTCACAAGACTGTCAGTTCATTTGTGAAAAGGCAAATAAGATGATCTCTGTTTCTTAGGACAGGTTTTTCTGCCTCTCTTTAGTATCTAGAGATGTTAGTCATGTTTCACCAAGAAATTGCATTGCAGCTAAGCATCTCACTAAATGCAACAAGCTCTATTTCTTCTTTAATTACACGTAACACCTAGAGAATGGACTTCACTTGCCAATATTGGGCAAAATAACAATCACAAAATGAACTTAAAGATCAACTTTGTCCCCCTCCCAAGCCATAAGATACATAAATAAGAATTTGAGATGAAAGCACAAACTAAGCAAGCCACAAGAGCCAGTGCACAGAGTTTGCCGTGTGAAGGACTGCAATTTCCATGTGGGTGCAAGACACTAGTCTTCTGTGCAGCCGGCTTGCGGACAGAGCAGTAGCGTACAGGAAAAAGCTGGATGTATCATGCAATTTAGGTTTAAAACAATATAATTTTAGTTTAAATGGGTATCTTAAATTACAGGATCTGCCAGGGGAAAAAAATCCCATACAGTCTGAATTAACATTTCAGTTCCTCTGAGCTATCATCAATTGTACAAAAGTGAAAACAGCCAGTGAGGTTATAGGGCTGTTGTCTTGCCTGTAATTTGGTTGCCACTTTGCAGTAATGTTCTGTGATTTAGCTGAAAAAGAAACCCAGATCTTTTTTATTTCTAAAGAGAAAAAGAAACTTTAGAAGTTTTAAATATCGGAATCAGCATTTCAGAGAGTGAAGGACACTCAGCAGACTGCTGTCTCCCGGGAGTTGAAGTCTACTCACCTTTCCTTGATTTGGTCACTGCCAGCTGGTGAGAAGCTGGAACATGTGGTAGATCCCCCTCTGTACTCTGGATCTATCAGGAAGAGGAGATGAATACTTTGTCAGGACAACTGGAATATGTTTCTATGTTTAAGAATGCCCAAGCTATATAAACTGCACATGTGGGGAGGGAAGGAGGGGGGGTAGCTGGTTTTTTTTTTCCTCCAGTCCAACAGCCTATAATGACTGAGGGAGTAAATCGTATCTCCTTGAAGAAAAGTATTATTTTATCAGGTACTCAGCAATGCCCCTGTAGGACAGCACCTCTCACTCACAGCCCAGGGCTCCCCTCCAGTTACGTTCATCGTGCAAAAAGACCAGAAAATCGCATCCGGTGACACTACTGAGAGTTCTCAGTCCCTCTTTGACGAAAGACTGAAATAAGCGCGTGAAAATACCTTTGACCACCGTTACACTACTACTGTCTTTTCCGTTCGGCACTCTTGGCTCCTCATTTGAATATAAAGAACAAGCAAAATACATTTAGAAAAATATATCAAGAGGTCAGCACATAAGGATTGTCATCTGCTGCCCTACCAAGTATTTCCCACAAGCCACCAATCCTCCAGAAGGACCCAGACCCTGCCAGAACCTACTCCAGACTTCACCATGCCACAACTCATGGAAATACTTCTTGTGTCTTTCAGTACAAAAAAGGAAGATAATGTATTCAGAGCCATGCAGATTTCAACTGGGAAACTTAAAACTACATGAAAATTAATCCTATTACTTAATCACTTTGTGAAACACAGCCTTATTAAGAAAGCAGTTCTCAGACAACCGCTCAAACAATGAAAAGAATATGCCTAAAATCTCAACAGGGACACCTTTGTTTAGTTCAAAAGCTAGAATATTTTTTCTCTTTTGTGTCCTACAGGAAAAATCCTAATGGTTCACATGCAAGTCTACACGCACAAAATCCCCAGTCCAACTACCTCCCCAACCCTTCCCTCTAACGGGCTGTCTGCCTAATTTCAAAATTACCAAGCAATGAAATTTTCGTCTCCATTTTTGACCAACTTAAAAATGCAAAACCAGGATACTGATGGTTTTAAGCCCAGATTAGTATTTGGCTAAAGAAGCAGCTATATTTGCATCGATATCGTGAGTATAGTAGCCACTAGGGAGCATTTTCTTAATTACAACAGTTTTGAGAAGTACTTGGCCTGAACTTTGCATCATTAATAAGTGAACAGCATCACTCTTGCACAATAAACCAAGAGGCTTCTGTTCCTTTAGGAGATGAAGGCTGTACCAAAGGGTTTTTTATATATTTTGTCCAATATTTTGTCCAGCCAAAGGTTATTTTATCCAAATGCAGGGGAGCATAGAAGGGGCTCACCATTTAAATTTAGGAAAAGTACCTTTTAAAAAAATTATTTAAAAAAAAAAAAAAAAAAAAGGAACAGCAAGTAATCTTACAGGCCCTTTGATCAAACTGGCCTTCCAGGAAAGGTATCTTGATTCTCTCAACCCTCCCAGTTTCTGATGGCTAAATTTGCAGCCTCCCAACAGCTAAGCCTCTTCTCATCTACATACCCTCCACCTCCTGTCCTTGGCTGGGAGACAGCATCCTGGCCTCGTCCGCCGCACGGCGCAGCTCGACGAGCGTGCAGGAGCACTCCCCTCTCCTTCCCCATCCCTTCAGTCAATATTGATGCCGGTAAACGACCTTCGGGACTGTAATTGGCCACCTCAGGAGCGGGCGTTTGGGGGAAATCCTGCCCTGACTCACTCCTGCACTAGCTATCTTCACAGCCACAGACTTCCGAAGGGCGCTCGAACCTCCAAGGCATTCGTAAGCATGGAAAGAGCTTCCTTGATATATCTGTCATCTTTCTTACGCATATGAATGCACTCCAAGCCAAGCTGGGAAAATGGGGGGAGGAGTTATTGTCACTGTTTCTAATACACTTTATTGTTCATTATACCCTGCTTAGAGACACATGAAAATAAAATCACGCTGCCAGGTATTGTTCTAAAGTTTCTTCAACAAAACCGAATCCCTCCCTCCCAGGTATCTGAAGGCAGTTGATATGTATATATTATATTGCATAAACAAAAATTCACTGCAATCCCATCCCACATCGCATGTCGTCTTGCCAAAACAGCTGTGTTTATGCACTGGCATCCTTGCAAAGTGTGTGAACCAAAACTTTGCAAATGCATTGCATTTGGCTTGTGCAGAATTTAACAAGTCTTCTTCATGTCATAACCCTTTACAGTCTAACTCACTCTGAAGGAAAATTCCATTCCTTTTTTTGTTTGTTTTTTTTTAATTAGTTGTTTCAACTTTGCCCAAGAGTACCAAAAAATGGATTTCTCCTCTGGGATATGTGAAACTAGTCCAGCTATCAAGAATATAGCAAAATGCATTGCCACTCAGACCCCTCCCATTGTGCCAATCCAAACATCTGTGCAGCTACACAACAAAGTGGATCAAGAAAATTATCCAGCTGAAAACTAAGCCAGGAAAATGAAATAAATCAAAATACACTGGGTTTCTTTTTCCCCTCTCAACTGGACCAGTCCTTTGTTCTGATTCACAAGATGGCCACACAACATGTGGGTGATGACACACAGGCACAAACAAGGGGCAGGAACTATGAGAGGCTGGATTACCTCCTTCTACTTAATGAGTGCCTTCAGCTACAACATGAGTTGATCTAGAGGAGCCCCAAAAGTCTGTAGTGCCAATACAACACGAGACATAGTATCTACTAAATCATCATTTCCTCATTCGCTGTAAAACTCTGGGGGTTTTCTATTCACTTGCTTTCTTCACTCATTTCACCAAATAAAACACAATCCAATTTTACATACCTATTTCACATAGATAAAGTTAACTGCTGAATTGTTAACAGCGAGCACTTCAAAATGTGTCCACAAACACACCTGCTGATTTAAGTTAAAGCAGGTCTTACAATTCAAGGTATGAGTCTATGCAAAAAATTACATTCTTGAATTTGTAGGCTGCGCGTTTACTAGCCTAATAAGCAAATCGCTTACAGGAGCCTGGGAATTAAAATCCCTTTATGACAATTATCAATCAAAAAATGGATACATGCATTTATGAAGACATTAAAAGGCAGCTAGCACAGAATGCGTAACTAAGCCACCGCGAAAGGCAGATGAAACAGCAACTTTCAGTGTGCTAATTTCCAGAGAACAAACAAATCAACATATAGTAGACTGCCATCAAAACCAAAAGTTGCACAAGATGAGCACCTCGCTCTACTTGACAGCCCCTCTCCCTTTCATGCAACAACACTCCTGCTCCATCCACAAATTTATCCTTAATCAATATCAATTGATAAACTGAAGTTACTTTTAGGCAACAAAAATAAAGATTTCCAGTTAGCAATTTAAGCAAAGTAAAAATTTAAAACCAAAGGCTTTTATATATATAAAGGCAAACTTAGATATTTCCACAGGAAAAGCTCTTAGTAGTTTTGCCAGTGACTGCAATTACCTGAACTCGATGAAAAAAAGAATGAGAACTTTCCTGCTGACTCTCAGGAACAACAACAGCAGCAACACCAAGTTATTTCATTAAAAGGATCAATTAGAGCAGCCTACCGAGAGAGAGCGACAACTGTCCTATCACTCAGAGAATTTAAAGTATTCCTGGAGAAAACACTGTCAACTACACAAGAGAGAACATTCCTCTGCTGGCAGCCAGCAAGTTATGTAAACTGTATGCAAAAACAAAGTCATCTATCTCCACCTACCTCTTCCATCTCAAAGGAGTCCTTCTGCTGCAGCATTAGATTCATTATGGACGGGTTTGCAAGGGGAGCGCAGGGGTCTCTGCCTGGCGACGCCGCGGGCAGCCTTTGTGTCGAGGCGCTGCTGTTGGATGTATTGGAACTGCTGCTCAGGCTTGGCGAGTCCACAAGACCAGATTCTTCACACTGTCCATCCTGGGCGCTTGCCAACCTGCTGCTTTGCACATCTGCTGGAGGCACAGTACCCTCTTGCTTATCAGTCCCAGCAGGAAGGTTTGCAGGTTTACATGTGTCCGCAGCATTTGACTGACTACTGGCTATCTCCTCCTTTACAGTAGCCAAAAAAGAGGGAGAGTCCTTCTTTTTAGAGTGTTTTGGTAACTTAGATTCATTTTTAACCTCATTTTCCTCGTTCCCTGGTTCAGCTGGACTTTTCCCTTTTTCAACAGGTGAAGGAGTTGAGCAGCCGCTACCATCAGCTTGCTGTGTGCCACACAGATTGAGCTTAGACAAGGTCTTCATTAACCGACTGGCTGTATTGCTGCGATTTAAAGGGGGAGGGCTAGATGCCTCTTTGCTGGAAGACACTGAATTCATACTACCAATTTTCTGCAAAGGAGTCCCAGAGACTTGCGAATACAAAGAAGAAAAAGCATTGGCCACAGTAGTAAGCACTTCAATCTGACGAAAACGACCTGCACAAGAACAAAACATAAGGCAGAGTTTATGAGGATGTTTGCTGTCATCACATCCCAGACCTGTTGATCCATCTCTACATGATGGTTTGAATTCTCAGAAACAGCTCTTCTTTCATATCTGAAGAGGGAATTTGCATCATAACCTCTGCCTGCCCCCACCCCCAAACCTCCTCCTACTTATATCAAGGGTCCCAAAGGTTGACTGAACACTGCCTAGTCCTGCAACAGGAGTGATACCACAGAGCATGAAAAAAATGGAAAAAACCTTTGCAAGAGTGTTTGGTAAATGCGCAAGGAGAACAGCAAGGAAAGCTTTCATACGGTAAAAAAAAGAAGACACAAGTACACAAGTGCAAGTTAATTTACAAAGTGCTAGGAAGAAAAGGGTTACTCGCATTGCTCTCTCCATCTACAACTACAAGAGGACATTTCAGCTATGCCCTCATTTCAGCAACGCTCATTACTGACATAACAAAGCTCCTGTCCAAGTCAATAGAAATACTGGCCCAGATTTCAACAACTACGGAAGTAGGTCGCTGCTGACAGATTTCAAAAATCCCACCCGGATACTGAAGAACACAAGAAAAAGATGGATATTGCTATTTGTTTCAGTGCTCTAACACTACAACAGAAGACAAGGAGCAAGAAGCAGGAACGATACAAACCAGAAGGCAATATATCTTACGGGATGCCTTTCATTTCCCTCCTCCACTATAAATACCTTCCCCTCACCCCAATGTGTACAACACTGATGGTCACCTCTTGCCACATTTAAGACGAAGCAAGAGTTTTATTATGGATTCTGGATGGAATTTGGCCTTTAGACTGCAAAGGGGTTTTGCCAGAACACTAGATATACACCTTCTTTTGAGGTGGTTTACATAGTTCAAAAACTTAAAAATAAACTTTCCTTCAAAAACATACTTACTTGTTAAAGCAAAATTTGGATTTTCCACTTCCATGCGCTGTATTTGGGCATTCAAAAACACTTTGATATCTATCCCTCTGGCAAATGATGATGAATTAAAAAATCTTGCTGGAATTTTTGAAGCAATATCTGGTTCATCTCTTCCAAATCCGAGGTTATAGAGCACTTCTTCAGGATCTTCCTCATAAAGCTCCAGTAATTCAGAAACACTAGACAAATGAAAAGATGTTTACTATCTACTTGTCTCTTTTTAAGACCCAGTCCCTTCTGTCCAACTGCTAATTCAGCCCAGTAGCCAGCTTGATCTATTGAACTTTTGACTCCTACAGCTCAGTCTGCTTCAGGAAATGTGGAGATCTCTGCATCTGAACTTTTGGTTCACATCACCAGAGACATCGGCCCAGACACATCTCAGATCTAATCCTGTAATTTATAAAGTCAGCCCTTATTCTGCAGAGCTCCGATTTTAAAATGTCATTAAAATTTCAGACACGTCTAACATTTGGGCCCACTTGTTAGTATTTACTGCAAACCACAACTAAAAACCAATAGCAGTTTTTCAAGCAACCAAATGAAAATTCCCTTCCTGGCTACTAAATGCAACAACGCACATAAATCAAGCCAAGTCCATTTAACTGAGGAACAGAAGAAGTAAGTTTTGCCAGCAAAACGCAGCCAAATTCCACTGAACTGTGCCATCACATTCAAAGCATAGTACTCTTTTACCTTGAAACAGTTGCACTGCTTTTTCCAGACCCGGTGGAGTTCATACTTCTCCCCTTCTGGCGGAACTGCAGCCTCCGCTCCTTCGCCAGCACACCATTGCTGTCAACACAAACGGAGAAGACCCCCGTGATAAACCCCTTTCGTTCGGGGACTCGATTCTCCGTCTCGAAGGAGAGCTAAGCCTCCGGCGCTGCTGAATTGCTCTTTTCCCCTTCAGTGTTATCTGGTTTATATTAGCCATGTCATTTATTGAAATACCATAACAAAAGTGAACCCTGGGATGCCTCAGTAAAAATGTACGTAGACGGTAAGAATTAAAAGGCAAATGCAAGCTGAACAAACAAATCCCTGATCTCCCCTTGCTGCCCCACCCTCCCCGATCCCACCCTCCTCCAGCAAGGAAGCCCGGCCTCGGCTGAGCTGCCCTGTGCTGCCTTTCCCTGCCCTTCCCCGCGCCACTGCCTCCTCCGGCAGGACCACCTCTCCGTGGCAGGACCACCTCTCCGTGCCTGAGGCACCCGGCTCCCCCTCACCCTTGGCTGCCAGCCGCGCAAGGCTGTGAGCCACCCCAGCAGTGGCCGGGGAAGCTGAAGAGGCTCCAGGCTGGAGGAAACGGAGCAAGACGAGCTCCAACCAAGACTGCCGACCAGTTTCTTTCCCAATCCCAAACTATTTCCTCCCTGCATCTGGAGAAGCCACCTCAGCCTTAGGTGCTACCTCCGCCTCGAACATACCGTTACTGACAATCTCTCTGGGGGACAAACCTTCCCAGGGTGAATTTTACTGTACAAATCCTAACACACACACACACACCAGAACAACCACCGAGAAACCAAAGAAGACAGAGGATTCACCTCAAAACGCATTTACGGGGCCCGGCTCAGGAGGAGTAGCGAGGATGCTGCCCGCACGGGCTGTGCTGGTATTTGCTGAAGGCTCAACAGGGGTTTTAGTCAAGCACATTTTATTTCGAAGCTCTCCCTATAAAGCAGGCTCTCTCAAAGTCTTTTTTTCCCACTCCCAAAGGATATCTGCTCCGAAAGGTAAAACTAATTTTTCCTTGAAATCTCTGAAATGGCAAGGGATCAGTGAGGCAAAGAAGGTAAACCATACTAAGTTACTTAGAAGATTTGGCATTTCTCCGTTTTCCTCCTGCTACCCCAAAATCTACATCAGGTCTGCTGGAAGAATAAAAATCTGCTTTTTTTTCTGCATTTCATAATGACCGTTTCTGTGCTATCTGGATCTTCTCTTTCCCTCTCACATAAGCTGGCGCGACCAGAAGAGCTTTAGCTCTGAGGTAGCCTCCACGACTTCCACTGCCCCCTCTCCCTCCTGCCCTCCAGTAGGAATATTTCTCTGAAGTAAACAACAAACAAAAGATGTTTACCATGTGTCCATTTGGGTATCACTCCGTAGATGATTAGCTGTAGAGAAACAAGAAGAAGTTACACACAGAGCTCTTCAGAATTACACTTCCCACAACTGGTATGAAGGAGCAGGCAGCGAGCACGTTTACCAATACTCCCACATAAGCCTCGTTCTTCTCTTCCCATATAAATGTGATTGTCAAGTGTTTCCAGTATACAGCCGATATAAAGACGCTCTGGTTTATTCAGGCTCTGTTTAATATAAAATCTCACATGGACACATGTTTACATACTCTCATTAATCATATTAACTTGAAATTTTACGTGTGGTAAGCTAGTAATTGTTATATAAACCATTTATTGCTTTGCAACTGAAGACGTGATTACCAGCTGCAGGGCTGTTCCCGGGTGGGAAGGGGAGGAGGAGAAGCGGGCACACGAGGCTTGCTCCAGTAGAGAAAGTAAAGAACATGAGAAAGGCAGCTGGCCCCCCGGCCAGGTACTGAGACTATATTCATTAGTAACTACAGCAGCACAGTCTGCTCTCGACGTGGGGCAGGGCCCCGGCTGCCCGCGCTGTGCAGTCCATGGGCACCAGCTGGGTGAAGCCTGCGGCACCGATGGGACCCGTGGCCGCACTCGGAGTCAAGAGGGCTCTGGAGAGAGGCTGGCCGCCGGGTACCAAGCACCTGGTCACCAGCCTGCGACAGGGAAGTCAGCACTTTCTGCAGCCAGATCAGCCCAGCTCCACACGGGAACATCCCAGGCAGCATTATTCTTTCAGAAAATCAACATCCTGTCAAGCCAGAGAGTTGAGCGCCAGCCTTAAATTATGAGTTCCCCAAAGAGGCGACTCAACATTAACAAACTTGCCCCAGGAGAGAGACAAGGAGCGTGCATATGCTATAGCAGCCCTCGGAATCAGCTACAAAAAGAGCAAAGTGATGTCAAACACGCTGCCAGGAAAACCCTGCATCTCGGCTCGCTGTGCCAGCGGGGTACAGTCAGCAACAGAGCAAACATGGAAACCTCACAACCTCTCTCTTCTTTTCAGAGGCATCAAGAAGAAACTTAAATGTATACAAAACGCAGATGCCACATCTTTTTTTTTATATTCTTGCCTATAATATGAAGGTAAGCCTATCTACATGGATTAGCTGGTGACTAGTGTGAGCAGCTAAACCATGGGTTTTAACAGCTCAGTAGGGGGCTGGGGTTACAGAACCCTGCCCGCTGCCCTCCGGACCATTCACACAGGGCTCTGGCTTGTATCTGGATTCAGGCAGCTACGGATGCACAAGGGCAGGCCATTCATACCAGCCTCAAAGGGGCTGTCTGTCTGGCAGGGGACGCAGCGCTGCTCCAAGCTGCTCTGTTGTCCCCTTGTTCTCGGATGGGAAACAAAGCCGTGCAGAAATACCCGCATCCTTAGCCATGAAAATCAGCCAGTGATTCTAGTGTTGGGACCTTTGTCATCTGAAAAAGAGGGAAACGACCTTCTGCCTAAATCATGCTAAAGGTTCATAAAAACCAGAAATCCTTGGGAAAGATAAGGGGAAAAATTGAAAAGAAAGAAATGACATGATGTTTTACTGACTCTCGTATTATTGGCCACATGCTCAGAGCTTGGATTATCGTTACAAAGAAACTTTTCCTATGAAATCTTTGTACTGCAGGCAATCTAACAAGCAGAAAAGACTGTCAGAAAGAAAGTTTAATCCTATTTAATCTATTGCAGTAAGGGACTCATTTACTGCTTCTCCATCATTATCAGATCAAGGTCATTATCAGATCAACTGTTTTCCTTAGAAGTCTTGAATCTTTAAAAATTAAAGATATTTCCTTCCTCCAGGCCCTGTCCCACTACTTTGACAACACTGGCAAGACTTCTGTGGAAAAAAGGGCTTTCTACTATACGAGTTCTGACACTTTGCAAAAGCTATAGTTCAAAAAAAACATTAAAAGCTAAAGGGGGGGAGTGGTTTTGCCTTTTTTTTTTCTTTACACTGAAAACAGATATTGTCTTATATCCCCTATCCTGCAGATAACCCCAGGACCCAGTTTGTGAGACTGTTTTTTGCTATTTTATTTCAGGATGCTGCTGTTAGAACAGGATCCACAGTGCTTTTGTTTGTTTATGGGCACCTCTAACCCATGATCAACAGAGAGGCTCAAAGTCTTTTTCTAGCAAAGAAGTCCACCGTGAACAGCCACATCTCCTTCCCCTTAAAAAAGGGAAGAGAAAGAAAAGGCAAGCAGCTAGCGACAGCAAAGTGTATATCGTGGCTGATTCAAATTACTTACTCAGCTTTTGTGCTTTTCATTTTTAAAAGCACTTAGCCCTTAATGTGTTTGCCTCTTGGCTGACAGAATTTCATTCCTTCTTTCAAAAGCCCGCACATGCCACTCCCAAGGGATTCAGTGGAAGCGGGGCATGCACGGCTGCCAAAAGTAACCCATGGACAAGAAGAGCAAGTAGGAGAAACCACTTTCTCACAGCCTCAGTGAGTGCTCCAGGCTGTGCTGCCACTGTGGGCATTAAAATGAGAAGGCAGAAACAAATTCAGGGCTGCCTCTGACCTTCGGGTTAGACCAGAATGTTTAACACCAGCAATAGTCTAATAAACTCAAAAAGCAAATCATCCTGCATTTTTCTATGTGCTTCATGCTGGTTTTCTAGCCAGCTTTATCAACTGCCTTTGACCGGAAGGGAAATGCTGTCTTTCAAAATAAAAATCAGATGACTGAGCATAATTTTTTTTTCTTTTGCTAGAAAAAAGAGTCATAATCCTGCCACACCCACCTTCGGCTCCCAGGGATAAGTCATCTTCAAAACTTCCTCCATTTCTCACCAGCATGCCTGAAAATGTACAGTTAGCAGTTCAACAACTAGAATACTGCAGTGTTTTCTTTCCAACAGCTTAACTAAAGATATTAGAAAGACACTGCAGTTGATACAACAGGATATAACCAGACTATATTTACAATCCCTGCATTACTAATACGCTAAAAACGCACTAAGAAGTGAGAAGTTACATTTCAGAACATAGAAAAATTATTTTGAAAGAGAACAACTACAACACTGCTTTAGTTTTGTGCTCGGAAACATTGCCGAGTCAACCTGCAAGTTAATTGCAAGTGGGAACCTGAAGGTACCACCCAGCACTTCTGTGCCTTCTGCTGCTACATCATCTACCCCCCAGACATCTTACCAGGGGGATCCAGAGCCTGGCTCCAGCTTAGGCATTCCCCTCTCTCTCCCTCTACCACATTAAGAGTTGAAGCGAAGACTCCAGGCACAGCAAGTAATTCCTCTGCACCCTGTCACTACCTGCACATTCTCGCTGTACTTTGAACTTTAGTATTCGGACCTGCTCAGATAGTAAAATTTCCAGGTGTGGCAACCAGAGTTATTAGAGGCAGAGACTGCCTAATGCTCGCCAGCTCGGAGAAGAAATTACAACCTCCCCATTCTGCACATTTTGGGGGGGGGGGGGGGGGGTTAGGGCTTACTAAACTCTCCAGAAATACTTATTCAGGATCTTTTCCCCCTTCTCCAGTTCTCAGGCACAACTGCTTCACAGTGAGAATAACAGCAGCGACGACTAGGCTGTGGTTTGTGCCGCTGCTAAAGAGCCGAGGTCTCAGGTGAAGGTCCACGAAAGCACAGTTCCCAGCAAAAGAGATTCCAGTAGGTAAAGCCTTTCCTTACCCTTCAACAGAGGATTGCTTTGCTCATCCAGAGAGGCTCCCAGAGGCGTTCTGAAACCACAGAAGAGATTAATACTACTTTAAAAACTTGCTGCTTCATGTCCTTCCTTCCAGCGTGTAACAAGCTTGTGATAGCAGCAGTTGTCCCTCCCTCCGCCCCCAGAAAGCACAAACATCTGAGGACTGGCAGTAACTTCCTAAACAATCCCCAGCCCTCTGAACAAATACGCCTTGTAGGGAAAAACAACAAAACAGGTTAATAATAACTGCAACGCTCAGACACCAGTCAGTGGCAAAGCTTTGGGGTCAGCAGCCATCTCTCGAGGAAAATCATGGGTTTCTCGGCAAAACACCCAGAAAAAATGATCGTCGGTTTTTGAATGAGCTAATTAAATCTCATTTATATGACACAAACTGTTGCCATTTTTCTACACATTTAAAACTTCTTGGAGAGAGGGCTGAAAAGCTGTATTTGGTGATCAGGAACAAGACAAAAATCTTGACAGCTATGTTAGCTGTCACTTGCCAGTTCTGCTACTTTATAGACTCTTTGCATTGGCTCTTATTTGGATGATCCCTCCTATTGCTGCTCCCTGAAGGGCAGGGGATTTGCTGAACCTCACGGTGCCCAAAAGGAGCAGCAGCAACCGCACAAATGACGGGTCCAGTCCCTCTCTGGGTTCACGCTCCGGTTGTTGACACTAGCTGGATGTTTCCACATCTTGTCTCCGAGACCCGCTTAACCAAAGGCCCGACACTATTAAGCAGCGCAGCATTAACTCTCAAAGCCCAAAACAAATTCAGAAATACGAAACTCATAAAGAAGGGGAAAGCAGATGATTTACGTGCCTATATTATGTACGTTTCATCTGGGTTTTTAATTAGACAAACACGTTAACCTGCCCAAAGACCTGAAAGTAAACAGTGCTCTGATACATTATTTGTTTTAGTGCCGGGGCCAAATTAAGCAAGGAAAGTTTGCATCTGCTTTCTAACAGGCCTTATACTTCACAACCTTATTTTTCTCCCCCCTCTGAAAAGAGTTCACTCTTTCCACGTGTGGCCCGCTGATAGGGAGCAAGCTCACTTCGATGCATTTTTTGCGAAGCGAAGCAAAGCCCCGCTGCGGTGAGACGCCAAGGCAAACAGCCAGAGCATCCAGGTGCACCAGCGTGTTTCAGGTGACCCGACAGACTCTGCTGAGGCTCAGATCTCCTGGGTTTCTGCATGTCTGTCCTGTCAGGGTTTGAAAAACTTAGGGCATATTGTCTAAACCTGTCACGCTACAACAAGCCTTCTGTTCTGAGGTAATAACTATGCCGGTTGTTTACTCTCTGGCTTTGATGGGTGCGCTCCCATCCTTCTCCCTCTCCTTCCCGGTAGCTACTTCCACAGCTCTGCCTTTTCGATGCAGAAACTTGCTGGCAGTGACTTTGACAGCCAAGGTCAGTGCTGCACGCACCGGCTGGCAGAAAACGGTACAAGCAACCACCGAAGCTGGCACTTCCTTTCAGAGATTAAGCCCCTCACCTCTACGGCATGTTAGCAGCTACCAGAAAAGCAGCCCTGTCAACCACCCATCTGCTGCCCTGCTTGCACTGCTGCACACAGGCACAGCTGCCTCTGAAAAACTTGCGTTTAAGAACTAGACACAATACGAGTTGAAATAAGGGAGAAGTATCCACACAAAAATCCTCTTGGACAACAGCACAGACAGCTCTGCCTTTCTGTGCCAGGCTGTTTTTCACCAGCAAGGCCCACGAGCCAGCTTGGCTGGCGCTGCCTCAGAGCAGCTCTGCGCTCTCGGGAAGCTTAGGGCTGGGGGACCTTTCCACTCGCTGGGCCCTCAGGACGACGTCTCCCTGCCAGAGGTGCATCACAGCAGGTCCCCAGCACGTCCCGGCAGCCTCCACACGGCCGCTGGCGAGGAGCAGCGCGGGGAGGCCAACAGCAAGCGGAGGGCAGCCAGAGCAAAGAGCAAGTAAGCAGGCGCGTGCCTGGATCAAGGGATCCTATGGTTTTCCATTTGCATTCACTCAGTTATTATTGTGTTTTAACATATATGGCAATAACTTATCTCAATATCGGTCTGCAAAAGAACTGAATGAACTCTGATGCCCACACTGCCACGGGACATGGGTACTGAGCAGGTAAGAGGACCGTATGCAGCCTCAAGGCTTCCTCTCATTCCAGAGGCTGGTTTGCTCAGCTACCAGTTGTGGTAGGGTGGTCTTCAGGAATGGGACAAGGGTTTTGCACTGTGCTGTGAAATTGTTTAAAACTCAGTTTTTAAAGCCTTAACTGGGCAGGAGCCATGTTTATTTTAAAACTTGAAGCAAAAAAAATCTCTTCTTTCTGAGGCATTTCAAGAACTCGCTTCCTGCATATCTACAGGAGATGGCTCCTAAATACCTCCCGCATCCCCTGTATTACTGGCAGAGTTTAAATATACTCAATCAAAATAATACACGTCACCATAGAGTTGACAAAAATGTCTTCTTTTCTACCAGTATAACACAAACACTTGTGTTTCCTGTCTTAGCTTTACAAGAGTTAAAACTAAAAACCTTTGTAGGCTTTCTTATTACTTCAAAATGCCTTTTCAAAGTACCAGGGAGAGAGCAAAGGATATCCTTGTCAAAGGCATGCGATTCCCAAAACATGAATGAACCAGAAACTTTCGGTAACTTCTGACATTTCTTAAGCCTCCATACTTCTTATCACAGTGTGATACATACGTGCTTTTTTTTTGGCTTTAGTGTTGATTGTTTGGGGTTTTTTTTAAACAAAAAACATGTGTCTACCAAGTTAAATAGCATGGGATATTAGGAACCCTCCTCTCTCCTCCAAAGCAGATGTGAAACAGAGATGCCAAGTAATAAGAGCCCCAAACCGCTAACGTGAATATCAAGGGACAGCTAGTAATTCTTTTTATCTATATTATAACACTATCGATGCTTTTGGAAACAAACAAAGGAGATCTTATAAGCAGATCTATTTATGCAGTGGGTTCATATTAAGTTTTTTTGTACTGCTGCCAACTCAAACCAGAAAATGAGATTTTGAAAGTGCCAATTTTCTGCTGATGTACATTTCACAAAAGCTTATAGAAACTGAGACAAAATGGGGAGGATTGCTTTTAGAAAATACGTAACAGAGAAAATGCTTTATTTTAGTAACTGAATGTTCACTTGTAGTAACGGTTATATTTTTGCAACAGAGCTAACTTGTAAGAATGAGGTTGTGCAATGGACCAGAAACAGAATCTCAGTCTGCATATGTTGCCCACACTTTGTAGCAATCAAAGCTCCATAGCAAAAACAATGTTATTAAACAAATAAGAATTTTGAGGGACAACAATTGTAAATTTCACAACAACTGTTGGTTTTAAGTATTCTTTTTTAAACAACGTGCTGTAGTATCTGTAGGGCTAGTCTGTCATCTGTTACGCTGCCCTCTTTTCCTATCTACTTTCTTATGAAGAGACAATCAGTTCAGGGTTTCTATACATAGTCACGTTACAACAGTGCAAGTTGACTTATCATGTTACTGCACATGCTAGCTACTGCTCGCATGTATATTAGATATAAAAAAAATGAAACCATTCTGCAGTTTTAACACACAAGGTACTGCGCACTACTGCAGGCAGCTGGGATCGCACCTCCCAGCTATGCATGCACTCTGCACGTTACAGAGTCAGAACACTTTGGTTTAAGAGATCTTTAAAAAAAATGCAAATTTTATCCTTCTGCGGAGAACACAAGATTCTTCTGAAAAGATTTACAACAGTAAATAGCTATACTTTAAAATACTTCTGTGGAAGGCCCACAATGGGTTTCACAAACATGCATTAACTAAATTTGCATCTCCATATTAGCAAAAGGGTAAACTCGTACTGTTTTTCCTTATGTGTAAAATATGGAAATAGAGTGTAAAATAAGATTCCCATAATTTGGGAATCAACTGCCAGAGATGCAAACACATTCCACAGAAGCATTTGGTGCCAGTTTTAACAACAGATAGTTACCAGAGCACAGGAATAAAACTGCAAGCTTTGCGTTATTACTCAAGATTTGTGAGCATCTATTAGATGTTCACATTGTCAGTTTGCAGTTTTGTGCTATTCCTTCAAATCTGTACAGAAATGGCAAGGATCACAGGCCAGGGAAGGTTCTAGACAGAAATCCTGCAGATAAGGAGAGAAGTGGCACTGCAGCATTAGTAAGAATTTCTCCCTCAGGTGCCTCTTCCCCTTCCACTCCTCCATTTTTTGCCATCCCTGCTCAAAAAATACTTCTAATAAAGCACTGAATTCATAACACTTATTTTTAAGGATATACTTTGCTAGACCAACAGGACACCAGATTTCAGGTAAAGTCAGAAAAATCTTCTCCCACTCTGGCATTCTGGAAGAAAGGCCTGTCAGGTCTGAACATCGTTATTTTAGGGATACAGTATGATTTCAAGTCTCTAGCTGCCAACACCCCCTCCAAGGCACAGCCTGTAGATATCCAAAGCAAACTATACCGAGGACCCCGTAGCTATAAAGCAATCCACACTTCAGTTATGGGAGTAAGCTCAGCTCAAAAGATCGCAAAGGCACAGCTAATCTCAGACGTACATTTTCATCTTAACGTAGCTGCTCTCAAAAGGAGAAGGAAACCAGAAGTATCAAGTAGGGGAGGTCTTGAAATGTCATTGTTAACCACTGGAAAGCTAATTGTTAGCTTCTCCCCATCCGCTCTGGCTCCAAGGGCTGCTAGGATTGAATGGAGAAAAAGATGGGACAAAACCAGCTGCTACTGGATGTAGCATTTACACTTTTATGTGACTGAGAATGAAGAAAAAGTAATGCCGCCAGCCTGTTCCAAACACCGAGGAAGTATTTTGTAATAGTAACAGAACCATGGAATATATATACCACGTTGCAAGTTAAGGATGTCAGTCCGTATGGCAGACATGGGGAGAGACTTGGATAAATCAAGTTAGTCTAAATTGTGCCATCGCTATTTAAGACCCCTAAGCACAGAGGCCATTGCCGTGTGAGCTCTGTTTCTTTAAATCTGCAGCAAAAACCAGGCAAGGCAACAGGAGGCTTTAAACTGGAGCCCCTCAGTGAGAAACGGAGCAGCTGCCAAAATATTGCTGCCTTCCTTACCCTAAACTGAGTTCCTCCCCAGTGGCTGAAAGTCTTCAGCCTCATTACATGAGACACCAAGGAGAGAAAAGGTGCCAAAAGCCAGCTCTTCTCTAGCTACAGGTACATACACTGCTGCTCCCCTCGTAACCCCGACTGGAGGTGTAGCCCGTAGAAGCCCGAAGGGTACTTGTACTCCGGGAAGGGCCCCGGCAGCGCCGGTGACCAGCACCGCCCCAGAGCGCAGCGATGCCCAACGCCAGCCCACGGGAGAGGACGCCGCCGAGATTTCCTCCCCTCCGCCACCTGCGAACTGCCGGGCCCGCCACCCCGCGTGGGCCACCGTGGGGCCGCGGGCTCCAGCCCCGCAGCCGCAGCGACCCGCCGGCGGCCGCCGCGGCCGGAGCGGGACGGCAGGGGCAGCTCGGCGGGAGCACCCACCTGCAGTCCTTCAGCCATATCGCGATCTTCTCGTTGGGAACGCTGTGGCCTTTGGGGCAGAGCGAGAGAAAAACTGACCGTCAGTCACGGCCCGTCCGTCAGGGGCGGCCCATCGCGGCCCTCCGAGGCCGGCCCCGCTGCGGCCCGCGGGGGTCCCGGGGGTCCCAGGGGCCCGCGGGCTGCGGCCCCGGCACTGACCTGCTTCTGCGGCCAGCGGCAGCTCTCCGCCGGCGAGATCCTCCTCCTCCTCCTCTTCCTCCTCTTCTTCCTCCTCCTCCTCCTCCTCCTCCTCGCCGCGGGCCAGCGCCGCTGCCGCTGCCGAGAAATCCTCCGCTTCCGACGCCTGCCAGGAGTCCCGGCTCTTGGCCCAGGCCTTCCTCTTCTGGGTCGCCCCTTGCCACTCCTCCGCCGCCGCGGGCTCCTCCATCGGGGCTGCGGCGCCGGCGGGGGCTTCACGCCGGGAGGCGAGTGCCGGAGAGAGCCAGCCTGCCGGGGGAAGGGAAGGGAAGGAAGGGAAGCGAAGGGAAGGGGAGCCGTGCCGCCCGTCCAGGGGCCGCGGCCGGGGACGGGCCGCCGGGGGGCGCGGGACCGCCGTCCGCGCAGCCCCGCGGGAGCGCCGCCGCCCCGCCCCGCGCTCACACCCCCCCACCCCACCCCACCCCACCCCACCCCACCCGCGATCACACCCCGGCCCGCCCCCAGACCCACTCACCGCCGCCCCGCGGCTTCCCCCGGCCGGCCGCTCCCGGCCCCGCAGGTGCCGGCCCCGCCGCCGGCAGCGCCCCCCCCCGGGCCCGCCCGGCTCCCGCCGCCAGCCCGGGACGGCAGCGGGAGGGCAGGGGGCTGGGCTAGGGTCGGCCCGGCCCGGTGCCGCTGCCCGCGGGTACTCACATATCGCGCCGCGGGGAGGCGGCGGAGGCTGCGCCCGCCCGGGCTGCGGACGGCGGCGGCGGCTGTGACTTCCTCATACCGCTGCGGGGAGAAAACTCGGCGGCCACGTGATGGCAGCGGGGCCGGCGGCAGCTCGCCTCCTGCCGGGGCCGCCGCGCCGCCCCGCGCCGCCCGGGCCGGCCCGCGGCCGCGGCGAAGCCGCCTCGGGGCAGGGGTGCGGGGGTCGGGGGTTCGGGCCGGGCGGCGCTGGGGCAGCGCGGCCGGGGAGGCGGCGGGAGGGCTGCGGTCCCCAGGGAGGGCACCCTGCCCCGCCCGCGCTGGCGTGAAGGCTGGGCCTGGCCGGGCTCAGCGGCGCGCCTCGGCCTGGGCCGGGCCGGCCCGCCGCGGGCATGCGAGGGATGTTTCCAAACCAAAACACACGCAGAGCAGGCAGAAGAGTATTCGTGACGCTTTTTCTTCGGGGAACGGGAGCGCTGGGAAGAGGGAAGGCACGAGAAGACAAGTAGCTTGGCTGGGCGCGCACCACTTTCTGTCTCGTTTTCAGGGGTGCGAAATCAGGTTAGCCTCTGCTCGGCCACGGGCAGACGTCTGCAGGGACACCGCAGTACCAAGCAGCGTCTCTTAACGTCTCAGGTGCACTTGAAGCCTTTATCTTCTGTTTCACGGTGTACTCAAGCGACCAGAATAAACTGAAAACCCAGCAAAAGATGAGTCCCCGTGTCTGGGAAGGACGTGTAGTACAAAAGGCCGCTTTGACTGTCAGGGACGGAGAGCTGTTTCTCAACCGCTCTCTCCTGCTTGCTCGCTGAGATGCCGGCCGAGGTCTCTGCAGCGAGCGCCCTGCACCGGGCAGCCTGCCTTGGCTGCCCCTGACCTGCCGGTGGCCGTGGCTGGGCCAGCCCCTGCGGGCGTACCAGGCCAGTCCGTGCCTGCCCTGGGGAGCGGGAGCCCACGGCTTCCCCGCGCAGGTTCGGCCTGCCGCCTCGACTGAACCCTGCGTGCCGGGCAAGCTCGCCCCCAGCCATGGCGCCTGGGAGAAATAAGCTTTTTAAAAAGGTCTTTTACAGCATCTTCAGGAAAAGGTGCTGAATTACTAAGCACAAACAGCAAAAAGGACCAGAGTCCTCTGGCGGTTTAGCTGGCATTGGCAGGCAGGCACACGAGATGGATACTTTTTGTTTAAAGGCAAATCTGCCTATGGAAGTACCAGGTTAATGGTGCTCAGTAAACATCCTTTCATTTTCCAGCTTTCTAGTTCAAACCTATCAAGGAACTTCCGTTGCACTTTTCCCCTACAAAAAAAATTTGACCTGATGAGAGCAACGCATTTCTTCTTTTTCCTAACCCCTCCAACCCATCCCCTACTTTACATATGTATAGCCTTCCTAAGATTAATTTCTCCTCATCACGAGCCATTTTCCTAAACACACTCTAGTTTTCTGAATGCATTGTGTTGAGATTAAAACAGAAGAACAGTAGCACAAAGAAAGTGTATTTGTATTTAATTTGCCCCCGAAAGTGTTCGTTGCCATAGGTGTTTCAGGATTGTATTTTTAAATGTTGGTATTTTGGAAAAAAAAGAACAAACTACACTTGAACCCTCTTGTTGATCATCAAAATGATCAGCATTTTCTCAGCATGGCATGTTTCACACGCTACATGTTTTTGCATAAGGTACTACGGAGCGTGTGCTGAGCCACGGGTGTCCCGAGGGGTGAGTCAGAGGGTCGGCACGTGTCCCGCACCCTCCGCCACGGCGTGCTGGGGCTTGGCCTCCAGCTGGAGTTCCTCGCAGGTGTATTTACAGGACTGGAATCTTAAAATCTGATTTTTCTGGGTTTGTTGGCGAGAACCTAGCACAGCATTACTTCGACACAATGGCCGATATTTCTATTTCGTGAGTATACATAAATAGATGTATCTATTAAAAATGACTCTGAGGTTAAGCTGTCTGGGTGAGAGCTGTTGGAGAGGCCTGGAGGCGGGAGGGTGGACAGGGAGAAGTTTAACCCCTGCTATTGTTTTGCTGCCTCGGAGGGAACACAATAGCTTCTGGGAAGTAACAGTTTCGCTGGCACGGCTAAGGGTGAACAGTTGCAAGCTAAAAGCAGCTACTGTCTGCCGTGCCAATACATCCTTAAGGAGTTCTTAATCCACAAATTACTGACATTATTGTCTATAATTGCTTGTCTGTTGTGACAACACTTACTCAGAGAATGTTTGAAATGTAAACAGCAGCCAGTAGCTTTCTGCAATGAAGTCCTGCCACGTACAGCGCTGGACTCTCACTTGCACCTTCATACCATCACAGCAGGTTCCCTTTGACTCTATATGAGTAAAGATTGCATACTCAGTTCCTATATTAAGTAGAACTTTTTTCTAAGGAAAACATCTGGCTTGTTACTTCTTTTAATACTTGTAACCAAAAGGTGGTTTTGTTCTGTAATAAAAGCTTCTCTTGCTTCAGAATGTAATTTGTTAGTTGTACTTCAAAGAAATAAATCCTGTCAAGTCATCTCGTTATTTAAATCAGACCAACTTCTTTTTTCCCAAATTATTTCTGAAACTATTCAAATAAAAAATGCATAGACAGTAACTAGATAAGGGAGAAATTGTGATTTACACTACCTTATAAATGTCTAAAGGACGATTTATAACCACAGCACCATTAACAGTACTACTAGGCATCGCAGTAAAAAACACACACACATTTTAAGAATAATAATAAAAGAACTCTCACGTTTGTCATCTGGGGGTTGGCCTTGAATATATAAATGTGCATATAAATACACGCACACAGATACAATTTAGCCCAAGGAATGCCACTAAGTCTCTGTCTTTTGTTCTTGAAAGAGCAAAAACCTTTGAAGAGGACTTAATTCAAATTTTGCCTGCAGAGGATTCTTTCAGATACAGAATGGTCTAAAAAAATACATTCCTACATAATTCAAAAAGACATAAATGAGGTGTTTCCACCAGTTCCCTTGGGGACTTCTTCCCATGTCTGAGTGCATTGTGAGTAGAGCTTTCCTGCTATACTAGGGCTAGGCTTCCCCGTGCTTTTGAGCAGATCGTTTCCTGCTAGATCTGTACATCAAGAGATCCTTCGCTGTTCAGGAAGGATTACACAATTTATCTATATCCCTCCATATTGCATGGAGGGATAGGGATAAGCCTCTGGAAACCAAAGAAATATCTACAGGCTACGTAGCTGGGCCCTTGGTGGCACGGTCAGAGCCTGCGCTTCTTCCTCTGCTGCCTCCCCAGCAACTACAGACATCCAGTGCCGGAGGAGGATGGGAGCAAACGGGATCAAGAGGTGCTGGTGAGGTCTGGACTGGCCAGATTTGGAAGCTGTTTCCTCTGTTTTCCAGCTCAGCAGAGGGCTAAGCCCGCCCCGCCAGGACAACCATCCGCAGCAGGACGACGTGCTGTCAATCAGTCCCCAAAGCCCCATTGCACAGATCTCGCCATGGAGAGGACACTATGACCGCGTGAGTGGATGACACATACAGAAGCTTCTAGACAGGGTAATTAGGAATAGGCTTACACCCCAAAATAAAAAAAAAAACCACAAACAAAAAATCAAGCAAAACTCTCTATGTGCCTAGTGCCTTCTTTTGACAGAAGGAATGGGAGCAATTTTAAAGGCCGTAGCATTTAGAGAAGTGGTGCAATAGACAAAAGCCTCTGTTGGACTTTCACATGGCAGTGAGAACCAGTTCTTGACAAGGGGAGAAACTGCATGCTGCTGCCTACCGTAGGTCTGATCCTGGGACAGGCAGCTCCAAGTCAGCGACATTTCATGACCACAATTGGATTTCCAAGTTGTTGGCTTTTTCCAGACAGAAGAGAGAAGGAGCTAACAAATAGCTCACCTTAGCAAGCATTTAACAAAAACTAGTCCTACATAGTAACAAAGCTATGACAAATACTGTGCAGTTATTTGCTTTGGCAGGGTCTGTGTTTAAGAGCAGGAGAATGCGTGAGGAAACACACAACCCAGTGTCATGTACATCTTTAAAGTTTCCACAGCTCCGTTTTAGTAAATGCACTTTGTTAAATTAAGCTATTTCTTTCTGAGCCAAGATTATTAAAAAAACTGAAAGTCTACTGAGGCCTCTGTTATAAATGAAAAAGACAACCTGCCCAGACATGGGTAGTATCTATTCCACGTCAAAGGGAAAGGGCCTGCCGCTGCCTTTTGCAGTATTTTAGTTTGGATTGCCCGCTGCAGGGATGGGTGGTTTGGTTTCCCAACTTCTCCATAACACATCCTGCATCTGTAAACGACAGCAAAAGGCTGGAGGTCAGTCTTTGCAGAGCTCCTCCGAGGTGATGGTGGTTGGGAAGGTGCTGCTGGCTCTTCTTCAGGTCGCACTGGCAACTTCCCGGCTTCTCCAAGTGCATCTCACCTCCCTGGTCCTTCTGTTCTGGCGATGGCAGGGGACCGACCAGCATCTCTTTCTCCCACAGAGCATTTGTAGGCTTCGTCTCTGTGTCAGCGGAAATGCCTCATTTTTTTGGGAGGGGGTGAGGGTCTTGTAGGCCGTTATCTATTTATTGTTTTAGGCCTTTTGAGAGCCTTGTCTCTCAGTGCTGACGCTGACCATGCCAAGAATATCTGCCATTTTAGACCCTGAAGATTTTCTTAACATACTTAAAGGAAACATCACTTGTTTCGTATCATTTCGGCTTGCAGGAACCAAACTGAGTAGCTGGAATACTCTATTGCTAAGGCAGAACAGAATGTCTCCTTGCATCCTATGAAATACATATGCCGTAAGATAATAAATAATAAAAATGATGCCACGAAACAATAATATTATGCATTTCATATTTTTTCTAAATTTTCATTTTTAAAATTACATATTTGAAATGAAATGTTGCAAGTCAAAGGTAATAACATCTGGAGTGTCATTCAAGTATCTTTCTCTGTAAAGAAGAAAATCATATACTTGATTTGGAACCATCACTGTTACCAGACAGATGTTCTCTCTCAAATATATGGAGTAGAAAGGATGGAAAATAACCTGGCAGTTTTACTCCAATAAATTAAAATGTTAGGACAGCCTCTATGGCTTTGCCAGTCATTTTGTTTATACATGAATGATATGCATGATGTTTCTATAAGGTGAGAAACACATGCATTAAAGTTAATGCAAAACTACATCTCTTTAGGCTCTTTTCAAACCAAATGTTGTCTGTTTTATAAAGTGACTTGTATTTCTGGGACCTCTTGCAGCAGGAGGAAGGAGGAAAAAAACCCACTTCCGTCAGGGCGTTTACAAGAGCTATAGCATAGCAAGGGGAAGTTTCTAAAGGAAGAGCCGGATATCTGTACTGAGGTGGATTACAGCTGCACCACCAAATCAGATAGAGGGAACTGAGGCCAAGTATACATAAATGTACGAAAAAAAACACCATGGAGAAGAGGAGAGAGTAAAAGTGGCTTTAAATCTTCCAAGATGTAAAGGCACTTCATGTCAGTGAATTGTGTCAGTGGGTGGCTGTAATTTTTGAAGACATTAATATCCTTGCCAAGAGAGCAGGCTAAGGAAATAAATCCACAGATGCAGGAAATTAAGGTTGTGGTTCATTTTAATTTTAAAGCTGATTCTGTGAATTTCCTCATTCAATGCTGTCTTTCTTTAACTCTAGCGACTGTGTTCATTCCCTTTCTGAACACCACCCTTATGAGACTATGGCGTTGGGACTGTGTCCGTTTATGCATCTGTATCCTATACTACCCTATACTACAGGATACTGTGCTCTACTTTTACAGTTGAAGAACTTTAAGACAGTAATTTCATTTCTAAATACTGTTCCTCCTCATAAGTTTTAAATGTTGTGTGTTCCAAATGGCTGATAAAGGAACTACCCATGAAAAATAGGAGAGAGAGATATTTACCTGCACTTAAAAGATCTTTCTTTACCTTATTCTTCACATTCAAAAGCACTCTGCTAATATTTTGAGTCCTATTTCTGCCCTCACTGGGATCGCTGATAAAGCTGTGCATATTTAGAACAATTAAGCTTTTTAACGTGCATTGAGGTATGGAGTAGCTGTCACATTGTCCACTGTCAAACAGTGATCTGCAGGAAGACAAACAAGGGAACCCAGCACATCCAGGTCTGACCAACGTACCATGCATTTCCTTCCAAATCCATTTAGAAAACTCACTGGATGGATTTTTTGCAATGAATCAGTGAAATAAAGTTTTATCAGCTCCAGAATGAAGGCAGTCAAGTGTCCTATGGATTTAGGTTTTGTGGTTGGATATTTTTGCTCCCACTAAGCCTTCCATCATTGGAGCATTTGTAATGTGTCTCTCTTTCATATATTGCCTATTGTCCGATAATGAGCAATTTCATGGTACAGCCTTTGCCACTCAGCTGTCCAACTATCTGTTTCATGAAACGTACTTACATGAAAACTTACATGAAACATACATTTCATGAAAACCGAACATCATCGAGTCCTCTTCCCTCCCTAGAATTGGGCTGAAATTGGCCAGTGAGTTCAGAAATGATGACAAGAGGAGACGAAAATAATCTATATAATCTCATTTTCTTAGGAAATTGAGATTTAAAATAAACCAACATGAAATATGAGCTTGAGAATCATTCCTTATCGCCAAGTCCACACAAAGGCTGTGTATGAGCAAGCCCAGAGGACACGTGCCTCGTTTGTCGTCTGGAACTGAACAGCTCAGCGTGCGTGACCAGCTAGTTACAAAAATGTGCTGTCAGATGTTTACCTAATGTGCCAATTCACCTGTGGGCTTGACTTAGCTCTAAAATGAATGCATTTCCTTTCCTTGGGAAGTACAAGAAATTCCAGAGTGATAATACTCTTGACTTTAAGGCGTTGACCAAGTTATCCTATAGCTGTGACCAGTGGTAGGACAAAAAACATTGGGAGAAAATTCTAAACGGAAAACAGGAAGAGTTCCCAAGCAAAACCACAGCTAAGATGGGCTAGACGGTCTTGGCGTGTTCACATTATTTGCTATAAATCTCATTCGCTCAGTACTGAGACATCAGTTCAAACAATGCAGCTCAGAATGGCATCGGTATCAGCCCGATCCTTGGCAGCAGGAGCATGGGAGGTGGGTGGGTGGGTGGGAGGGAGGGAGAGCCCGCACGGAGGGAGGGGATCCAGGCGTTACAGCTCGTTTGAGCTAACACTTGGCCAACAGCAGGCTGTCAATTAAAGAATATTGCAGCAGGAAAAGGAAGAAAAATTTATCTATGTTTAAAAAGTCAGTTTATAATCCCATTAAAACGAAGCTGGAATAAAAGGAAGAAAATAAAGAGTTTTTCTTCCAGTATACATAAAGTAACTACTTCTGGACTTAGGGGTAGTCAAAGAATTGTGTAAAGGCCAGACTTCCTGCGTGAAGCTGCTTAAAGACAAAAAGGCATATTTTGTTTCATGAGCTCTTCCACACTGATCAATAAATTCTAAAGAAAGATTTATTTACACAGTTCAATAACTCCTTGATGACTCACTATGCTATTTCAACCCTTTTCCGTAGACGTTTAACGGTCAGATGGTATCATGCTAAAGCAGATTTTCCAGTCTAACAACTCCATCTTGTCGTATATATTTTTAAATGTTTATAAATGGATACTCCAGTGTTCGGAGTACAGGATATTTCTCTAGCTGACTGGTCAGAAGCTGGTCTGATCCAGTAGCAACCAACAGCCATTCCTGGCCTGCAATTCTTTGGTGACTTACGTGAATTCTTTTGATGTGGTCAACAGAAGTAGCTCCCACTGGGCAGAAGGCCAAATTGCAAAAGCGTCACATTTTGTACTAATCGGGTACCTCTGGTGTCTACGGTCTAGGCTGGCAAAACCTTTGTGCACAGAAGTCTCATTAACTTTAAACTTAGCTCCTTAAAGAGCGTAGCAAGGCTGGTAGTGGTAAACATGACGCCAAAACTAAATGGGGACAGAACCTGAGCTGCTCAGAGAAATTATTCCATTACATGGAAGTTCAAGCCTTCTGGTGCTAAATTCTCAGAGGGTTTTATCTGCTCAGCCCCCTTTTGGTGCTAAATTAATACTGCCTTTGGGAATATTAATTAATTCCAACTCACGTGGTTCCAAGCCCTGAACTCTGCCAGCGATTTTTCCCATCCATTTAAGAGATTAAAATATTAACTGGAAGACCAAGTGAAGTGTCCAAAGAAATAAACTCATCTCTTTAAAATTAGCTGTCAACCAGAGGAAAACTTCCCTTCTTTGCTGCACACCGGGAAGAGTCAAAGTCTGCATGTTCCCTACGAGGCTGGTTAAGCCCCCAGAGCTCGCTCTTTCCGCAGTTCCTATTTCCCACTTCCCTGCACTTAGCCAGCTCTCTCATACCTACCCGAGTACCTGTGCCTCTCGCCAAGTACACAGTCACTTAGTACGGGAATGGTTTGATTATCACAGCTAGAAAATTGAGGGCAGTAGATATGGAAGGGTGAGAAAAAACTGCCCTGCTAAAGATAAGGACTCTGCCTTTTGTGTAAATAAGTTAGGAGTTAGTTTGATTAGGGGAGATGCTACAGAACACACCACCTAAAGGATAAGAACATGACATACTTTTACCAAGGCTTCTGTTGTTGATGGGAAGGGATGGGTCAGTGCGCCTTGAGTCATGGCTTCCTGACAACAGCAGGAATTCAGCTTTCAAACACTGCTCATATATCTGTTAGGCTTTACTAGCATTGCAAAACCTGAATTATGTTAAAAAAATATTATTAATGTTAAAACTATTTTGACCCTTCTGTAGAATAGCACAGTCTATTTCAGTTGGAAGGGACCTACAATGATCATCGAGTCCAACTGCCTGACCACTTCAGGGCTGACCAAGTTAAACCATGGTGTTAAGGGCATTGTCCAAATGCTTCTTAAACACTGACAGGCTTGGGGCATTGACTAGCTCTCTAGGAAGCCTGTTCCAGTGTTTGACCACCCTCTCGGTAAAGAAATGCTTCCTAACATCCAGTCTAAACCTCCCCTGGCTCAGCTTTGAACCATTCCCATGCGTCCTATCACTGGATACCAGGGAGAAGAGATCAGCACCTCCCTCTCCACTTCCCCTCCTCAGGAAGCTGTAGAGAGCGACAAGGTTGCCCCTCAGCCTCCTTTTCTTCAAACTAAACAAGCCTAAAGTCCTTAACCACTCCTCACAGGGCATGCCTTCCAGCCCTTTCACCAGCTTTGTTGCCCTTCTCTGGATGCATTCAAGGACCTTAACATCCTTCTTAAATTGTGGGGCCCAGAACTGTGCACAGTACTCGAGGTGAGGCCGCACCAACGCTGAATACAGTGGGATAATCACCTCATTTGACCGGCTGGTTATGTTGCACCCCCGGTTTGATGCACCCCAGGGTGCGGTTTGCCCTCTGGGCTGCCAGGGCACACTGCTGACTCACGCTGAGCCTGCTGTCAACCAGCACCCCCAGATCCCTTTCTGCACGGCTGCTCTCCAGCCACTCCTCTCCCAGTTTATACTTGTGCCCAGTGTTACTCCATCCTAGGTGCAGAATCCGGCATTTCAACTTGTTAAATTTCATCCCATTAATCATAGCCCAATGCTCCAATCTATCTAGATGCCTCCGCAAGGCCTCTTGTCCCTCAAGAGAGTCAACAGCACCTCCCAGTTTGGTATCATCAGCAAACTTGCTAATGGTGCATTCAACTCCTGCATCCAGATCATTAATAAATATATTGAACAGAACTGGCCCTAGAATTGAGCCCTGAGGAACTCCGCTGGTGACCGGTCACCGGCCAGACGTAGCCCCATTCACTACAGCGCTTTGAGCACTGCCATTCAGCATGAATGGAGGCAGTTGTTTTGTACCTAGAAACACGCCATTTGTGGTCCTCCCTTCCTCCGTCCCATACTCTGGTGGCTGTAGGGACCAGAGGTGTTGCACATTAATCTCTAACATGTATTGAGTGCCACTGCTGTCATGCTGACAGCTGTCAATCCTGTGAGCTCACCTGTGCCCATCCTGCCATGTGCACGCCCCTTTCAGAGCTTTTGACTGGCTCAAAGCTTGAGAAGGGCTGTGCATCCTCCCACCTTCCTACAGAAAATGGTGCTCTTCTCCCCTCCAAACACACTGGGGCACAGCAAAGCGGCCTGTGCAACCAGCGCAGGTCCGGGTGTGCCCTGAAGGGAGTGCAGGAGGCTGCGCTGGGGTGTGAGGCGGGTCTTCTGCCCTAGACGGGGAAGGAGGCGGCTCGGAGCCCACCACGGCACTCTGCACTGCAGCCTCCATGAAGGGCTGAAGTTTCCAAAGGATAGGAACTGCCCCCAAAGTGGCCAGAGGGAGGTAAGAAAAGCTGATAAGGGATGAGGGAGAACCCCTTCCTCTACCTACCATCCTCTGAAGCCCCCTGACACCATCCAGATGGTTTGGCAATAACGTGGTACTAAGTAACACTGTGATAACTTTTTTGGTAGCAATATTGAGAAACATTCAAATGGTGTTGCCTGTCTCTGAAATATACCTAACGCAATCAGAGAAGCGGAGAAATGTCAGAGTGGCCTGACCTTTGCAGCCACATCAGTACCCTTTTAGAGAATAGCGTGTAAAGATCTGGACATTTTTCCCCTCGGTCGTTAGAGAAAGCATGTTAACAGTGCACTGCCACAGCCAACATCACACGTTAAAATGGAGTTCTCCAGAACAATAGCTTGGGATCTCTTGGATCCAGAACCTTTAGTTTCACAAGATGGATTTGATCAAAATGCTAGGCTTACCATGCAGGAAAAATGATCATTTTAATAACCATTACTGGGCATCTCAAAATCTACCCTTCACAGAAAACAATGGCATCTCTACCGAGAGCGAGCTCCAGCACCTCGATCTCACTGCCGGCTTTATCGCCCATCCTTTCTGATGTTTTTTCAGTGGATGCGTACACTCACGCACACAGGAGACGATCACACAGAAAGTCTTATCTGTGAAATGTAGAGGTGATTAACCTCATGAAGCCAGCAGAGCACCACAGGAAACGTGCCTCCTTGCTGAAAGGTGGTCTTGCTTCTATGCAGACAAAGCATGAAGGAAGAAGGACTGTCCCAGTATTTTCAGTTATGGCATTCTTTGTTTTAATGATTACATGTGAAGGAATAATTATGCTGGCACTACTGAGCACACCATAGGCTAGAAGCTTTTTATTTGCCAGTTATTGTTTGTATTATAAACGCTAAAGCGAAATGACGCAAGTGCCCTTTTCGTTGTCATATTGTTTGCTTTAGCTTTTGTTGGATCCAATCCAATGGTACCTTTACGTAGGCTCCTGTATAATTAAGATAGTGTGCACAGCCTCTGAAAGGAAATCATTAAGAGCCTCTTGTGGAGAATGCACTGATTTCCATGTCTGTGCCTTTTAAGTGGGTATAGCTCACACTCCATCGATTAACTTCTTGATAGTCCAGGCATACTTCAAATATTAATCCCATGTTAAGCTTCCAAAGCAGCTTTCAGCTGAAAGACTTCAAGCCACTTTGTAGGCTGTAATTCATATGTTACAAACATGAGTTTCTTGTTATTCCTAATTATAAGATGTTCCTTTCTCGGAAAAAAAAAAAAAATTGGATTTATTTTTTTCCCCAGAAACACCTTGGAATGTTTAAAACGTTACAAAAAGTATAACAAAACTAAAAAGCAGCTCTCCGAACTCCTTTGGAGTAACAGGCAGATGCTTTGGTTAGAGACATTAAATCAAGAAATCAGAAGAAACATGTACGCTTCTGGGGAAGAAACCTGGTGGTTTAACAAAGAGGATAAAAGAATATACAATTTTGCAGTTTATTTGCTCACCTGCAGTTGCGAACACAAAACATAAACTTTCCCATTGCCTATAAATAACAACATTTCATTGCTACAAACTCTCTATAGCTTCTGCATGAATTCCCAGGCAGGTGCGGTGCGTCCCGATAGCGGGTTATCACTGCTGTGAAGTTTCCAGGCTGCTGCGCAGTGTTGTACCCGGTCCTCCCTTCCCCAGGGAGCTCACCCGCAAGCACTCCGTAGGTGCTTCTGCTTCGGAACAGCCCTGTCTCCTAAGCTACGCCGCACCGTGGAGGATATTCCTCTCTTCTAGGTCTAATGGGCCAGCCAAGAAAACACTGTAAAACAAAACCACGCCCGTGATGCAAGGGAGGGAAAAGCTCTGCTACTGCTATGCTCACCTGCTTCTATTAGGAGTTCAAGCTGAGGATTGATTTCTCTCATCTTTAAAACCTTTCCAAAAATTTAGTAGACTCCAAGGGAGATTT